>NC_090448.1:391391001-391696876 GCF_031143425.1 Pleurodeles waltl
GCAGAAAGTCTGGGTTCTGGAGCCTGTGGCTCCCAGGGCACTCCAGGACAAATGGAGTGGCCCTTACCCAGTACTAGAAAGGAAGAGTCAGGTCACCTACTTGGTGGACCTGGGCACAAGCAGGAGCCCCAAGAGGGTGATCCATGTGAACCGCCTTAAGCTCTTCCATGACAGGGCTGATGTGAATCTGTTGATGGTAACAGATGAGGATCAGGAGGCAGAGAGTGAACCTCTCCCTGATCTTCTGTCATCAGACCCAAAAGATGGCACAGTAGATGGAGTGATCTACTCAGACACCCTCTCTGGCCAACAGCAAGCTGATTGTAGGAGAGTCCTACAACAGTTTCCTGAACTCTTCTCCTTAACCCCTGGTCAGACACACCTGTGTACCCATGATGTGGACACAGGAGACAGCATGCCTGTCAAGAACAAAATCTTTAGACAATCTGACCATGTTAAGGAAAGCATCAAGGTGGAAGTCCACAAGATGCTGGAATTGGGAGTAATTGAGCGCTCTGACAGCCCCTGGGCTAGCCCAGTGGTCTTAGTCCCCAAACCTCACACCAAAGATGGAAAGAAAGAGATGAGGTTTTGTGTGGACTACAGAGGGCTCAATTCTGTCACCAAGACAGATGCTCATCCAATTCCAAGAGCTGATGAGCTCATAGACAAATTAGGTGCTGCCAAATTCTTAAGTACCTTTGACTTGACAGCAGGGTACTGGCAAATAAGAATGGCACCTGGAGCAAAAGAGAAAACAGCATTCTCCACACCTGATGGGCATTATCAGTTCACTGTTATGCCCTTTGGTTTAAAGAATGCCCCTGCCACCTTCCAAAGGTTGGTGAATCAAGTCCTTGCTGGCTTGGAGTCCTTTAGCACAGCTTATCTTGATGATATTGCTGTCTTTAGCTCCACCTGGCAGGATCACCTGGTCCACCTGAAGAAGGTTTTGAAGGCTCTGCAATCTGCAGGGCTCTCTATCAAGGCATCCAAATGCCAGATAGGGCAGGGAACTGTGGTTTACTTGGGCCACCTTGTAGGTGGAGGCCAAGTTCAGCCACTCCAACCCAAGATCCAGACTATTCTGGACTGGGTAGCTCCAAAAACCCAGACTCAAGTCAGGGCATTCCTTGGCTTGACTGGGTATTACAGGAGGTTTGTGAAGGGATATGGATCCATTGTGACAGCCCTCACTGAACTCACCTCCAAGAAAATGCCCAAGAAAGTGAACTGGACTGTGGAATGCCAACAGGCCTTTGACACCCTGAAACAGGCAATGTGCTCAGCACCAGTTCTAAAAGCTCCAGATTATTCTAAGCAGTTCATTGTGCAGACAGATGCCTCTGAACATGGGATAGGGGCAGTTTTGTCCCAAACAAATGATGATGGCCTTGACCAGCCTGTTGCTTTCATTAGCAGGAGGTTACTCCCCAGGGAGCAGCGTTGGAGTGCCATTGAGAGGGAGGCCTTTGCTGTGGTTTGGTCCCTGAAGAAGCTGAGACCATACCTCTTTGGGACTCACTTCCTAGTTCAAACTGACCACAGACCTCTCAAATGGCTGATGCAAATGAAAGGTGAAAATCCTAAACTGTTGAGGTGGTCCATCTCCCTACAGGGAATGGACTTTATAGTGGAACACAGACCTGGGACTGCCCATGCCAATGCAGATGGCCTTTCCAGGTTCTTCCACTTAGAAAATGAAGACTCTCTTGGGAAAGGTTAGTCTCATCCTCTTTCGTTTGGGGGGGGGTTGTGTAAGGAAATGCCTCCTTGGCATGGTTGCCCCCTGACTTTTTTGCCTTTGCTGATGCTATGTTTACAATTGAAAGTGTGCTGAGGCCTGCTAACCAGGCCCCAGCACCAGTGTTCTTTCCCTAACCTGTACTTTTGTATCCACAATTGGCAGACCCTGGCATCCAGATAAGTCCCTTGTAACTGGTACTTCTAGTACCAAGGGCCCTGATGCCAAGGAAGGTCTCTAAGGGCTGCAGCATGTCTTATGCCACCCTGGAGACCTCTCACTCAGCACAGACACCCTGCTTGCCAGCTTGTGTGTGCTAGTGAGGACAAAACGAGTAAGTCGACATGGCACTCCCCTCAGGGTGCCATGCCAGCCTCTCACTGCCTATGCAGTATAGGTAAGACACCCCTCTAGCAGGCCTTACCGCCCTAAGGCAGGGTGCACTATACCATAGGTGAGGGTACCAGTGCATGAGCATGGTACCCCTACAGTGTCTAAACAAAACCTTAGACATTGTAAGTGCAGGGTAGCCATAAGAGTATATGGTCTGGGAGTTTGTCAAACACGAACTCCACAGCACCATAATGGCTACACTGAAAACTGGGAAGTTTGGTATCAAACTTCTCAGCACAATAAATGCACACTGATGCCAGTGTACCTTTTATTGTAAAATACACCCCAGAGGGCACCTTAGAGGTGCCCCCTGAAACTTAACCGACTATCTGTGTAGGCTGACTAGTTTTAGCAGCCTGCCACAAACCGAGACATGTTGCTGGCCCCATGGGGAGAGTGCCTTTGTCACTCTGAGGCCAATAACAAAGCCTGCACTGGGTGGAGATGCTAACACCTCCCCCAGGCAGGAATTGTCACACCTGGCGGTGAGCCTCAAAGGCTCACCTCCTTTGTGCCAACCCAGCAGGACACTCCAGCTAGTGGAGTTGCCCGCCCCCTCCGGCCAGGCCCCACTTTTGGCGGCAAGGCCGGAGAAAATAATGAGAAAAACAAGGAGGAGTCACTGGCCAGTCAGGACATCCCCTAAGGTGTCCTGAGCTGAGGTGACTCTGACTTTTAGAAATCCTCCATCTTGCAGATGGAGGATTCCCCCAATAGGGTTAGGATTGTGACCCCCTCCCCTTGGGAGGAGGCACAAAGAGGGTGTACCCACCCTCAGGGCTAGTAGCCATTGGCTACTAACCCCCCAGACCTAAACACGCCCTTAAATTTAGTATTTAAGGGCTATCCTGAACCCTAGAAAATTTGATTCCTGCAACTACAAGAAGAAGGACTGCCCAGCTGAAAACCCCTGCAGCGGAAGACCAGAAGACGACAACTGCCTTGGCTCCAGAAACTCACCGGCCTGTCTCCTGCCTTCCAAAGATCCTGCTCCAGCGACGCCTTCCGAAGGGACCAGCGACCTCGACATCCTCTGAGGACTGCCCCTGCTTCGAAAAGACAAGAAACTCCCGAGGACAGCGGACCTGCTCCAAGAAAGGCTGCAACTTTGTTTCCAGCAGCTTTAAAGAACCCTGCAAGCTCCCCGCAAGAAGCGTGAGACTTGCAACACTGCACCCGGCGACCCCGACTCGGCTGGTGGAGACCCGACACCTCAGGAGGGACCCCAGGACTACTCTGATACTGTGAGTACCAAAACCTGTCCCCCCTGAGCCCCCACAGCGCCGCCTGCAGAGGGAATCCCGAGGCTTCCCCTGACCGCGACTCTTTGAATCCAAAGTCCCGACGCCTGGGAGAGACCCTGCACCCGCAGCCCCCAGGACCTGAAGGACCGGACTTTCACTGGAGAAGTGACCCCCAGGAGTCCCTCTCCCTTGCCCAAGTGGAGGTTTCCCCGAGGAACCCCCCCCCTTGCCTGCCTGCAGCGCCGAAGAGATCCCGAGATCTCTCATAGACTAACATTGCGAACCCGACGCCTGTTTCGACACTGCACCCGGCCGCCCCCGCGCTGCTGAGGGTGAAATTTCTGTGTGGACTTGTGTCCCCCCCGGTGCCCTACAAAACCCCCCTGGTCTGCCCTCCGAAGACGCGGGTACTTACCTGCAAGCAGACCGGAACCGGGGCACCCCCTTCTCTCCATTCTAGCCTATGTGTTTTGGGCACCACTTTGAACTCTGCACCTGACCGGCCCTGAGCTGCTGGTGTGGTGACTTTGGGGTTGCTCTGAACCCCCAACGGTGGGCTACCTTGGACCAAGAACTGAGCCCTGTAAGTGTCTTACTTACCTGGTTAACCTAACAAATACTTACCTCCCCTAGGAACTGTGAAAATTGCACTGTGTCCACTTTTAAAACAGCTATTTGTGAATAACTTGAAAAGTATACA
The DNA here is from genome assembly GCF_031143425.1 of Pleurodeles waltl. NCBI lineage: Eukaryota > Metazoa > Chordata > Amphibia > Caudata > Salamandridae > Pleurodeles > Pleurodeles waltl. Next base: position 391,395,083 of record NC_090448.1, read on the forward strand.
TGCAATTTTGATGATTTGAAGTTCCTAAAGTACTTACCTGCAATACCTTTCGAATGAGATATTACATGTAGAATTTGAACCTGTGGTTCTTAAAATAAACTAAGAAAAGATATTTTTCTATACAAAACCTATTGGCTGGATTTGTCTCTGAGTGTGTGTACCTCATTTATTGTCTATGTGTATGTACAACAAATGCTTAACACTACTCCTTGGATAAGCCTACTGCTCGACCACACTACCACAAAATAGAGCATTAGTATTATCTCTTTTTGCCACTATCTTACCTCTAAGGGGAACCCTTGGACTCTGTGCATACTATTCCTCACTTTGAAATAGTGCATACAGAGCCAACTTCCTACACCCCCCAATACCAGAATGGTATTGGGGTGACAATTCCATGATCTTAGACATGTTACATGGCCATGTTCGGAGTTACCATTGTGACGCTATACATAGGTAGTGACCTATGTATAGTGCACGCATGTAAAGGTGTCCCCGCACTCACAAAGTCCAGGGAATTTGCCCTGAATGATGTGGGGGCACCTTTGCTAGTGCCAGGGTGCCCACACACTAAGTAACTTGGCACCCAACCTTCACTAGGTGAAGGTTAGACATATAGGTGACTTATAAGTTACTTATGTGCAGTGGTAAATGGCTGTGAAATAACGTGGACGTTATTTCACGTAGGCTGCAGGGGCAGGCCTGTGTAAGAATTGTCAGAGCTCCCTATGGGTAGTAAAAGAAATGCTGCAGCCCCTAGGGATCTCCTGGAACCCCAATACCCTGGGTACCTCAGAACCACATACAAGGCAATTATATGGGTTTACCAGTATGGCTAGCAGGATCCCAGTGAGACAGTGAAAACACCCTGACATATACTCACAAACAGGCCAAAAGTGGGGGTAACAAGGCTAGAAAGAGGCTACCTTCCTACAATTGTCTCTCTCTACATTCTCTCCTTCCAAATGTAAGACATTGAGTAATAAAGAAGTGTATTTGAGAAATGCCCTGTAATTCACATGCTAGTATGGAGACTCCGATTTCAGAGATGTGCAAATAACCGCTGCTTTTCAACACCTTATCTTGTGCCCATTTTGGAAATTCAAAAGTTTCCTTGATACCTAGTTTTCACTCTGTATATTTCACCAAGGGAATTGCTATAAACCCGGTATACAATGAAATCCCATTGCAAGTTGCAGCTCATTTATTGGCTCTGGGTACCTAGGGTACTTGATGAACCTACAAGCCCTATATATCCCCGCAATCAGAAGATTCCAGCAGACGTAATGGGGTATTGCTTTTGAAAATCTGACGTCACAGGAAAAAGTTACAGAGTAAAACGTGGAGCGAAATTGCTGTTTTTTTCACCTGAATTTCAATATTTTTTTATTTCAGCTGTTATTTTCTGTAGGAAAACCTTGAAGAATGTACACAAATGTCTCTTTGCTGAATACAAAATGTTGTCTACTTTTCAGAAATGTTTAGCTGTCTGGGATCCAGCATTAGTTTTACACCCATTTCTGTCACTAGCTGGAAGGAGGCTAAAAGTACAAAAAATAGTAGAATGGGGCATGTCCCAGTAAAATGCCAAAATTGTGTTGAAAAATTTGACTTTCTGATTCAAGTCTGCCTGTTCCTGAAAGCTGAAAAGTTGGTGATTTTAGCACCGCAAAGCCTTTGTTGATGCCATTTTCAGGGAAAAAAACACACGCTTTCTTCTGCAGCCCTTTTTTCCAATTGTTCTGAAAAAAAAACGACATTTCAGCTGTATTTTGGCTAGTTTCTTGGTCTCCTCTAGGGAAACCCAAAAACTCTGGGTAACTTTAGAATCCCTAGGATGTTGGAAAAAAAGGACGTAAATTTGGCATGGATAGCTTATATGGACAAAAAGTTATGAAGGCCTAACTGCGAACTACCTCAAATAGCCAAAAAAAGGCTCAGCACTGGGGGGGGAAAGGGGGGAAAGGTGCAGGGGTCAACTAATAGAGGTTTCATAATGTGCTACAGTGCATTTTCCAATGAGTAACAACTTTCTTTTATTTTTCATTTAAGGTGGCTATTATTTTATATGTAGTTACCTGACATTGGAAGCCCTATAAAACCTTGCAGAATATTTTGGGACTTATTTATGGGAGACTTGCACCGCGGGAGCATCACCTTTTTTGATGCTGCAGCGGCACAAGCCTCTCAATCATACCTATGAGGCAATGATATGGCCTCATACATATGGAGTAAGGCAAAGCAGGGCAAGTCGCTGCATTACCTTACTCTGCGTCAAGGAGGCGTTCCAAGGGCGTTGTGGTGTGTGTTCCCAACGCAACACCCAAGGATTTTGACTCTGCCCCAGATTTACACAATGACGTGAACTGGAGCAGTGCTAAAACCTCAGAGCAAGTGTAATGAGGAGAAATGTTTCCATTTCTCCTCGTTTTTTCCTCTTTCCATGTGTGTTGCATTCTGCAGCACAGATAGAAAGAGGAAAATGCCTCTCTGGATTATTTTGGTGCAGGAAGGTGCCCCTTCCTGCACAAAACAATCCTGCCTACGCTGGCGCTAGGCAGCAATTTGTGCACCAATGTAGGGGAGGACAGGAACGCATTGAATTACGGTCCATCCCTGCCCTTTTATATTGGCGTACGCAGTGTAGCAAGAATACTTGCGGCACTGCTCTACTCCAATTCCTCATAAATTAGAACCCTTTTTTAGCCACACCTTTGACCACGCCCCCAAACGCAGTGACCTTTTGTTTGCTAAACACTGTTTCATATTATTTCCTCACTGTAAAAATGATTTGCCGCAGGAATTGGGGACGTTTATGATTGACGATGATGAGGAACACCAGGTTGTAGAAATGTTTGTCAGGAAGGGGTCCTTACAAATAAAAAGTTTTGAGAGGGGGTCCCAACATCAAAAAGTTTGAAGTCCTCTGTCTGTCTGTCCCTTCGTCCCTTCATGTGCATACTTGGGTCTCTGTCTGCCCCTTCGTCTGCGTGCATATAAAACTAAAAGCCTGCTTTCATGTGTGACCAATGCGTGCATATGACACGTTTTGGTATGCGTGCATGTGATACGTTTTGGTGTGCGTGCACTATGCTGAAGTCGGTGCTCGGTTCTATGATTTTCAGTATTTAAGAAATGTTTATTTTGCAGGCTCCGTTAATGGTTGTCCTTCTCGCCCCTTCACCCTACCCACATCACCTTGCTTGCAGGAGGGCAGACACAGATCCCATTGTTCTTATCTCGTGTAGTGCCGACTCTCTATTGTGCCCACTATTGACTGACACGCGTGTTCACTCTACCTGCCCCTATTGTTTTGTAATGGAATTACACCCACCCTCCTCCTTCGCCCTGGGGTTCCAGAATCAAATTCTATTTTGCCTGTGTTTGCAACTGGCACTTTTTAGTTGGCGAGTCTGTGCAGATTACGCGCAGAGGGGCGTGGATATCAACCGTGCAGTGACACCGGGGTCCTGACGGCGCAGGATGCCCATTGAAACTCAATTGCTGCTGGTTTTCGCACAGCCGGACGGATGGCCACTGGTGTGCATTGCGATAAGTGAGGGTATTCTCGGCCGGACTGCGTACGTCTATTAGTACATAGAACCGACGCTTACCAGACACACCTGTCTCTGCATTCATTTCAAATGTATAGTGTGTGTGAGTGGGAATGTTACTGTTTCTATGATTGTTATCTTCAGATTTGCGTATGTTTTTTTAAACTAAAAAGAGTTTGGGGCTGCCGCAGTTGATAGCGGTGAAGCCGGGGGAGAGGTCGCGGTGGGACGGAGGGAGGGGCTTGAAAGATCATGTCTAGCCTGGGTGAGACCGGCGCTAGCAGAGAGGTGAGAGGTGGAGTGGGGAGGGGGATGTTTGTCTAGGATTGGGAAGAGGGTGTGTGTGAGCTGGCAAGCACCAATTGGCCACGAAGGGGATTGTTCATCTTGGAAGAAAGTAGGGGGTGGGGGCGATCCAATATGGGTTGGTTAGGGAGAGGCTTCCTTAGAGATTACTACACATGACCAGGAGAAGAAGGTGGGGTGTCTGATTGCTTCAGCCGAGTCTGGTCTGATTAGGTGCAGGTGACTTTCGATAACAAGTCACTTGTGCAACCATCAGCACAGGCTAAGGTATGGACATTGGCCTTTCTAAAGCCCACAACTTAAATCCACAGGAGTTTCTTTCGGAGGAGGTCGCCGTAGGGACTGGCAAAACCTACTCTTGGAATGTGGGGTCTGATCATTAAAAGGACAGAAGGAACTTATTTTGGGACGGGAAGGGTCATAGAATGTTCCGAAAGAAACTAGTATGAGATGGGGGTTCATTGCACGCAGTTTTTCTTCTAAATAAAAGTCGTTCACTTTGTCAGGAAAATGTGACAATTCTGAGATTCGTTATTAAGCACGATTTGTACACGAATCCAAACTCTCAAGCATCGTAGGTGAATGCGTGAGTATTACGACCAGTCCAAGATTTTTCTTTGCGTCCTGCGACTTGTAGTCCTATTTATCCAATCAGAAACCCGAATATAACAAGCATTGGCAAAGCCAAAAGATTAGCTTTTGCTGCCAAGCCTTTTAGATTTGCCAAAGCTTGATTCGTTTTGCCATGGTTCTGCAAACCTTTACTGATGAGGCATTTTGTGGTCTCAAAAAGCACATATTGTCATAGTAGTCCACTGCACAGAAGGGAACTACGTTGTGTGTGAATATGCTCTGTGAAAAAGCAGAATCTCATCACACACAGTGAGGATAGTCAGTCGCATAAGTGGGCTGGCACATTGCTCCATATTGTAAACATTAGTGGGCGGAAGAAAAATGTGAATTACACCACAACAGACTGATGTGTAAAGAGGCCTAGCTCAAGTCCCTTTAAGGACACATTATTTTATATATATATATATATATATATATATATATATATATATATATATATATATATAAGGGAGCGAAGAAAAGGGGGGTCCCAGAACACATTTTCCCCATTCATTTTTCCATAGGGATTTTGAACAGCGATAGCGCTGAAACTACTGAACAGAATTACACCAAATTTGACAGAAAGGTAGGTCCTGGTCCATAAAGAGTGCTTTTGTGTTTCGGTGTAATTCCGTTTTGTAGTTTTTGAGAAATTAAGTGAAAAACAAATTTGTATATATAGGGACGCAAAGGATTCACGACCCCTCCTGATCTCATGCTGAGGTTAGATTGGTTGATAACACTTCAACAGCAGAAGCCGTTGAAGTGTTATCCACCATCTTGGGACTTGGCTGAAGCCTAGTTCCAGAAAAAAAGTAAAAAATAAAGAAAAGGTGACCAGGGTACGAACACTCTGATCCCTTAAGTCTGTTGGGGGGGGTCCCAATGGGACCCCCAGGGCCGAAAAGCATTTTTTTGAATTGTTTACGGACGGAGTCGCAGTGGATTGGCGGATCCGCCTTAAAAAAATAAATTAAAAAAATGAAGTGCAGGATCCAGCGCTTCGTTATTATAAAGCTTCTGGTAGGCCAAGTCCTGGGGGCATTTGTTTAAAAATAAGGGGGTGGGGGCTCCTGGCCCCTTCCCGCTACCCCAGGGACCTCCACCTCTCCGGGGCTTATGATTCTTGTGCAGGGGGGGCACGTCCCCCGCTGCCCTGGAGATCACTATCTCCCCAGGGCCGTAAATATTGTAATTAAATATGTGGGGGGGCAGCCACCACCCGCGCACCATGGACCACCACAACTCAAGGCAAAAATGCTTTAAATAAGTGGGGGAGGCCCGATGCCCTCCTCCACACCCCAGGGACCACCACCGCCCTGGGTCTACACTGAATTATGAGCGGGGAGCCACAAGACCCCCACCCCAGTGCCCCGGCGATCACTATCCCCTTGGGCGCATAATCAGTAATATAAAGGGGGTCAGTTTCAGACCCCCTTTAGCCCTGGGGACCACCACCTCACTAGGGCTGTGTGCACGTTGGAGGAGGGCCGCGCGTGGAGCCACTGATGGCCCTGGGGACCACCACCCCTCAGGGCATACTCCTGCTCTGTCCTGGGGTGCCCACCCCCAGGACATAGCTGTTTACTGTGGCTTGGCTGCAGCTCTGCAGCCAAGCTACAGCAAACATTTTGGGTTTTGACAGTGGGACCTGTAAAGCAGGCCCTGCTGTCAAAATCCAACACTTTCATCTTGTGCGGGGGACAGAGATGAAATTCTTCAGCAAGCATGGAGCTGCTGTTAAAACTTCTCCCTTCTTGCTGGAGTAATGGCACTGCAAGGGAAGCCTTCAGGCTTCCCTTGCGGTGCCAGAGAGCCCGTGAATGGCATTTAAAAAAATGAAATTAATAAATAAATAAGGAGGGACCGCGGGGGAGCCCATGACAGGTCCCACGCAGTCCCAGATAGCCCATAAAGGGCTAAAACGCCAAGTGCCAAAGTGTTGGAAGTGAATCTTTCCCACTCCATGCTGAAGTGCTTTAATCAGCTCCTAAACAGCGGAGACCTGCAAAGTCAGAACCGCTGATGTTTATTTGGAGAAAGAGGCTTCAACTTTTGATCTCAGATATTTTTGAAATTCCTATTCCTTTCTTTTTTCGAAAATCAAGAGCATTGTTGTGCTATTTCCTAGAGTTTTCACAAAAAGGAGATTTCCATCAAGTCTTTTGAGGTAGCATTGTACATTATCCAAGGGAGGAGGAATGTTTCCTCTTCTTAAATAAATAATGATGCTTGTGTTGGGCCAAACATGCACACTCCCACAAAAGGCACGTGTAGAGGTGCAGACATCTGTGAGGAGTCAGTACACCACACCAAGAAAAAGGTTTCTTCTTCTTGTCACATTAGCTGCTTCAGTTAATGCTGAAGCATACACCACATCAAAGAAGATATCCGACAAGAATTTGGCATCCTTCTTGATTGTCTTAATTGTTAGAACATTCAGATCCTTCTTGTGCTACACTACACAAATCCTTAATATCAGCAATGAGAGACTGACTTGAATGAGCCTCATATTTCCTTGCTTTCATGGCAGGTGTACTCCAGAATCAAGCTTTTTGTCCGTTTCGTCCTTAAGGATCCTTTCCTTTGTAATAGAAGTGCGCCCCACTAAGCTAGTCATAGAATCCACCATCACAGCCTTGGGGAGCTTTTCACCCATGTCGTCTTGTAAATAAAGTCTGGACATGAATTTGGGCACTAACATTGTATCTGGATCTTTCCACCCATGCATTAAAAAATCCAGGACATATTGGTGGATAGGTAGCCCAGAAGAAAAAATGTCTGAATACTGTATCAGAAGGCGTAGGTGACATGTCTTCTGATGGAAAATTAATGTTTTGACATATTCTTGCTAGAATTTCAGAGAATAATTATTTGCTGATATATTTTCCCTTATGCGCCACAGCAGGCTTTTCTATTTCCGCCTCTGAATCAGATCTAGAAGATGATAAAAGATTCAAGGTCTGTGAATTTACAGAAGCATGTATACACCAGTTGTTTCTAATACAATCCTCCTGATTTATCTTCAAAACCGTCTTCTTGCCCGCCACCAGGTCTTTCGAGAGGACAGCAGGAACCCCAGAATGAGCCATACCCAGCAAAGTCTCTTTTCTTTGAATATTTCCCCATTTCACATTCAGCTTTGTGGCCGCTTTCAATTACTATCTCCTGCAGACACAAAGTAACCGCTACAGGAGAACACTGGAGAGTTCAAAACATTGGAAAAGGCGCACATCTAAAAAAAAAAAAGCCGAACTTGCATGCATGGAGAACAACTCCAATGCGCATGCGTGTATTACCATAACAGGGATGGGTCGGGACCGCGGCCACTATACAGCACTTGCAGTCCCACGTTTCATTAGGAGATTGCCAGTGCAGTGAGTGTAGTAGAATAACAAAGATAGGACAGGACCCCTGGCTGCCGTTACATGGCATGCAGTCCCACGCCTCGCTGGGAGATTGCCACCGGTAAGTGTGCTAACCATTGCTTTTCAACCTGGAATTGATCATGAAGTTGGGCCATCATACCTTACACATTAATAAACCTGAAAGTATTTCCACTAAATATGTTTCACCACCGCTGACTGCAAAGGTTCAAGATGGAGTGAATGAAGAAAGGGAACTCTGAGCCACAGCTTCCAATTTTCCTCTATTGTGTTGCACAGCCGTTTCTCTTGGTGCCCATCAAAGAGGGATCCCGGTGGACTTTCCTTTGGGGACTCCAGCATGGCAGGAGTGCCTGCTTCCCACTCTTACCCCAGTCATGAGAACAAAACAGCAAGTTCACTGGGCAGCTTAATCCTCATATGTTGCGAAGGTTGGTAGAGCTTTTATACACTTCCTGTCCTTTCTCATGTCAGAAGTGAGTTCACCTCACAAGGAATGACTAGGACAAGAACGTAGGATGTAAGTATAACGCCATGGTAATCTTCAGTATCCTCACTCTGTGACGTCACTGACATTACTACTTGCCCACCCTCCCTGTTGTCACTGGCTGTCAGAGGCCTGGTACTCAAAGGAAATTCATTTGGTGGCTTAATTCTTATATTCTTGAAGGTCAGTAGAGATTCTTGATACTACCTTTCCTTTCTCATGTCAAAGGTGGGTTCACAGTAAGAACTGTGACAGGCGTGTAACTAGGGACAATGAAGATCGCCAGTAAGCAATTGGAGCATCAACCCTCTCAAGTTTGTTGAAAAATAATTTGAAAGAAAAAAATGAAAACAAAGTGTCTGCAAGGAAAGACTGCAGAAAATACTTGCACATATGCTTTGCAACATATACTATCTCAATCCTATCTTCCAGCGCTGTAACGTTTCCCAGGCCTTTGCTTGAGAAACTGACTCAGGCCAGGTTTTCCTTGCATTTTGGGACTTCTAGTCCTGACTTAGAATATATATAAATATAAATAAAACATAAAAAACAGGACTAGCTGAACTATAGGCACTTGGAACAGGGAACACTGAGAGCTCTGATTTTGTGATTTGTTTAGTGGGTCCAGGTGTATTTCTCTACTGAGCGCAGGGCACAAACAGAATTGTTTGTTGTTTGTGGATGCTTGATACATATTTGCTACTGAATCCACAGGTACACTTTTTATCGACACAAGGAGCAGGCCTGGACTGGCCAGTCTGGCATTTCTGCAGTTTAGAGGGCGATTTTCAGGGCTGAGTGGGCTGCCATGATCTTGCCGTGAAATTACCATGGCCCCAGTGTAGTCACAGCCCCCTGGTAGTGCCTGCACCTAGATGAGTGGCTTGCTTAGGGTGACTGCTTGGCTCCATGTCACCGATGGCATCACTTTCCATTCCTTGACTGGGCTCTTACATATCTGAGCCCTCTGGGAGTTGTAGTCTAGGTTCATTTAAGTGAGCCCACTAGAACAACACATCTGAAAATGGTGCGTAAAAGCAAAGTCCAGGAAGGGAAAAGGAGTGTCTCCACGACATGGAGCCTTCTAGTCACTTTAGTGACTTTGAGCAGAGGCGTTTCACGGCATGGGCAAAGTGGGCTCTGGCCCAGGGCCTGCCCCTTTAAGTGGCCTTTTGTTAAGGTTTCAGGACAGTCCCAGACCCTCTAGGGTTTTACAATAACCAGCTTGTTTGCTTACTTTCTTTTTATTTAAGCCAGCACAGCCCTACTTGAGATAGTGATGGATAAAGAACAATACCTATTAGCTTCTGGTTAGAATTCAGAAAGTGCTTTATCCTTTTAAAATTCACAGGCTGAGGCCAACTGCCCAGACCTTTGTCTTTATGCAGCACATGCCACTTGCCATGCAGTAAAGATTGGCATTGAGTGCTCCCTCTGTGATTGCATCGACCTTGTGGTGCTGCTGCCAGAAGTGTGATCAGAGACCTCTGCCTCCGAAAACCAGGCCTGCGCATCACAGGCAGTACAGTAAGCAAGAGCACCCTAAAGCACCGTATGCCCAAACGATGCTGATAGATTAGCTACACCACACATTGTGACTAGAAGGCTTGGTAGGATCACTAGTCTTTCTGCTTTCTGGTGTAGTTCAGCTTGAGACCTCTTGTGCCAAAGGAGGGCCTGAGGGTAGGCCTTGTGTCTCTGTGCAGTGCAGTATTATTTATTTCCTCCATGACTGAACCATCCATCTGGGGCCACTGCTGGACTGGTGCGATCACAACATAGAGCCACCAGTCTCTGAGTTCTTGTTCCTCACAGGGACTGGAGTGCAGTAAATATAACAGAACACTCTCCATTTGCAAAGACCTGAAAGGTGAGGCACCAGTCCAATGTTCCACATGCGGCAGGCATGTTCAAGATGCTATCTTTCTGCTTCTTTGGTGCCGGCCAGCAAGAGATAGACTGTTTGTTAAAGGGTAGGGTCCACATGTAGGCTGCCACGTAAGAGGATTATCAATGGTCCATCCATAGGCCCCCAAGGGCATGAATGAGCAGAAAATGGATAACAAATTCAGAACTATTCTGAGCAGGAGCCACAAATTATGTTTGGCCCAGGGCCCTCAAAATCCCTAAGATGCCCCTGACTTTAAGGGTTCACCATCACAAGAGTTGTGATTATCCCTTAAAGTTGGCAGTTGCTCACCCCAAATAATAATAACATTTCTGACAGATCTGCTTCCTCCTGTGATGCAAAGAAGCACCACTTCTCAGGTCTGCAACTAACCTGTAAAATGGTACTACCGGGCATGGGCATGTACACATGCATACCCTTCATTCACAGGCCCCAAGAGGTAGAAATGAAACACTACCTGCGATGAAGGAACTGCGGACTCGCCCTCTCTCTCTAGGATAATATTAAACGTGTCACTCTGACCATCTGTGAGTAGTGCTTTAAATGGGCAGGTACTGTCCAGTACTGAGAACCTGCACTCCTTTAATTTGAAAGGGAGAGAACCTGCACTTCTCAGCGCTGTTAACTATATTTAATGGGAGATACCAGCTCTTCCCGTGAGCAAACAGATGCTCTAAATCACTGATACTCAAAGTACGTCCCGGGGGCCGCATGCGGCCCTCCTGACCTTTACATGCGGCCCCTGGTCAATAGCAGCAATGGGCTGCTATTTACCCAACTCAGCACTAGCATACAAAGAGGCTACATAAACAGGCAATCATTTATTTAAAGGTTAACGAAGTAAAAGAAAGGAACACCTTCATTTTAAAGACATCTTGCAGCAAAAATCGCTTAAAAATTCAAAACGGGTCCTTTTATTTACAAGCAGAACCGTTTCACCTTAGTACATTAGATTATATATGTGCATTCAAAAGTATTTCTTTTTTAAAGTGATAGTTTCAAATATAGATTTAGGAGCATTCACCCCCCCCACAATGAGACCAGTGAACTAAGACACAAGGCAGTTGTTACGTGCACTCTTTGGGTGGCCTGGGTTCTTATTTACATGAACACCATTATAGTTTATTAAACCAAACACAGGACAACGTTTTGTATGGTGCACATCCTGAAGTCGTGTATTTTAAGGCCCTCTTATATGTGAAAATGAAGAAAAAGGAGGGCTATAGAAATAAACAATTGACTAGAATCACACAATTTGGTTAAGTGGGGAAGCTGGGATTAATCCTAGGTTTTCTGGTTACACATTGTGCAGTTCAGCCACTAAATGTTTATGCTTTGCTTCCCCTACACCCTCGTTACCAACAACCCCCGTCTTCCTCCCACGCCACCCCCCCAAGCCCCTCACTGCTGGCATTAATGTGGCCCTTGGTCACATCGCAGACCAAAGATTTTGGCCCCTGGGAAAATGTTTGTGAGTACCCATGCTCTAAATAGTCAGTACTTGCTTTTCTATATTTCCAATTAAAGCACTGCCTTTGATTGGACGGTCCTGACAGTTCAAACCTGGCAGCCGCTTGTACCTGTTGCAGACCAGGCTTCTGCATTTGTTGGGGTGAGGGGAGAGGCGGGATGATGGGAGTTGGAATGGTTAGCAAGTTGGCAAAGATGTTTGTGCTGAAATGGCACTTAATATAACAGGAGATTTTGTTTCTGGCATTGAAACAGGGAAGTATGTACCTGAGCAATGTGTTGCAAAAGGTGCAGAGCAAACCAGGGCAGTGTTGGTATTTGCCTTACAGTGGTGCTTTACATCCCCGGACTGTATGGTGTTCAAGCATGACAATGGTGTTTTTCACACCTGCACGATGTAAGTTCTGGCACAGCAGTGGTTTTTACGCATCCCCATAATGGGGCTTCTGTCCTGGCAATGATGATTTACGTACTCAGGCAATGTAGAAATGGTAATGGAAATGTGAGGGTTTCAGACAGGGTTAAGGTCAACAGTGTCATCATGGAAGCACCTGGCAATGAATTGACAACTTGAGTGTCAGAGGCCTGGGATTATATAATAAGTCATCTTTATGATTTCTAACATCCCGAGGAGCCACTCTGGCACCTTGTGCAACCCCCAACACAGTACTTTCTCACAATGAATAGCACAACCCTGTAGGATAAGTGATTCTTTTTTTTTATTGAAAGTTAGTATTGAAAGTATATAGCCACTGTGTTAAGGAGGTGACATGTTTTTTTCTCATTTTCGTATATGCCTATATAATATATAAAAAAATAAATGCTTGGCAAGGCCAGACCTATTGGTTCTGCCAGTGCTTGTTACTGCGGGAATGCAAGGGCCCGTTATCAGTAAATTGTGACCCAGAAATGGCAGTCCCCAAAGACTGTGATCTGGGGTGCTGATGGGGCTGTTTCAGCAACCATATCAGCCATGGGACCGGCATGATTGATTAAAATTGATAGAAACATCTGCAGGTTGTAATCCATTGTACTAGACACCCAAAGGCGCACACGACCATAAAATCTTCATAGGGCCTATGGATCCCATAGATAACAAATGATATCTCACGAATATAACATAGACACACTTTTATATAGCGTCACTCCTGTTGCTAAGAGGTGTAAATTGCAGATAGGATTATAATACGATTTAATGGTACTCATTTCACCGATCTGTAATGATGGAGGGCTGAATCGAAATTGCGGGCATTCGAATTTCTTACCGGCAGACCACCACGTTCGTTTCGCCTCACCAACCAGCCGCCATCCGGCTAGCTGAAATATTAAATGTATACTGTTTACAGCCCAGATAGAGGTGGCAGTACCTAGGCCTGTCTCCTCGTAGCAGGGAGGCGTCACAGCGACAGCGACAGCGTTGTGCTGTCTTGTAATGTCTAATAACGAGGAGGTGGGCCCTTGAGAGGCACGGGGGACCGACTTTGATAAGAGCTTACTGTAATGTGGCAGGAGGGGCCTAGTCGGTGGAAGGGTCATTGTAGGATCAGGTGTTAGGCTGAGTTTAAGGGTAAAGTACAGAGCAAAGTCCGAACATAGGTCATGAAGAGTGTTCTGGGGTGCAGTGCCAAACAGGGGCGTAGCTTGGTCAGTAAAATTAAAGGGGTGGGTGAGCTTCAGATTTTCCGACAATCAGGCTGGAACATAATTTTTAAATACATTATACAAGAACTAGCAGGATGCATGGAAGTTGCCTAAGGGGCAGGGCCGGCTTTAGGGGGGTGCGACTAGTGCGGCCACCCTGGGCGCTGACCTGGAGGGGGGCGCTGACCTTAGGTGAGGGGGCGCTGGGTTTAGCAGTAACTTACAGTTTGAAAGCGCCTGAAGCAAAGTTCCATGTGCACAAGCTGTCCGGCAACAATAAAAATGTCAAGTCTTGTGATCAATGTTGCTGACACATAGAGATCAGAGTTTTGTCCAGTGGCAGTTCTGACTTGTCATAAAGTAGAGCACAGGGTTAATATGACTGCTGCAAGGAATAGATCTGTATTTTATGTGGATAGCTGAGTGGATTAATAAAACAAGCCCTTACCAGAGCATTAAAACAAATGAAATGTATGTGGGAGAAGGGCTATGGAGAGATGAGGGGCACTTTTGCAGGAGGGTTGTGATGGAATCCAAAGAGGAGACCATGAGCGGGGCGTCAAAAAAGATTGTCGCCCAAGGCACCACCAGTGCTAAAGTCCGCCCTGCTAAGGGGCAGGGGAAAGTGAGAGTAATGTAGACTGGGAGGGGTACTAAATGAGAGAAAACACAATATTTTGTAAAATTACCAATATTTTTGATGACTTTAAAAACTGGGAGGGAGCGAGTGTGTGCACGTTATTGTCTGAATGTACGTGAAAAGTCCAGGTGAAATCCGGCAGATGTCTCACCATACCTCACTGAAAGCATCTGTGCCCAACTATTTATTAGAAAATTTATTTATTAGGGAGGTGTAGCACCCTACCCCCACACCGGCCAAAGAATGTGTCATGGCAGAAGTCTGGTGTGGGAATTCCCCGGAATAAAGTGCCCAAAGAGGAAGGAGCCAAAGGGTTGTGTGCATGGGGTGACCAGCTCTCCAAGCTGGAATCCTGTGCAGAGGAAAGAACTGGGTTTAAGTATACATAGTTGTTAACTTGCCCCAGGTCATGGGGGCGCTCTTTCGACAGTTATGATTTTTCCTGTTCAGAACAACTTGCATGCTGGGACATGTAGTTTAGAACTTTCCTTTAGAAGTAATTGTAATTGTATTTATGTAGCACTTACTACTCCTGACGAAGCATCAAAGTAAGGACGTAAAGAACCCAGCAAGCTAATTGTCAGCTGGAAAAACAGGAGTGGCTTCTGAGCTGGAGTAAATTAACAGTTATGTGCATGAACCACGAGCCTAGGTCACTGTGGGAATGAAGATCAGAGTAGTAGCAGCGGCCGCTGGCTCTTACTTACAATGGGAGGGGCGGGAGGGGGGTACAATAATAATAACTAAAAAAGAAAAAAAAATGCACTTACCTTTGGATGGACGTCCTCCTCTCGACATCTCTCCTTCTCTCCTGGGTCCAACCCACGACAGGACCCAGGAAACTGCACTAGCCAATCCTGGTGCTGCTTTCATGCTGATAACCAGAATGAAAGCAAAGTCAGGATTGGTGGAAGTGGGTTCTCTCAGCACTCACCAGAGCCCTGGAGGCCTGTGCCTTCTCTAACCCAGCTGTCTTAAGACAGCTGGTTTAGAGATGTTTGAAGTGTGTATGTCAGGCTGGCCGTCGCCAGACTGCCGGCCAAAGGCACATGCGCGCTTTAAACAAGTGCACAGCTCCCTGCTGCAACTCAGCAGCACTTGCCCCACCCCGTTCTGACACTCGGTTCAGAATGGGGCATTGAAAAATAATATCGTAATAAACAAAGTTTATTACCATTTTATTTTTCTGTCCTGGGGCATTTTTCTTAGCGGGGCAACGCTGCTCTTCTCTCGTGGAGGGGCCTCCCCTGAGTAGTAGTTTAGGAAAAGGGTAGAGGAACTACATGGAGAGTCAGGCTCATGTGCTAAGGGCAACTTGGGCCAGGACGACTGGAATTATACGAGTTTGCCACTGCAGCGTTTCTGCATAATTACAGGTATGCAAAGGTTAACGATAAACACATCAAGACGTGTTGCTGCACAGTGGAAGGCTAAGGCCTTCGCAAAGGATGACTGGTCATCATTCTATTGCTTATTTATAATTTCTGTATTTGGGTGTTAAAGGGTTGAGATGAAACCTTTTCCCAGATAGTGTTAACGTGGAAAAATTCCAAAAGAATGAAGTAATACTAACGCAAAATGTGCCTCATTGTGCCACATAATGCGCATTTTCTTGCCACATAACTTGTATGTGTAATTCCAGCGACCCTTACCTGGTCTCATCATAGGGCAGAGGATGTGTAACTACCAGAGCTACAAACTTTGAAACTGGGGAATCGGGACCGATTCTCCGCCTCGGCTCAACATCCTGCGACTCTGGGCATATCACTTAATCTCCCAGTGCCTACAAAATGATGAATGTTTCTTTGTGTAGTGTAACCGGTGCTCGTGTAAAGCGCTCCAATATCTTCGGGTGGAGTTCGCGCTTTATAAAACTGTAAAAAAATAAATGTAGCGTGTATTTGTCATTTGTAGTGCTGCTACCACATCTGCGTCCCTGAACAACCGAGAAAATACCAAATGACTTCATGATATCTGGTATCCAATCCTTGGCTTTCACTTAACGATCTTTGCCAGCTATCATTTTTTGTCTTCTATTGTATTCAACCAACTCACCCGAACACAATAATTTGTAAACGTAAATATTAGGACTGGAAAATCATGTGCTATTGACACGCAGCACCCTGGCGACCCTAGATGTATGTTACAAGGATGCGGGCCCTCAGAGCGTGTTTTGGGTGTGCAGTGCCTGGCCTGGAAAGCAGGGCCACTGAAGGGTAGTGCTGTAGCTATGCTGAGGGCCCGTACCGTTGGGGGTGGGGTGGGGTGGGTGGGGCAGGCGGCGAGGTAGGTAACCTCCTTTCCTTAGTCCCACCCCCTAAAGGTTCACATTGGGGACGGTGGGTGCAGAGCAACTGGGTACAGAGGGATGATACAGTTTATGGCCCCAGCCACGACAACCATCTATGGTGACCATGGGGCTATGCATGGTCGCAGTGTGATCAAGATCTCATTATAAAGATGCATGTGTGGCCCTCACCAGAACAGAACCGCGTGAATGTCTCTGGCTACGTCCACCAAAATGGTTGCCTCCAGGGAGGCCGTTTAGAAACCAGAGCAGCCCTTTGTCTACAGTGGGCAGGGCCGCAGATATGACAAGGGGAGGCCAGAGGGCAAATCAAGGTTTCTCAACTCACAGGGAGTGGGAGTGCCACAACGAGGGAGTTACATGGTGGAACCTGAGAAGGTAAATATAACCGGCGAGAGGCTTGCAAGTTCAAGCACATTTGCAGCAAATGCTGTGTGAACCTAGCAACAAAGGACTGCAAGAAGAGTAGATGAGTAAGGTGAGCCCCGTTAAAGGGGTCCGGGGGAAAATGTGAAAAGGAAGGTGGTTTGTTCGGCTGACCCTCTTCATCCATCAGACTGCCAGCACCCATAGCCCCGTTGAGCCAGTACCACAGGCAAGGCAAAGAAGAGAGTTTGATGACAGTGTTCAGGACGGTGTTAAGATCCCTTGCAGCGAACTTGCAACTAGCAGGTCTATTACAAATCTAAAGTCTGCAAGACAACTCCAGGAAATGGTGAGGACTAAGATTGAGAAGGGAAAGGACTATTTTTCGGAAGGGCACTGTACCCACCCTCCCCCAACACTTTTTGCCTGTTGTTGATGCCAACTTTGATTGAAAGTGTGCTGGGACCCTGCTAACCAGGCCTCAGCACCAGTGTTCTTTCCCTAAAACTGTACCTTTGTTTCTACAATTCGCACAGCCCTGGCACACAGTTAAGTCCCTTGTAAAAGGTATCTATGGTACCAAGGACCCTGTGGTCAGGGAAGGTCTCTAAGGGTTGCAGCATGTACTATGCCACCCTAGGGGACTCCTCACTCTGCACATGCACACTGCCTTGCAGCTTGTGTGTGCAGGTGGGGAGAAAAAGACCAAGTCGATGTGGCACCCCTCTCAGGTTACCATGCCCACAAACCACTGCCTATGGCATAGGTAAGTCATCCCTCTAGCAGGCCTGACAGCCCTAAGGTAGGGTGTACTATACCACAGGTGAGGGCGTAGCTGCATGAGCAATATGCCCCTACAGTGTCTAAGTCCAGTATTAGACATTGTAAGTACAGTGTAGCCATAATGAGTATATGGTCTGGGAGTTTGTCATTATGAAAGTCACAGCACCATCATGGCTTCACTGAATACTGGGAAGTTTGGTATCAAACTTCTCAGCACAATAAACCCATACTGATGCCAGTGTGGGATTTATTGGAAAATGCACTCAGAGGGCATCTTAGAGATTCCCCCTGTATGGTAGCCCAACTGCTAGTGTAGGTCTGACCGGTCTGTGCCAGCCTGCCACTTTCAGCTAAGTTTCTGACCACATGGGGTGAGTGCCTTTGTGCACTCTGTGGTCAGAAACAAAGCCTGTTCTGGGTGGAGGTGCTTCACACCTTCCCCTACAGGAAGTGTAACACCTGGCGGTGAGCCTCAGAGGCTCAAGCCTGGGGTTACAGTGCCCCAGGGCACTCCAACTAGTGGAGATGCCTGCCCCTCAGACAAAGTCCCACTTTTGGTGGCAAGTTCGGTTGGAAAATTAGGGAAAACAGGGAGGAGTGACCATCCCAGCCAGGAACAACCCTAAGGTGTCCAGAGCTAAGATGACCCCCTCCCTGCAGAATCCTCTATCTTGGTTTGGAGGACAGAGACCAAGAGGGATAGGAATGTGCCCCCCTCCACCAAGTGAGTGGGCACAAGGAGGGTGTATCCACCCTCAGGAACAGTAGCCACTGGCTACTGCCCTCTGAGCCCTAACACGTCCCTAAATCAAGCATTTAAGGGCCTCCCTGAACCCAGCTCACCAGATTCCTGGCGACCTACAAGAAGAAGAAGGACTGCTGACCTGAAACCCCCAGCAGAGAAGAAGGAAGACAATGACTGCTTTGCCCTCAGCCCTACCGGTCTGTCTCCTGCTTCAAAGAACCTGCAAAAAGACCAGCGACGCATCCAGCTGGCCCAGTGACCTCTGCCAACTCCAGAGGACTGCCCTGCACGCAAAAGGACCAAGAACTCCTGAGGACAGCAGCTCTGTCTGAAGAAACCTACAACTACGGACTCCCACCTCACTCCAGACGCGTGAGTCCTGACCCCTGTGCACCCGATGCCCACGGCCCGTGTCCAGGTAGTCCACCCAGCAAGAGAGGGTCCCCAGGCGATTGGGAGCAAGTGCCCAACCTGGGTTGACCCCTCCATGATGACACCTGCAGAGAGAATTCCGAGGACCCCCCTTGACCGCAAGCTCTGGACAACACACTGCACCCGCAGCCCCCAGGCCTTGGAGAAACTGACTCCCTGTGCCTTATCGTTCAGCAGGTGGCCCTCCTCCCTGTCCGACCAGTGGTGTGCCCAAGATATCCCCCCCCCCCAGACCACGCCTGAAACCTCTGAGTGACCCCCGGGGTCCCCTCATAGACCAGCATTGGAAACAGGACGTCCTGTTTGCACCCTGCACACAGCTGTCCCTGTGCCTCTGAGGGTGTGTGTTTGGTGCATACTTGTGGCACCTCCAGTGCTCCTCTAACCCCCCCTGGTCTGCCCTCCGAGTCACGGGTACTTACCTGCTGGCAGACCATATTCCGAGTACCACCTGTCTCCATAAGAGCCCATGGTAATTTTGCTCTACTTTGACCTCTGCACCTGACTGGCCCTGTGTTGCTGGTGGACGGTGTTTGCGGTTAACTTGAACCCCAACCGGTAGACTTCCTAAATCCCAGAGACTGAGAATGTAAGTGTTGTACTTACCTATAAACAGATCTATTTTTATTCCCCCCAGGAACTGTTCTGAAAATTGAACCATTTTTAAAATAGCTTTTTGCCAATAATTCAAAAACTGTATTACTTACAATTTCAAACAAAGTACTGTCGATACCTATGTGAAATACAAAACTTTCAAGGTACTTACCTGCAACTTGAATCTTGTGGTTCTAAAAATAAACTTAGAAAGTATATTTTTGCACTATAAAAACCACTGGTCTGGAGTTAAGTCATTGAGTATGTGTTTCTTCTATTGATTGTGTGTGTACAACAAATGCTTAACACTACCCTCTGATAAGTCTAAGTGCTCGATCACACTACCACAAATAGAGCATTAGTATTATCTATTTTAGCCCCTTTCAAGCCTCTGGGGAACCCCTGGACTCTGTGCACACTAGATCTCAATTTAATATAGTATATACAGAGCCAGCTTCCTACAGACACAATGTTCTATCAAGGATTTCCCTTTTGCTGATTTCATCACTTCCCCACTGGGCATCATCCCTAAGAAAGAATAGAGCCAATACTGCCATTACATCTTCTTCCCCGAATGTGAATCAATCAGTGATGTGCTAGACGAACAGTTGTGTACAGTTTTGTATGCATCGGTCGACAAAGCAGCAGACAATGGCAATGGCGGGGGGACAATAAGCGCCCACAGCCAATGAAGATATTCAGTATGCTTCCAGACTACTGCCAGCTTCTGGTCGCTGGATTTTCAATTTGAGGGATGCTTTTACTTTAAAATGTTCATGCCGTTGGGATGTGTGCCTACTTCATGATGCTTAGCCCCTCCACGGAATGGGCAGTAAACAGAGCGCACAGGGAGAATTGGGGGGGCTCCACTACCTGGATGACTTCCCCTTCATTGGGTAACCAAGGACTAGGGCAGTGATGCTGAAAATACAGCCGAGGGGAGTGCATGCATCCCTCCTGACCTTTACATGTGGGTCCCTGGTCAAGAGCAGCACTGGGCTACTGTTTACTCGACTCAGCACTAACATAAAAAAGATGTTAAATAAACAGGCAAGCCTTTGTGTTAATATTATTAGATAAAGAAAAGCAGTAAGACGGAGTCCTGTGCCGCTTAACTTTAAGAACACCTTCATTTTTAGAGACATCTTGCAGCAAGAGTCAAAATTGTTATTTCATTAACATGCAGAACCGTTTCACTTTAGTACATCAGATTATGTTACTGCACTAAAAAGTATTTTTTGAAAGTGATAGTTTTCAAACATGAATTTAGAAACATTAAGTCCCCCCACCCTGACAACAAAGCCAATAATGAACTAAGACACAAGTTAGTTGTTATGTGCACTCTTTGGGTGCATGGGTTCCTATTATACATGAACAATGTTATAGTTTATTAAATCAAACACCGGAGAAGGTTTTGTAGTGCACACCCTGAAGTCATGTATTTCAAGGTACGTTTATATGTGATAGTGAAAATAAGGAAGGGAAAGTGAAACAAAGCAATTGCCTAGGATCACACACTTTGGTGAAGTCAAGATTAATCCCTGTTTTTCTGATTTAACATTGTGCAATTGTCACTAGATGTATAGATGTATATGCTTTGCTTCCCATACACCCACCTTACCTCCGCTCTGTACCAAACGTCCATGGCTCCCCTCCTACCCCGCATCACAACTCCTCTCCTGCCCCCACTGCCACCCTCCTGGCATCAATGTGGCCCTTGGCCAGATCACAGACCAAAGATTTTGGCCCTTGGGAGAATATTCGCGAGTATCCATAATCTAGGGAATGCACTGACTCCTTGTGACCTTCCAGGTTTTGGTAGAATCCCCTAGTATCCTGATAGTCACAACCAAAGCAATGGGCATAGCCACATGCCTCAACTTGGGAATCAAGACGGACTCAGCGGTAGGGGTTTGCAGGCTCCCCAAGACAAGGCCCATAAGGAAAAAGTAAAAGATGGTGAGATGAAAATAGGCAACCCTGAGAGATGTCCAGGGCTTGGTGGATCACTTGAACTTTTTGCCCGTAGAAGACCCACCTGACTGTAGGCGTGAACTCAACTGTGGAATCCCACAAAGGTTCTTCCTGAGCCTGGCTGTCTTCAATGCATTCCTTGTCCCTCTAGCCAGCATCACCCACTCTCATGATATCAACATCCTTTTCTACGCTGATGACATGCAACTCATTCTGTCCCTCACAGACAAAATGCCCAGTACCCAGATCAAGTTCAATGCCTGCATGACTGAAATCGCCCAGTGGATAAAGACCAACTTTCTAAAGCTGAACACTGACAAGATTGAAAATGTGATCTTTGGGAAGAGCCCATTACTGTAGGACACCACCCGGTGGCCAATAGTGTTAGGTCCAACATCCACCCCCACCACCCATGCCAAGAACCTCAGGATCATCATTGACAGCAAACTTGACATGACCGCCTAAGTCAGTGCCGCCACCGCCTCATGCTTCCATACCCTGAAGAAGCTGAGAAAGATTTTCAAATGGCTCCATCCGCACCCGGAAAACTGTCATGCAGCCCTGGTCACAAGCAAGTTGGACTATGGGAACACTAAAAAAAATAAGCACCAGAAGGCTGCAGACCTTTCAAAATTTGGCAACCAAAATCACTCTCACCTGCGATGCCACGCCATACTTACATCACACCATCCTGAAGGAAATCCACTGGCTCCACATTCACAAACAAGCACAATTTAAACTCCTCACCCACACTTTCAAGGCACTATATAACACTGGTCCAGCATGTCTCAACAATTGCATCTGCTTTCACAAACCTTCCAGACGCCCCTGCTGATCTTGACTCCTACTTGAACAAATCCCATGCTTACAAAAAAACAGATTTGGTAGTCGAACCTTCTACATCGCTCCTAAATAATGGAACGACCTGCTGCTATACATAAAAGCCTACACCTCACTTGAATTCTGCAAGAATCAGAAAACCTGGATTTTTGAGTAACCCCACTAAGGTCTTGGTGTGCTAAGACTCACACCTACTCCGCACCAGGCTATCCTCCACGGTGGCAGTGTGCTCTACATATCGGCTTAGCATAACATAACATTACATGCATTGTCCTGTTTTCTTTGGCAGAGATTCAGGGAGTTGGCCTCTGAAGCAAATCAGATGATGACACCATTCCTGGAACAATAATAGGCACTGACCAGTCCAATCTCCATGAGCTAGTTGGGCAGTTGTCACTCCCTGAGTCTAGGGAAAAAACATGTCTGGATCGATTGGGCCAGTGGCAGTTTTTGGGAATCTTAATGCAGCTCTGATATGCTGGCAGCAGTACAACCATTTGTGATTTGGACATAATACAAAACCAAGAAGTTAACATGATGGACACGAACCCACTTAACAAATGTAATATTGTTCGCCAAATTGGGGAGGGGAGGGGTTGAATGCCTAAAAGGGGTATTATCTGACAGCGGAAATGAAAGGCTAGGGCAGGTTAGGGGGTTTTCGGCACAATACCATGCATCCCATCAACTTCAGGTTGTTAGAATTTCTCTTGGGGGCATGAATGAACATATGTGCAACGGAATTTGAGAAACTACTATTCCAGGTGGCCTTCGCACTAGCTCGCTTTGGGGTATTAAGGATAGGGGAGTTAGTGTTGCCATCTAAAAAACCCTACCTAGGGTTGGCCACATGGGTACGTCACACTGTGGGACAGCTTCATGAAGATTAGGCTGAGGAAACCCAAGGCTGACTAGTCTGCCAAAGGCAAGATAGTGAGGCTGGCTTACTTGAGCAATCTCTAAAGCTGTCCAGTATGCATGCTTAGTGGATATTAGAGCAGGACGCCAGGGGGGTCGATGGGGCAGATTCTCTTTTTGTGTATGAGAATACAGCCGCTTTGACCAGATTCCAGTTTCAGGCAGTTTTGTACATGGTCATTAGTGTGTGATGGCTGCGAATGCAGAATTTTTGGAACTCATTCCTTTCACTTCGGGGCAGCGTTCACAGTGGCACCGGCTGTTATGTGAGAAGATGCCATTATGAGGAATGGTAGGTCGGAGTCTAAGCGCTCTAAGTCCTATGACAGGTGGTCCCCTGGTAGACAAGCAATGGGGAGATTATGCTCAGTCTTTGATACACTCTCCTACCTCCTTTTGTCTCAATAGATCAGTGGATGCAGGAAGTACTTATTGTCTTGGTTGTTGGGTACTAATGTATCTCAAAGGCTCAGCAGAGAGGTTTCCTGAACCCACTGGAATCCAGACCCCCCCAAGATACTGGTTATCCACCAGAGGGAAAACAAACTCATGAAGCTGGTGAAGGTTTGTTTGTTGGATGAGATGAGTCAAGTCTTGGTGACATTGTTCCATCTAGCTGGGCTGACTGAAATAATATGGTCTGAAGCCCTACCCAGGCTCACTTGATAGAGAGTGTTTTCACATTGGAGTAGTGAAAGATCGAGATAGAAGCTAAACGCTGTGATGGGATAGTTCTGCAGCAGCAATGGTTTCTGGGTACCTGTAGTGATCTCTTCTGTGTTTATTGTCATGTGTGTCACTCTTTCTGTCAGGGTTCCAACCCGGCGCAGCACAATAAACACAGAAGAGATCACTGCAGTTAGGGCATGATGGTGGACGAGCATGGACCGAGCCCCACCACTAATTTTAAAGTGAGGACAATATCCCCCTCAGCCCAAGGCCTAGGAAGAGTTTGAGGTGTGCATTTTATTCTGAGGCTGAACCTGAAGACTGCCGCTCTTTGATGCAAAAGCATTGCTTTTTTTCTAGTATCTCTTCAGGCACTCTTGCTACTGCTGGACCCGTGTTCTCTCTTTGTGTGTACAAAGCAAGCCGGGTAGCGGTAGCAAGTAAGATGCACTTCCCAAATGTGGTGACAGTATGAATGTGGCGTTTTAGATAGAAAACTGTAGATGCAAAGCGGTTGAGTACATACAACTATCCTAGAGCGTATTTTGGTGTTCAGAACAAACACTTTAACAAAGTTAATTCCCTCTTTGTGTGGGGCAGGAGCTTTCTTAAGAATCTCTATGTCAATGTGCCCATTGAGTCCATCTGCACTTGCAATGCCATCCCCGCCCCCTCTTCTGTGATAAACAGATGACTGCCCTGCTCTTCAGTGTCCTGTTAGAGTGGGGGTCAGGTTGCAGTGAAGAGCCGGACTAGTTGCAGGGCAGTCTTGGGGGTTATTGTCAAGAACAATTTCCCCCTTTCATACCAAAATGTTAAAGAAGAATTGGGATATCCAATAGGTCTCGCCTTTTGACCTCATAAGTGTGAAACAAAGCAGCACATTATCCTGTGTAAGCTGCATATCGATGGAGTCCTCACAAGGACCATAGAATGGTTCGAATGAGATAAAGTTTCATCCCCACTAAAATGGGGGGAAAAAAACAGGTAATTAGCTCTAAAATCAAATAATAAAACAAGACAAAGATTACATATGTCCCACATGTAGGAGGCTGGCCTGGTTTGTAGTGGGTACCTAAGGTACTTACACCTTATACTAGGTCCAGTTATCTCTTATTAGTGAAATGTCGGAAGTGCCCTAGCAGCTTAGGCTGCCTAGAGGTAGCTGTAGCACAGCAGCTTAGGCTGAACTAGGAGACATGCAAAGCTCCTGCAATACTACTATAGTTACACAGCACTTTTACACAATAAAAGACAATACTCAGTGTTACCAAAAATAAAGGTACTTTATTTCAGTGACACACGGCCAGAAATATCTGAGAGGCAATACTCCTTCTGGAGGTAAGTATTACACACAATATATACATTAGAGACTAAAATCAGGTAAGTAAATTATCATAGAATAGTGCAAACAGTAGAAAATACAATAGAATGCAATTGGCCAAGGGGCAACACAAACCATATACTAAGAAAGTGGAATGCGAATCACGAATTCCCTTCTAGGCAAGTGTAGTGTGTAGAGGGCTGCTGGGAGTGTAGGAAAACACCAACGGTAAGTAAAGTACCCCACCCTAGAGCCCAGGAAAGTAGGAGTAAAGTACTGAAAGCTTTCTCAGGACACGCTACAAGTCGTGGTAAGAGATATTGCAAGAACCAAGCAAGACTGGAATCAACAAACGGTGGATTCATGGACCTGAAGACCTCTGAAGAGAGGAGATCAAGTCCAGAACTAGCAGAAGATTCCAGGAACGACAGGAGCCCCTGCCAACCTAGAAGATGGTGCAAACGTGGATTCTCCGGTTAGAAGAAGTGTGCAGAAGAGCACGAAAGAAGATGGCTGTGGGTTCCTGCGTGGTGCAGGAGATGTCCCACGTCGAATTGGTGGATGCAGGCTGTTTGCGTCACTGGATTTGTCCAACAAGCCTTGGTTTAAGCAAGTTCGCGGTTCGCATCAAAATGGCGCTGCCTGAACCCAGGAGGGACCTGGGGGTCTCAACTCGGACTGAGGAGACAGAGGGGGCTCTCAACACTGGGGAGAGCCCACAGAAGAACAGGCAACACCCATGGGAGTCCCAGGAGTCCATGTTAAGGGGACAAGCAGCTAAGGTGGCAAGGCCAATGCCACCAGTTGTGACAGAAACTGTCTTTGGAGTGCCTACACCGGTTTCTCTTGATGGACCCAAAAGTGAACCCAACTGCACCCTTTGTTTGACTATTGCCAGTAGTCCCACCACTATTACCACTACCTCTAGGGGCACTAGAGCTTGATATATAAGTGGTGGTAGGCTCAGGAGCTTTACCTAGACAGGACCTATCCCCTGACCAATGGCCTTTACCTCTGCACACATAGCGCCAGGGCTTTATATTGTGTGTACAGTGAGAGAAAGAGGAAGGTGATTTATCCCCACCCCCAGAGGAGTGTTTTGGACCTGAAGAAGGATCTTTGTGCTTACTTTTATCCCCATGCTTGTCCTGAGATTTTTTACCATCTTTCTTTTTCCTGTCATTGTCACCTCCTGTATGAGCTTTCCTGCTCACCCTTGTTCTGACCCATTTGTCTGTCTTCTTTCCCAATTCTTAGGGAGAGGCCAGATCTGAGTCCACAAGATATTGGTGCAACAAATCAGACACACAGTTGTTAAGTATAAGCTCTCCCAAATTTATATTATATAGGCTTTCATAGTCAGTCACCTCACTGCCATTTAACCAACCTTCTAAGGCCTTCATTGAACAGTCTGCAAAGTCTATCCAATCCTGTGAAGACTCTTTTCTGGGGTCTCTGAACTTGATTCTATATTATTCAGTGGTTAAGCCTAAACCATCCAAGAGTGCACTTTTGAGAACATGGTAGTTGCCTGAGTCATCTTCCCTGACAATAAGGAGTCTGTCTCTCCCCTTACCAGTGAAAGACAACCACAGGATACCAGCCCACTGTGCTTGAGGGATCCTCTGAAATGTACAGGCCCTCTCAAGCGCAGCAAACCACTTGTAAATGTCATCCCCATCCTTGTAAGGGGGGACAACCATGTGCAGATTTCTGGAATCAAATGTATGTTCCCTAACATTGGAGTTCCTGAAACTACTGCTGCTGCCACCATGGGGAACTAACCCCAACCCCTGCTTTTCCCTTTTCACAGCCAGGGAGTCCCTGTCTAAGGCCAACTGTTGCTGATGTAGCCTCAGTCTGGCCTCTTCCAACCTCAGCTTTCTGAGTTCCCTATCTAGGGACTGGTCCTCAGGGTTGGATGTGTGTGACACCTCTGAGACAGAAGTGACATGGGAATTGGCAGAGGAAGATTGTTCCCTAACTTGAGTAACTCTAGTTACCTGGCCTCTAGGTGTGAAGGGTGCCCTACCTGTGTGTGACCCCTTCCCACTACCAGCTACACTAGGAGGTTTGTTCATGGAAAGAACTGTGGAAGGACCCTCCCCTGGATCTTCGGAATGGTCTCCTGAATCTACCTGGGTGGAATCTCCCTCTACCTCCCCCTCTGGATGTACCTTACCAGTGGTATGTTCCTGGTCATCCTGCAGGAGGAGATTTAAGAGAAATTCCTTGTTGGGGTTCTTCCCAATCGCTAAACTTCTTTTAAGCAGAGATCCCTCAAACTTTTGAAATTCAAGTTTTCATAAGCTTTCTTTACAACCCTGGGGGTAGCCTCTACAACAGACATAGTGAAAGAAAGAGGTTAGGGAGAAGAGTAAAAAGTTAGCAAACTACTTGGCCTAACTTTTTAGAGAAAAGAAAAACATTTTAGAAACTTTTAGAAAGTGTTAAATAACTTTTTAGACAGTGAAAAATGACTACTAGTTACAATTGTGTATAGCTCTAAGTATTGGAGTACACTTTTCTTGTGAAAAGCACCAGTAACAAAGTGGTAAAGCAATTGCAAGTACTTATCCGACCGCTGCCACCAATGTAGGAGGCTGGCCTGGTTTGTAGTGGGTACCTAAGGTACTTACACCTTATACCAGGTCCAGTTATCCCTTATTAGTGAAATGTAGGCAGTGTTCTAGCAACTTAGGCTGTCTAGAGATAGTTGTAGCACAGCAGCTTAGGCTGAACTAGGAGACATGCAAAGCTCCTGCAATACCACTATAGTTACACAGTACTTATACACAATAAAAGACAATACTCAGTGTTACGAAAAATAAAGGTACCTTATTTTAGTGACACACTGCCAGAAATATCTGAGAGGCAATTCTCCTTCTGGAGGTAAGTATTATATACAATATATACATTAGAGACTAAAATCAGGTAAGTAAATAGTCATAGAATAGTACAAACAGTAGAAAATACAATAGAATGCAACTGGCCAAGGGGCAACACAAACCATATACTAAGAAAGTGGAATGCGAATCACGAATTCCTCTCTAGGCAAGTGTAGTGTGTAGAGGGGTGCTGTGAGTGTAAGAAAACACCAACGGTAAGTAAAGTACCCCACCCTAGAGCCCAGGAAAGTAGGAGTAAAGTACTGAAAGTTTCCTCAGGACACGCTACAAGTCGTGGTAAGAGATATTGCAAGAACCAAGCAAGACTGCAATCACCAAACAGTGGAATCCTGGACCTGAAGACCTGTGAAGAGAGGGGACCAAGTCCAGAAGTAGCAGAAGATTCCAGGAACGACAGGAGCCCCTCCCAACCTAGAAGATGGTGCAAACGTGGATTCTCCGGTTAGAAGAAGTGTGCAGAAGAGCACCAAAGACGATGGCTGTGGGTTTCTGTGTGGTGCAGGAGATGTCCCACGTTGAATTGTTGGATGCAGGTTGTTTGCATCACTGGATTCATTCAACAAGCCTTGGTTCAAGCAAGTTTGCGGTTCGCATCAAAATGGCGCTGCCTGGACCCAGGAGGGACCTGGGGGTCTAAACTCTGACTGAGGAGACAGGGGGGGCTCTCAACACTGGAGAGAGCCCATAGAGGAACAGGCAACACCCACTGGAGTCCCAGGACATTGGGACAAAGAAGATTCAAAGTGCGGTTGGTGGACACAACAAAAGAAGGTCCCATGCTGCCGGAGAACAACTCAGCGAGTTGTGCGTCGCAGGGTGGAGTGCTGGGGACCTGGGCTACACTGTGCACGAAGAATTCTTGGAAGAAGTGCTCAGAAGCCAAAGGAGCTGGAGGTAACGCAGTGCACAGGGGTACTGTCACAAACCGGGAAGGCAAGCTCCTGCCTCCTCCAAATTTGGACAGCTTGACAGTCTGGGTCACGTCGGTCCACCACCTGTGTTCCAGGGAGCACACTCATCAGGAGAGGGGTCCCAGGGAACCGGTCGTCGTCGCAGAAGGGTGCCTGCAGATGCAGGGAAGTGACTCCGTCACTCCACAGGAGATTCCTTTGGTTCTTCTGGTGCAGGGTGAAGACATGGAGTCCTCAGAACGTGCACACCTAGTAAACTGTTGCAAATGCTGGTCACAGGAGTCGTCCTGGATACTTTGTTGCAGTTACAGCAGTTTCTGGAGCAGTCTGCAGTTGACCTGACGGTCTGAAGCTGAAGCAGAGGATGCAGAGGATTCCTGGAGTAGTCTTGCAAGCTGAATCTGAGGAAACACCCAGAGGAGAGACCCTAAATAGCCCTGAGAGGGGGATTGGCTACCTACCCAGGGATGCACCTATCAGGAAGGGTATCTGACATCACCTGCTGGCACTGGCCACTCAGAGGTCTCCAGAGTGTCCCCACACCTTGGAATCCAAGATGGCTAACACCAGGGACACACTGGAGGAGCTCTGGGCACCACCGCGGGGTGGTGATGGACAGGGGAGTGGTCACTCCCCTTTCCTTTGTCCAGTTTTGCGCCAGAGCAGGGACTGGGGGTCCCTGAACTGGTGTAGACTGGCTTATGTAAGGAGAGCACCATCTGTGCCCTTCAAAGCATTTCCAGAGGCTCTGGGAGGCTACCCCTCCCAAGCCTGTAACACCTATTTCCAAAGGGAGAGGGTGTAACACCCTCCTCCCAAAGGAAATGCATTGTTCTGCCTTCCTGGGACTGAGCTGCTCAGACCCCAGGAGGGCAGAAACCCGCCTGTGAGGTGGTAGCAGCTGGGGATGCAGGGGAAACCTCAGAGAGCTGGTTTGGCAGTACTGGGGGTCCATGGTGGAGCCCCCAGGATGCATGTGATGGGCCCCCCAATTCCAGA
This sequence comes from Pleurodeles waltl, assembly GCF_031143425.1. Classification (NCBI taxonomy): domain Eukaryota; kingdom Metazoa; phylum Chordata; class Amphibia; order Caudata; family Salamandridae; genus Pleurodeles; species Pleurodeles waltl. The sequence continues at coordinate 391,424,860 of NC_090448.1, forward strand.
TTTGGAATGGGGGGACAATTCCATGATCTTAGACACCTCACATGGCCATATTCGGAGTTACCATTGTGAAGCTACATATATGTATATTTATGTGTATATATGTATTGACAAATATGTAGTGCATGCGTGTAATGGTATCCCCGCACTCACAAAGTCTGGGGAATTGGCCCTGGACAGCGTGGGGGCACCTTTGCTAGTGCAAGGATGCCCTCACACTTAGTAACTTTGCACCTAGTCTTCAGTAAATGAAGGTTAGACATATAGGTGACTTATAAGTTACTTACGTGCAGTGAAAATGGCTGTGAATTTGTGTGTGCACTATTTCACTCAGGCTGTAGTGGCAGTCCTGAAGAAAGGTTTGTCTGAGCTCCTTATGGGTGGCAAAATAAATGCTGCAGCCCATAAGGATCTCATGGAATCCCAATGCCCTGGGTACCTAGGTACCATATACCAGGGACTTATAAGGGGGGCCCAGTGTGCCAATTGGAATTGGAATATGAAGTCACTAAACTATAGTGACACATTTGGAAGTAGAGAGAGCATAAGCACTGGAGTTCTGGTTAGCAGAACTTCAGTGACACAGTTAGGCATTACTGACAACACACACATAGGCCACAAACTATGAGCACTGGGGTCTTGGCTAGCAGGATCCCAGTGAAACAGGCAAAACACACTGACAAATAGGGTTTTAACTATGAGCACTGGGGTCCTGGCTAGCAGGATCCAAGTGAGACTGCGAAAACACACTGACACACACTCACAAACAGGCCAAAAGTGGGGGTAACCATGCTAAAAAGAGGCTACTTTCTTACACCACATCGGAGCAAAAACAAGCCTAGATACAGATTAACGGATCACTACATAAGGGAAACAATAATTACATACATTACATGTCAAGACACAGAAAGGGAAGCAATAAAGGCTCTGCACTGGTTTACCTGGTTAAGGGGAATCCAAGTTGCAAACACTTCCCGATAGAATACCGCCTCAGCTTGGCAAATGCTCGCACTGTGAGCAGTTACTGAGTACAGTCTACTAAGGTGCTTGAAGGGGCTACACATCAGGAAGGTTAATACCAAATTAAAGTCCTACTCAGAACAATGACGGGTGTAGGCTGGACATAAGTGAAATACTCTTCCAAAAAATATATCACAATAGGTCATTGGAATAATGAGGGCTGATCAAGGAAACTGAGAAAGGTGTAAAGGAACAAAGCCAAACACTCGCAGCCCAATCTGGGACTACCAGAATGATCTGTGGACAGTCCTGCCTCACTGAACCATCGAGGATTAGCTGATAGTTTAAAACTGCTGTTTTTGCACAGTTCTGTTTTGGCTATAAAGATAAATATGTCATTAAGGAATAGGCACACTTTCCCACTGAAAGCCTAGCAGTTCTACTTAAGAGTAAGAATCTCTCTAAAATGTGCTGGTACACACGACCATTAAAACACCAGAACCATTTAATTTAGTATAGTTTCTAAATTATAATGTTAAATTCATGCATATCTATGCAGTGATACATATAAGCAAACGTGGGCATCATGTAACATTTGTGGTATCAAAGGAGACGTGTAGACTTCATCAATCGACCAAAATGGGTGACCAAGATTCAAGGAATCTTTTGGTGCAATTCTTGTTTGTATGGAGTATATGCTACCTCACAGATACTATCTGCCTCCAATAGCGTTCTCATTCACTCAGTATTGGAAGTGTTGTTCTCTATTAAAACTTTTGAGACTGCCTGGAGTTGTGCTGCTTTTTAAAATGTTTTCATTAATTTTCCTTCAGAATTGTTCTTATGTGTAGTGATTACATAGGATCAATAGCCTACCAAACCTAATATATTACAAAACAATCATATGGAGTGGTTAATGTGCTATTCTGAGCCGGTTGTACAGTGCTAAAGGAAAGTGGTTCTACAGAGAACATTAACCAGTATTTGGAAAAACGTGTGTGCTGTCTCACTCGTACACAGCACCTGCTTTTCAAGAGAGATGGGGTAGTGGCTAAATTGCCACGTTATAAATGAGAGTTAGGTTAGCCCTCAGCACGGGACAATCAATGCAGACTATCAAAACACAGGCTTGGTTTATGATAAAATGTTGGCACCACGGGACTGTGTTATGGGCTCATATCTCATCCCTAAAAATCCTTACTTAGCAACTCCAGGTTCATATTTCCGCCATTACTTCCAGTCTCCAAACCGGCCCCTTTATTCCACCCTCCAACATGTCAAGCCGCAGAGCAGAGAAACAGGAAATAGTCCTTGCAGGCCACCCTAAGAATTAACACAAAAAGTTGGTTTCAAAGCAAATTAAGAGAAACTAAGGCAGTGCGCTCCTCTTATGGACTTTCCCTTTTTTTGTTGCTTTCAAATGTGCCCACCAGGGCAGTGTGGACAAGAAACAATGAAAAAATAAATTAAACTGACCTCGTATAACATACTACAGTACTCATGTGAAGAACTTCTGTGCCTTCAGGCAGATTTTGCTCTACATTAAAAAAGCATACAAGCGGGGTGGTGGTGCCACTGAAGGAGACGGTCTGAAAAAGGATGCACTCTTATGGGGTGCTACACTAGGAACTAAGTAAGATTAAAGCAAAAGAAACATGCACAATCTCCCAAAGTGGCCGCAGTGGTGGAATAAAATGAAGCACTGCATCCGTAAAGCATGTGGTGCGGTGAGTGGGAACTGCATGTTCACAATTTCAACCCCAAAAAGCATAAATTAAAAGAACATTATGTGAAGGATGGCATCCGTGAAGCATGTGCCATGCTCATAAATCATAAAGAAAACACAGCAAACACTTGAGGGAAGTGCTTGATTACAATGAAGTTGGCGGCTGTGATGTGAGTGACCAAATAAACAGGCAACAGCAAACATGTGCAGGAAAGGAAGAATAAAATAGTCCCCCAAACGAACAGAAAAACAAGCAAAGCGTAAGGATACAGTACATGGCTGGTGCTCTGTGGGAGGAAAAAAAAGACAAAAAGGAATGACAAAAAAGAAGGATTACCCATTAGCAAGCAAGGATGTTTAAAGGACAATGAAATAGACAAATGAAAAGCAATAGGCGGAGGTGAAGCCCACAAAGTATATACAACAGGTCACTAACCAACAGCGCAAGCGCTATCTAGGCTCGGCCTAAAAATATTTTACCCGGATAGCATGTACAAATTACAGTTTGAGTGGGACGGCACAGCTAGAAACCACAAGTCAATATTATAGTGTTGAAATGGCTATTTTAATGAAACAGGTGCAAACGTTAGGTAAAACAACTCTTTTGCAGTATGCCTTACAAACTATATTAAACACAGACTAACGACATCAAACAACCTACCAACAAACTCTCCCTCCCTTAAAGAGTCCTTAACATGACTAATTCAAACACAAGCTCCTCAATCCTAGCTTCCCTCATCCAAACATCACTGCATATGTTCTGACATTTTTTACTTCCTTTTCGATTCCAAATTGTCCTCCCTCCAATTCTCTGTGCTTCTAAACCTGGGTCTCAACATAACCGACTTTCCTTGAAAGAATTTTAAAACCTGTCCAAAAGCCACCCTATAACCAGATGCACCTGCTCATCAGCAACAAAGGAACAACTCCTCCAGCAATGAAGTAGCAACCTGTCTTACCAAATAGCTCCAAACCTGATCAATACACAACCCAGAAAAAATGCTTCTGAAAGTCACTAATATAGGGGTGGGAGGGATAGAAAGTTTGCTATGTCCCTGCAGACTGGCATGCCGGTATATAGGAAACAAAGAAGGGCTCAATCCTAACTGTTCTTTCCTTTGAAGCTCCTCACCCGGTCCCTCTATGTTATCTGTCAGTGGTTGCTCCTGAGGTCACAGGACCACTTTGCCCATCTGAGAAGCCCAGAGGGTCAGGGCTCAAAATCGCCCATACCCCACACCCACATTTGGTGGGATGGCACTGCCAGAAGCCACATGGGTCAATATCACTATGTGGAAAGGGTCGCTAAAATGAAATAGGTGCAAACTTCTAGTTAAACCTCAGCCTCACTAAACACTAACCTACCAGCCACCTTTCCTCCCTTAAAGAGCCCTTAACATACTCAATTCAAATACAAACTCTTCAAGCCAAACTTCTCCCGTCCAAACACTACTGCCTATGCTCTAAACCTGTTAATTTCCTCTTGCCTTCCAAATTGCCCCTCTACACCCTAACATGAGCCTCTCGAACTTGGGTCTCAACATAACCAACTTTCTTTGAAAGATCTTTCAAACCAGTGCAAAAAAAGGCCACCAGAAAAAACTTAGCAATGTTTTTCTGTCCCCCATATCCACTTTGCCTACAAAGGCACCCACAATAATGCATGCAATGCATTTTACAATTGGAGTAAAGAAACCTCCATTCCTATAACAGATAAATGGACCCCATCATCCCTAAAGAAAATATCACCCCTCATACACACTCTTTCTTGAACCCCACTATCTCTGGCACACGAAAAGCTTAAAAAAAGAGCCAAAGCATAATCAATTGGAAAAAAAAGGAGGCACTCTTTCCTATCCTTACAAAGCTGTGAAAGGGCACCAATCAATCTCTTTACGGCACCTAACATCACTGGTTTCTTAACCCTTTCCTCTAGCTCCCCTTTCATGTACCCAACCTTCTGATATCCTTCACCTCATTTCACCCGCTGATGATTCATAACCCAAATAAAGATTCCATAAAAAGGCTAATCCTGCCAATTTACCTGCAATAGTCACCTACAACCATTTCCAATCAATAACATTATAAAGTTACCACATCTGCCCTTTGCAGTTCAGCACCCTCTTCTGCAGTCCTTCTCATAGCCCCAAAGCAAAAAACTCAGTCTTGGATTCAGACAAAGAACCTCTGACCAATTCCATTAAGCAGCCCATCCAACAGTCCATGGGTGCCCCAGCATTGATGTCTTCCCCTTGCCTGCCCATGGTACTGTTGTGTAGCCATTTTAGCTATTGCTTTATATGTGTTATTTTAGAAAACTAGGCCTGCCGCTGTGCACTTTAATCTAGATATATTTGGTTCAGCTTTGTTTTATTATTTTAACATTAGCCACATTTGCAGTCTTGTTTTATTTTCTCTATCTAGCTGTTCTTCGCCTAGGTCAGCACTGTGTTCTTAAACAAGACATTTCTCTCACTCTGTCCTTTTCTCAAGGCTGAAGTAAGATAGTTTGCCGGCAAAAGTGGTACGCTTTGTCTCCAATGTTCACTCTTACATACTCTTACATGGGGATCCTTTCTTGGAACATCAGTTGTTTTATTATAAAAACACTGCTTTGACCCGTGTATGTTAGAGGGAGATTCCAGCCAGGTGACCACAACGGTATGCTGATTGCTTCGCTACAGCTACTTATGTAGACTACAGGCCTCTTGCTCAGGTATGAGGGCTGATGTCTTCCCAGGGGAAACCAGAAAGGCAGAATTAGAGCTTAACAGGCTGAGCTCTAACATAGCTTTGGTAGGAACTATCCTTACAAACCTTAGTGACAGTATGGTAGCGTTTTTCTTGTGTTTTACTCTCCTTGTCACACTTTTAATCTTATTGTGCTTCATCGTCCAAATTATTACAATACATGCTTTTTTATCAAAGATGCAGTAACTTCAATAAAACCTTTTTGAACTTTACTCTGCCTCTGAGTGTCTTTGCATACGTGAGACTCATGTAACTGAGAGAAACGGATGAGATCTGAGTGACCATGATTCCCCTGAGGAGTCATTTATGTCATGCGCCCGGTGGCTCCAATCATCCCTGCTGTTGGGTGGAGATGAGGCACTGCTAGTTAGCCGGAACAAACCCGGATTAGGCCAACAGGTGTCACATGGTGCAGGATCAGACTCAGTCCCCCGCAGTACAGGTGATTCTGCTGCCCGGATCCAGTAGTCTCATTAGGATAATGAGAACCTATGCAACAGTACTGGCCCAGGGAATCTCTGCCACTGTGAGTAAGAGAGAGCATCCAACCTATCATTTTCCACTCCTGTAATATGAAAAAAACGTAAAATTCAGATCGTACTACAAACATTTTAACACATAAATCTGCAAAAGCAGCAAAACATTCAAATACTTAGCTGACTGCCTGTTGACAATAATAATCATCATGTTGCCCACAGCGAAAAGCTAATTATCCTTCGCCAAACTCCCCACGTTCTAGGCGTTGGTGTATCCCACTGTGCCTGAATATGTATGCATCAGGTGTACTTCCTGGATATTTAGCCACAATGTCAGTAATGACATTATGGGCATCACAACCCACCTGGATGTTTCGTGAGTGGGTACATTTCCTATTGCGGGACACATATTCCAGATTTGCTGGTGGGCAAATTGGTATATGTGTCCCGTCCACACACCCGATTACATGGGGGAAGTTGGCAATTCTGTAGAAGTCCAACTTGGTGCTGTTAATTTCCTCCTCATTCCTGGGAAGGTATATATATATCTGGAGATGTGTGTGAGTATGGCATCTAGGAAACGTCTGAAGAATCGTGAGAGGGCTCTTTGGGATACCCCACCTGCCACTGCAATCACCCTCTGATAGCTACCCGAGGCCAAGAGGTGCAGTGAGCAGAGCACTTGCACATGTGTGGGGATGGAGCAGCTGCGCATTGTCTGGCGTTCAAGCTGATGTTTCAGCAGTTCAATGAGCTCTAGGATAACTGCACTGCTCAGTCTGTATTTATCATAAATCTCATCCTCAGTTTGTTGAAATAGTGTCTGCCTGGTTCGGTATATCCTCTCCTGTCACTGCCTCCTCCTCCTCTGCTGGGCAACCTGGACTCTCCTCCTCCATGCAATCACGTATAGTGCAGCCATTTTGAGAAACCCAGATGCCTTCTGGGTCTTCTTTTATACTTTGGTTCTGGTTACCACCTGTTCGTAATCAGTGCTAATCTGGGTGTGCAAAACTGGCTATTTGCGACTAGTCACATTTTGCGACTGCCTTGTGCATTCGGTTTGCGACTCACAATTTGCGACTTCTTAATTGCGAGTTGCAATTTCAGGTCGCCATTTTTTTTGAGTCGGTAATGGGTTGCATTGCTATTTGGAACTCCGTTATGGCATTGGTACATACCATTTCGCTTTTTGCGAGGTTGCAAATAGCGCTGCGACCCATTTGCGAATCGCAAAACTTTCGTACATCTGGCCCAAAATCTGCTATCTTTGTTAGCCTCACTGCGCCCATGACCTAAATCATTGGACGCCCATCACTATTCCTTTTCGTGAAACATCCTCCTCACATATTTCACCTTCATTCAACTCAAAATCAGTGTACTCTAATAAGGTGTCCTTCCTACTCACACATGCCACATTGTGTGCCCATTCACCACTTGAACACGTAATGTACCTTTCCCCCACATCACCAAAATGTGTGTTATACACTTTGTTATAGCAATCCTGTTTCCTGGAAGAGACGGCAAATTGCCTTCCTTTCTCCTGTCTGTGAAGGTTCCATGACGCCCCAGAACTAGTCATATTACCTCAAGTTCTGCCCTTCGATGGGGGGTATGTAAGACGCACCAGGCTCTCCCTGTAACACATCTCCGGCAATTGTGTTCATGCCATCAAACAAAACTATCCCATCTGACGAGTGGAAAACTCACCCTGCAACTCAGTTTCTCCTTCCTCTAGGCCAGTGGTTCCCAACCTGTGGTCCGGGGACCCCTGGGGGTCCGCAAAGCATCCTCAGGGGGTCCGTGACTGCTTAAAAAATGTAAGAATATTAACAGATTAGGTCCCCAGCTTTCAGTAATGACTCACTGGGGGGGGTCCCTGGATTCCAATAATGATTCAGTGGGGTTTCCCGGGCTCCGTTACAGATAAAGTGGGGGTCCACAGAAGTCAAAAGGTTGGGAACCACTGCTCTAGGCTGTCCTCCCGGAGGTGAGTGAAGACGAAATTATAATTGTCCACTGTTCACTGGCTCATTATTACTGATTTAGATTCTGAATGTGAACTGCTGATCTTAATGTGCAATACCAAGCTGCCAATTTTCTTTCACTAACAAAGGTGTGGTGTCTGGTAATTATGGGTAATGTGCTGTGCAGTATCACAGTGGAGAGTGGTAGTGGCGCGACTGTTGGGGACAGATGGCCCTCAACATTTTGAACAGGTGCAACACTGAGGCTGGGATTGCACAAACCTGATGCATGTGCATTTAAAATATTTTCAAAAAAAGGTTGACACCTGTCTGCCTGTCTACAGCATAGTAACTTAGACTGTGGAAAGGCTGCTCCAAAGAGCAATTACCTACAAGGTTACTGCAACTTCTCAATATGTGGGAAAAAAAATAATCAACGAGAAAAGGTGTCAGAGTGACGGCAGGAAGATTTTCATGGTGCCCACGTGAAAAATAATCTAAATAATAATTGTATCAGTGCTTCCTTCGTCACTCACTCATCCACCTATGTTATGCTCGGTACGTTAAACACCTGTTCCAGACATCTACCTGTAACCTACATGTCACTCATGCCTCAACCGTTCATGCTCTGTGAGTGATGAAAGCTTGCACAACTCTGTGATGCTGGATCTGTTCTGAGGAAATTGAGAATTGCACTTATTTCATTCTGCTTGCTTTGCTATTGCCAGGCTATCCCTATTCTGTGGGAAACAAAAGCTTTCACTGCTGTTGCCCGATTAGCACCTGCTTATGCTACCCTGGCAGTACCGGTACTTTGAAGGAGGGATGCTTTGAACTGTTTCTGCCCAGAGGTAGCAGTTGTATGAAGAGAGGTGTTTCCACTGCTGTGGCCTCATCTTATTAAATAAAAAAAGGATAATTGTATAACATGTTTAGGTATTTTTTGCAGGAGTTTTGTTCTTCCTGTATGTTTAGGTCTGTTTATGAAAACTATACAAAAGTATTTTAAAGACCCTCACTCCATCTTTAATATGTTAGCTACCTGTGCTGTACTCTATGAGAGAGAATTGTGTGATGTTCTTTCGGCTGCTACTACTGAGCCTCAACGTATTATTTGTGTTAGGAAACGTTGTGAGGCTGTTCATTGTTGTACATTTATTGTTTGTGAAGCTCTGTATACAATGTTTCACTCCACATAATAAAAAAACGATCCACATTGCCAGCGCTTGTTTTAATGCTTAATGTGAGTGAAAGAATGAAGCCTCACAAAATATGTGAGCAGAATTTAGTTTTGGCTTTATGTCTTAAACAATCATTTTTTTTTATGCAGTGGGCGCCTTGTTAATTTTTTAAAAGATAGCTGACAAGTGGCTCCATGTCATGTATTCCACCTCCTGCAAATATTGGTGTTTAAACCATCAGTACTTTGCACGCTGGGGTTTTGATCCCAGAATGAAACTATTAAAAGCAAAACTACAAATCCCACAATACAGCACACTGTTGGCTAAAAAAAAAACAACAGACGATGGTATATATGCTGTAGAGTCAAAGCGCGATATTGTGAGATGCAAACTAAAAAATTTTGTTCACAGCTTTTTACAGTTTTTTTCTTGTAGGCAATAATGTGTTAAACATCCTAGTGAGAGAGGGCAGCATAGCCTTTGAGATGCAAATGTCAGCATCTCCTGCTAATGCTCTACCATAACACTCCTTGGAAAACCAGCTCCCTAAAAGCAATGAAGCGTCGGCAATTTAGACACGGAGAAAAGAAAAACAGTGACCCTTCACCCCAACTTCTCCAGCCCATCGCTGGGGTGGGAGGTGATTTAGCTATAACATGCTGTGATGCACACTGCCACAAACAAGTGCAGCACAGGCTGCAGGGGCTGCCCCGCGACGGCTGCCAGTGGCTAGAGTTACAGATAAGGGTCACTTCTAGGGTGACCAGATGGTGCCAGTGGGACACAACTTTTCCAATCTTGGACTTTGACTTTACATATCAATGCATTCTGGGAATTGTAGTTTTGGTTAATTTCAAGAGAGCCAAATGGACCAGTGCATCTAATAATGGTTTGAAAAAGCAAAGTCCAGGAATGGAAAAGAGGCGTCCCAATGACATGGGGCGATTTGGTCATCATACTCAAAGTGGGCTGAGTAGAAGGGCTTACATTCAGGGAGATTTCTGCATTTGAGACATGCGAAGGTCTAGAACTAATTTAGCTCCAGAAGGAAGGGTATAAGTTGTCACCAGGCAGGGGTTATGTGCAAGAGGAAGGATGAGTTGATAAATTATTCCGTCAGCCTTCCCCCTGCACAAACGAGCAGAGGGAGTCTAGGTCCAGGGAGGGATATTTGGAGTAGAATGGGGTGCGTCCAGGGTGATGGTACAAGTAGGGGACGGGCTATCCTCCACGCCCGAATACTTACACAGACCCATAGTAGATCAAAGGGAGGGGCAGTGTTTAGGGGGGAAGGGCTGATGTCCTGGGTTGATTTGCAGGTCATGGTTAGGGTTGTATTGCAGGCGTAGAGGCTGAAGTCCAGGGTGAGGTTATCTTTATGGGAAGGGGCTTATACAGAGGGTGGGGTCATGTGTGTCAGGGAAGGGCTGAGGCATGGAAAGGGGTTTCGGGCAGTTGCTCGCGGCCCAGGTTGGAGGTTATTTGTGGGCGGGGCCTGAGGTCGAGGGTGGGCTCTAACCACCAGTAGGTAGAGGGGAGGGAGGTCCTACGACGGTCTCCTCGGCAGTGGTCAGTGCGTGCGTGCAGGTCCTGGTGTGAGCAGCGCTCGAGGGAGGGGGAAGGTGTTATTGGGGCCGGAGCTGCTGTGGCCGGTTTGAGTCGGTTCTCTGCTTGTGTCTGACGGAGGGGGCTATTAAAGCTGCCCCGAGGAGAGCCGGAGCACGCACGACGTGGGAGGAGAGGAAAGGGGAGAGATTTATTGCGAACAGCAGGATTGAGCTGCTTTTTTTCACAGTCCCCTAAAAGTTTGTCTTTTCCGGACTAGTCACTTCTCGAAATCGAGGAGGACCCCTCCTCTCTCCCGCGGTTCCCTCGCCAGTGACTCCCCTCAGCCCTACATTAAAGACCAGGACTGAAACGGCCACGAGTCCACACCCAGGAACTGACACTCACAAGACGAGAGTGACCGCCGCCCCCTCCACGAAAACGAACCCAAAGAGTGACTTCTCACCCACCCCGAGGGGTGCATCCTGGAAGCCGGACACCCTTGCTGCAGAGACCCCCGAGTCCGTTTCTCCCCAGGAGTGAAGATGCCTCCCGTGGATAGGAGCCTAGAGTACACCAACCTGCCATTCAAGGAGAGGAAGTGTCTGGGTGAGTCTAAAGGGAGTAGGCTATGTGCAAACAGACGTATTTTTGGTTGCTCCTCTCTTAGTCCCACGTTCTACACGTAGTGCTTTTTGCCTTCTGTCCCTCGGCACTGCCCACTTCACAGTTGTCACGTTTTCCTTCTGTCACCAGAGCCCCCAGCAGTAGAGAGCTAACTGCCTCTTCCCATCAGACTCAACAGAACTTCTGCAAAGTGTGGCTTTCAAAACGTGTTTTTGTTAAATTCATTGCCGTGCTTCAGGTGCGCTGTGAATGACTCTTCCCTATAGATCACCTGCACTATGAACAGGCGCTAGCATCTGCAGACTTGCTTACTATGGTTAGTGAGGTTTTAGCATCTGACTTCCAGTGAATCTCTCTCTGTTGCGTGGCACTTGCCCTGAAAACGTTTATCTTTAGTAAGACTTCTCCAGGCAAGGTACCCAAAAGAGCCCCTTTTACCTTACTGTACAACTTGATAGCCATACACAGTGTAATAGAACATCTCAGTCTCTGCCTCGCCCACTAGTTCAAGTGAACAAGCCATAGTATTAATGCGAAGAGTCAAAACACGAGGTACAAAAAAATCACTTTGAATTCTCTTGCTTTCTCCCTTTCTCTATTTAGATTGCGATCTGCTTTGTATTTTTCTCATTTTCTGTCTCTTGTGATCTTCCTCCGTTTTTTCTCGTGGCTTCATCCTTTTCTCCCCTCTCCACCTTTATCTCTTCCACCATCTTACTTTTTCGCTAACTCAGTATGCTCCGCTACTTCTCTATTTTATGTTTTTTCCTCGAACTCTTTCTTTGGTATTTCTTGCTCGCGTTTCCCTTATCCCTCTACAAATACAGGTTGTCACTTTATTCCTCTTTCCCCCTCTTCGGCTTCTTATCACATCATTCTCCAGTGCCCAACCCCACGCCCTCCCCGCCGGGCGCAGCAGAGAAGTGTTTTTTTTTTGTTTTTTGTTTTAAATTTTATTTTGATTCTGGAATTTACTAGATATGACTCGCTTTTGGCCCAGGACTCCCAGAGGACTTCGGACTGAGCCACAACCAGACACCTGTCCCGGGCCTTGACTGACGCGCCTACATTTATTAATCACTAGCTTCTCTCTCTCTTGCTTTTCTCTTGCTTACTTCTCCTGATTCCCTTCTCTCTCATTCACTGGCTCGTTTCTCTGTTTCGCTTTCTCTCTTCTCTGTCCGCTGGTTCGATGCTCTTTGCGCCAGCTGGTATGCTTAGCCTCTGTCCAGGTTTGCTTGTGCTACTCTCTCTCCTCGAGTGTACAATTTCTTCCTTGCACGTTTCATTCGGCGCAATTCTTTAGCGCAATGGTTCCCAACCTCTTGACTTCTGTGGACCCCCACTTTACCATTACTAAAACCCAGGGACCCCCACTGAATCCTTATTGGAATCCGAGGACCCCCCCCCCCCCCCCCCTTCTGTGAGTCATTACTGAAAGCTGGGGACCTAATCTGTTAATATTATTTAATTTTCTAAGCAGTCGCGGACCCCTGGGGAGGCTTCACAGACCCCAAGGGTCCCCGGACCATGGTTTGGGAACCACTGCTTTAGCGATCATCCCATGGCCCACTGCTTCTTCGGTCTAGTGTCCTCCTCCACTTCTGAGGCTTTTAAAGGTCTTAGTCTGCCAGGCAGCACACCTGTCTGGTTTGCTAATAGGATCTTGGGGAGATTCAGAAAGCTTACCTAGTAATGTATTCCACCTTTGCTTACCATTGACTTTGTGATTTGTAACTCACTTTTTCTGGTCCTCTGTTTGCTGGCTTTATTTGCTTTAGACAGTCCAGCTTGAGTTCGTCCCTCTTGTTGTCCAAACTTGTTTGTGGAAGAATACAGTAAATAGTCCTTTAAATCTTGCTCTTATCTTGTCGCATTTGCTATGTGTTCAAAGACAGAGGTCGAATATCAGGCTCTCTCTTCCAGGGAGCTTGGTGTTGATTTTTCTTTCTGTGACTTCAAATTGAGAGAATTTTATGTGACAATTCTGCTGAGTACCTTTGTAAGAGGAAAGGACGTTAGATGTTTTTTTCCTAGCATACAACAAAAAACACAAATTGGCTGATGTATCACAATATAGGCAAAAAGAACAGAAGATGAAAGCAATGCTGAACAATGCAAACATTCACCCCCAGTCAAAAAGATCTCCATTCAATCCACATTTTTTTTTTTTTTGGGCCGCCCCACCTGTCCACCATCTGTTCTTTTTACCTATGTTTCAGAATGAGTACACTGAAGCATTTTTTTTTTTGTGTGGGTGTATAATTCTGAAGTTTGGTGGAAACAAATACCTGAATATGATCAAAATGCATCGATAAACTAGGTTATGCAATTTGCACACGTGTGCAGTAATCAATATTTCAGTGCAAATGTAATGGTCATTTCAAATGAAAATGTTTTGTCTGTAATATTGTGCCAAAACACCTTGTGTACTCCACATTACACAACTCCATTCTATGACACTCCACTCTGTCATGCCCCTTCACTCTGACAATCTGTGACACCCCACGCCACTCCAATCTACACCATTCACTCCACGACACACCTCAGTTCGCTCTGTGCTCCTTCCCACTCCAATTCACTCTATCCTATTCCACTCCAATGCACTCCAATCTACCCAACCCAACTTCGCTACAATCTACTCCACTTCAGTCTACCCAACTCCAATCTCGCCCAGCCCAATTTACCCATCCACCCACTTCAATCTACACCACTCTAACTCAATCAAACCCACTCCACCAAATCTCCCCCACTCAACTTTAATCTGCTGCAGCCCATTTTACTCACCACAATCTACCCCACTCCAATCTACCCCACTGCACTCAATCTAACCCAATTCCATTCTACGTCGCTACACCCCAGACCTGTCAACTCTCATAATGCCACTTCATGTCACACAATACGGGCTCTCCTCTCATGATCACCCAATAAAGAATCAATATCCTGGCAGGAGGGAAAACAGCTGAACACCGCTGCAGAATAGTGGCTTTTCAGGTGTTTTTAGAGGCTCTGAGTAGCCAATGTCTATTAAGGAGTGCAAAAGTACCCCAGTACATCAGCGGTGGCCACCTCAGTAAGCTTTCTCTTTTTTGCTTGCTTTTTGGGGAAGGAGGCAATCAAGGGTGGTGGAGATGTGCTTCTGATGGAAGCAGCACTTTTCATGGACATGTCCCACTTCACACAGTGAAAAGTCTTAATAAGTTGTGATTTATTTTTGACCCATTTTATCTCAAAATGTCTCACCGTGTCCAAAAGCAACACACATCTCATGCTAAAATACAGCGCTTAAATGAGACATACTTCACACTATAACACAGCTCTAAATGCCCGTTTAGCTTTTAGCAACATTTCACATAATGACACAAAATCAAATTATGATTTTTCTCACTCCTAGTTAACATGGAATGTAATGATTACTGGCATACTTTGATATTACCCTTGCGATGCAAATACATTACAAGTGCCTCTGCATGAGGAAAAGGGACATAAATCCCATTGGCAGCAGGCCTTGACACAGAATGTGGCTCTGGGGCCTCAGGCTAGAGGCAACATGTGGCATGAATCAATATTGTATCTACTCTTGCTTGTCCATCCTCTCACAGTTCACCTCCTTCTAGGGTGACCACCTTTCTCCAGGTAATTTCATAGACTGTTCTGGTTCTGAGCAGTTATGTGTTAAACTAATGGATTCTCAGTGTTGAAGTTCTGCTTCCTGTGAACTAACTGGACATACACGCCTTAAAACAATGATTTGTAGCTAAAAACTTCAGGACTGGAGACAGTGCCTGCAATGACCTGGAGTGAGGTGGTCACTCTATCTCATTCTCTCACTCTGTCTGCAGACTTCAAATCTCTTCCCTTTTTAGGTCGAGCGTAAGCATATGCCCTCTTGTATACTGCTTTGGTCTTAAAGCCGTTTCTTTTTGTTTGTTTCAGTGTCATTTAAAAATCCTTGCTTGCTAGTGGTCAGTTATGCCTCTTTGTTCATTCTTTTTAGGGTAGAGCGCAAAGCCCTCTGTCCCTGTTGTTATCTCTCTAAGGACTTGTAAACACGCCCATCACTTTGTTTGGTTTGTGGGCTTGCCTTTTACAATTAGCTTCATTTTATTTGTGAAAGGCATGCATACGTCATGCCTTTTCTAGTGTTGAGCTCTCCTTGAGCGCACCGGCCAACTACTGAAAACATGCAAGGCTCCGTGTTTTCAGCATGGTTTCTGGACAACTTTGTTACATGGATATTTGCCCTTTTGCCGATATGGTTCACTGCAAGCTAACGTCTGTTTCATTTTGTGTTTGCCTCGTGCTCATGGCAGCCGTTGGCTCGCTTATGGGAAACTATTTTACTTTTCAGTTTGTGTGGCAATAAAAGTCGGGTTAGGAGTTTACAAAGCTGATAGCTTTAACTCAAGTAAACGCAAGACCCATTGCATTGCAAATGCTTGTTCTCTTTGGGAGCAGGGACTAACTACTGCATAATTACGCTTTGTCATGTTTATCTGTTTCGTGCATGGCTTTCTTTTTCTTGGTTTCCTGCCCATGTTCAGCTAAGCTTCCTTTTTCATTTGCAGTTCTCAGCTAACATAACCATGTTGTTCCTGCTTACAGTTTACATGCTTTAGTCGATCTAGCATTCTCTGAGTGTTTGCTTTTTCCAGGTTGTTGCTACTTACTACTATTTTTTCTTTTCTTTTTCAGACCGCATATTACTCTTGTCTTCCCTCCCTCATGACCCGAATGCACAGCTTAAACTTTTCACAAAACAGACGCCTCACTTAATTTCTTTAGCACAGTGCCTGAACGTCACTTGAGATGTGTGTAATTCAAGATTGCAGGGTGCAGTTCCTTATGTGGCCAAAAGAGGTCCCAATGGACTCCCAGAGACAGCCTATGGTACTGCACCCTGTCCCTGCTTTGTGCACATTAAAACCGTAACTGTTGCAGTTTTTTTTGGCCAGCATATTATAACTGTAAAAGCGTTAACATAGCCATGCTCTTCCTGATTACATTTCACATGCCTTAGTGAATCTTGCAGGTTTTTTTTTTGGCCCTGCTATTCAAAGTGTTTCAGCTTTTAATTAACGCTCTCCGTCAACAGATGTCTCAAATGTGGCATAGCACCAACGAGCTCCCTTTTGTACCTGAGGAACAGGGTTTGAGTATCAGCGATGGTTCACCATCCCGTGATTTTGGGCAATTCACTTAATCTCCCAGTGCCCCCCTAAAAATGAATCTGCACTTGTGTAATACAATTGGTGCTTCTGGAAAGTGCTTCAATGCCTGCTGGTTGAGTTCGCGCTGTATAAAACTGCAGAAAAACCGATGTGATTTTGGATAAGATTTTAAGCCATAAGTCATCCAGCACCAAGAATTCACATAGATGCCGAGCTTGAAGTTGCTTTAAAATGTATACCCTGTCAATCTTTGTGGTGTAGAAAGGTGCTTTCAGTTGGTTATGGTGCGGTGTGTCTTTCGGATTTCACCAGGAATTTTTACACGCAGGCAAAAACGCGTCCATATTCTCCCTCTCTATGTGTAAATACTTAAATGTTGGTAATTTCACAAAGTAATGTGCTTATCCCACTTCCTACACCTACTAATCAGCATTCCCCTCTCTTTCCGCTTTCCCTTAACCCCCTCTCATGTGCACTGCTTACCATATAATAGTATGTTTCAACCACTGAATGCATGGGATGAAAAAGTGTGCTTACATAGATTAACGCTTGT
This sequence comes from Pleurodeles waltl, assembly GCF_031143425.1. Lineage (NCBI taxonomy): Eukaryota > Metazoa > Chordata > Amphibia > Caudata > Salamandridae > Pleurodeles > Pleurodeles waltl. Next base: position 391,441,814 of record NC_090448.1, read on the forward strand.
CACATTGATTAAAAGCCGCCCCTCCATCCAGTTCCAACTTTTTCTTAGTAACAACAGCGAGGAGATGTCAGGATGTTGCTACTTATTATTTTTTCTTTTTCTTTCAGCCAGCATATTAATCTTTTCTTCCCTACCTCATAACACAAATGCACAGCGCCTGAATGTCATTGGGGATGTTTGGAATTCAAGATTGCAGGGTGCGGTACCTTCTGTAGCCAAAACCAAAAGAGGCCCTGAGGGACATCTAGAGACAGCCTGTGGTACTGCCCCCTTCCCCTGCTTCGTGCACATTAGAATGGTAAATTTTGCAGGTTTTTTTCAACCAGCATATAAGTGTGAAATGGTTAATGTAACCATGTTCTTCCTGATTTGCATTTCACATGCTTTACTTAATCTTGTGGTTGTGTGTTTTTTTTTTTTTTTCTTTTTTTTTTTTTCGGGGTCCATGTTATCCAAAGCGTTCCCACTGTAATTAATACTCTGTCAACAGATGTCCGAAATGTGGCATAGCGCCAAATCTGGTCCCTTTGTAACTGGGGAACAGGGTTCAAGCTCAGTGTCAGTTCAACATCCCGGGATGCTGGGCAATTCACTTAATCTTCTTGATCACCCCAATAAATAAATCTGCACTTGTGTAATATAATTGGCGCTCCTGTAAAGCGCTTTGACGCCTGCTGGCCAAGTTTGTGCTATATAAAACTGCAAAATAACTGCAGTGATTTTTGGAGAAGATTTTAAGTCATAAGTCGCCAACAATTCACATAGATACGGAGCTTCAAGTTGCTTTCAAATGTATACCCTGTCATCCTTTGTGGCATGGAAAGGTGCTTTCAGTCGGATACGGTGGAGTGTCCGTCGAATTTCACCAGGAATTTGCTTTAAACCCACTTACTACACCTACTTGGTGGAAGGAAGTTTGTGACTCCCCTCAGATTCCAGAACTTTTCATCGCCGAAATGTGCAACAAACAGGTTTTTTAGCAAAATTTTGAGGTTTGCAAAGGATTCTGGGTGACAGAACATGGTGAGAGCCCCACAAGTCACCCAATTCTGGATTCCCCATGGTGTATACCTTTCATAAATGTGTAGGTTTCCCTAGGTGCCACCTGAGCTACAGCCGAAAATCCACAGCTAGGTACTTTGCAAAAAACACATCATTTTTCAATGGAAAAATGTGATGTCCGTGTTGCGTTTTGGGGCGGTCGCGGGCACTAGGCCTATCCACACAAGTGAGGTACCATTTTTTTTTATCAGTAGACTTTTGAGAAATGCCCTGTAATTCACTTTCTCGTATAAGGACCCCCGAATTCAGAGATGTGCAAATAACCACTGTTTCTAAACTCCTTATCTTGTGCCCATTTCGGAAATACATAGGCTTTCTTGATACCTATTTTTCACTCCTTTATATTTTGCTAAATGAATTGCTGTATACCTGGTATACAATTCACACCCATTGCAAGATGCAGCTAATTTATTGGCTCTGAGTAGCTTGGATTCTTGGTGAACCTACAAGACCTATATATCCCCGCAGCCAGGAGGGTCCAGGCAAACATAACTGTATATTGCTTTAAAAAAATCTATCTTAGTTGGAAAATTACGAAAGAAAACATAATCAGAAAGGTGGGAGGATAGTTGAAACTGAGGAAGTATCCACTGTGCCAGATTAGCCAAAACCTGGTTTCATGGCACAGTCCTGATTTGGTACAATGTATTTAGAACAGACATGAAACAGTGGGTCATGCTACCCTCTTTCAGTTAGGAGTCCATAGAGAGAGGCCCTCGGGAGATATAGAGATATAGAGAGAGATATACATTCAATTAAAATATCAAAGGTTACAGGGATGTTATACTTAGGTTTTGCATTTACTTGCGCAAAACCATAGAAATTTAGTGGTCATAGTTATTTCAATTAACTATAACTTGCGCCATGTACAGTCTTTAGTTCAATAATTTGACTGCTAATGTTTCATTGGTATTTTTATTGATGTTTATAAAAGTTGTCATGAGTGCTGTAATGACTGGGGTAAATAGCAGTGCAAGGCGAGGGCATAAGTTATAGTTACCATAGGCACAAGCTAAATTAACACGAAATAACTAACTATAACTACTGAATTTCTATGGTTTTGTGCAAGTGATTTCAGAACCTAACTATAACGCCCCTGTTACCTTTGGTTTTGTAATTTAATTTTATGTGTTTAAAAATAGGTGTGAGAGAGTGTCTCGGGGTGTGACAGTGTCTGGGTGCGAGAGGGTCAATCTGGGTGTTAGAGGGGGTGTGAGAGGGAGTCTCTAGGTGTGAGTGGGTATGAGTGTCTGAGTGGGTGTGTCTGTGTGGAACTGTGTGAGTGCATGAGTCTCTGAGTGGGTCTGTGAATGTGTGCATTAGCCTGAGTGGGTCTGTGAGTGGGTGCATGAATGCCTGTGAGTGGGTGTGCCAGTAGCTGTGTGAGTGACTTGGCCACAAAAGACCCTCATCTGCCCTTTCATCCAAGAGTCCACTGTTTGGCACAAAATATCTACCCAGGTGGAGTTCTTTCTGCCTCCTTGGCTAAATATCCAGTACGTGTTCTACACCACAGCTGACTAGTAGAGCACAAGGAAATGCCACAAGTGACTTTGTGTGTGTTTTGGGAATATGACTGTGCCTGTGATTCTTTATCTATAAGTATGTAGTAACTTGAGTCCTATAGAGAGGCCAGCAAGACTACAAAGACGTAAATCTCCACCAACCCATGGTCCTTCCTCTTACCCATATGCCATACGTTAGTCTTTGTTTTGTGGAGATGTCCTCCGATTCCAAGAACGCACCACCAAAATCAGCAGCAAACGCACTGGGGGTCGCTTTGGTAAGGTGTCCATCATCCTGGCAAAATGCGGAAAGAAGTTTGCTTAATAATAAGGTGGATGGTGCAGGGCAAAGTTGGCAGAGCTTCAAGTTGATTTGCACATTTGCATACTTGTAGCAATTTAAAGTGAGACCCATGAACTCCTCTCTCACTAGGAGAGAAGAAACAAATGGAGGAGGGGGGCTGCTTGGCCACCTCCCAGGGCTGATTTTTGGCCCCAGGGACCCCATTCCCTGGGGCCTGGCCATTTCTCTTGGGTGGCCCCCAGGGCAACCAGTTGGCAATGGGACTGCTGGAGGAGCCTCTAAGTCCTCCGTCTCAAACGGCTGCCCGCCTCTTGCAGGAGCTGGCATTGCTCTTGCACACAGGGAGCTGCTAAACATGCAGCCCCCTGTTTACAAGAGCAATCGTTTCATCTCTTTCCTTGCCTGCATCTCTGCATCTAATTAAAAAAAGAATGTTTTGGCCATGGGAGGTGGTGGGCCTTATTTTTTATTTTTGTTGTGGGACTCTGCTTGGCTGCCAATAATTACTTGTTGAAGTGTTTGCAGCCAATCCAATGTCAGCAAAGGTACAGTTCGATCTGCAGAGGATCCGCATCCCTGATATCTATATTTTTTTAAACTCAAATATCTCAAAAACTACTGAATGGATTTACACCAAATCACAAAAAGCATGCTTTCTGGATCAAGAGCTAGCTTTCTGCAAACTTTGGTGTAATTCTGTCCAGCGGTTCGGGCTGGAGTCGTGTTCAAAATAATATGGGGAAAATACGTTGTGGGATTCCTCCCCCTTTGTTTCTCAGCCCCCGCTTGACAGATGACCCCGAAAATTTCAAGACAGCAGCTGAGTTGACTAAAGTATATGTTATTGAAACTTTTTTTGTGAAGATTCACCAAGCGGCACCAAAGTTATTGATAAAGCAAAATACTCTTCCTAAGGAAACTCGGTCCAAACTATAACTACCTACTGGCAGGCGCCAGTAGGTAATCTATAATATATTCCTTTCTTATTTCACATCTTTAGGTAAATGTGGCCAGCATGCCTAGGTAGCTTTTTGTACGCTGTTAACACTCTGTTGGTCTTGAGGCTTTTATACTCTTCTAGACTGATTCCACTCAGTGGTGGATGTCTTCTACTTTTATAATGTCAGTCCCACTAACATGGCCTCTTTGTGACCTAAATGAACACCTCCACCTAGAATATTAAGTTTCTTACCAGAGGTGATGGGCCATCCACTCCCCAAAGCGGTCTGCAGTTTTGCTATCTACATTGACTGTAACTGCTCTTTGGCTATGGTACCCTGTACCTAATTGTTTGGCTAGTTTGAAAAATTGAAGGGGAAAAATACAATGAAAACACTTGAGTGTTTCCTTTCATTGGATCACATCTCCGTATGGCAAGTGTCAATAGTCTAAGCTAGTGTATGGCAACTCCACCTATTACATTGCCCGTACAAAAATAGTTCACTGATTTTAAGTGGTGCTGAATGTTGTAGCACAGTTCTTGACAGACCTTTCTGGACAAGCTAATGCTACTCCCATTCCTCACTCTTTCCATGGGCTTTTGGTCTGTCGCAGAGATGTATTAAGGCTAGCATCATCGTTCATGACCCTGAGATCTAAATTTAAATTGCATAAATAAGGACAGGTGCTTTTTAAAATTATTATTGTTGTGGCAGCATAAAACAAAACATGGAGGCGAGAGGTTGGTATCAGCTGTTCAAGCCATTGTTTTTGCTTGACAGAAAATGGGTACTATAGGCAATGCCTCAGGTTTTAGGGCGACACAATCAACACAAAGTAGTCCAGGAGTAGTTTGTAGCTGGCTTGCAGATCCTGGATTTCCATTTGCTAGCCCAATAAACATTTGGGGTATATCATAAGGGTACTTGATGTAAAGGCTTTCAGAGATTGGACAAAAGTGTTTCCAAAGGTAGGTACAATTTTGTCCAAACATTCGCCATGTCCCCATTGGACACCATTCACCCGCCACAAAGATCGAAAAATGATAAGTTTACAATTTTTTTTGTTACAGCATTGTAGGTTATGGATGAGAAAAACCGTTTGGTTGCACTACATATGCAGCAGAGTCGTGTGCCATATTGTTATGCTAGCGGATGTTGTTTTATGTCATACTATACTTAATTTAGCGTGGTTGTTAAATTTACTTCACCTCCCTATTGTGTTCCACTCCATGTCTAACCTGTTTTGTTTGTTTCTTTCAGCCACCAGGAAGCGGGAAGTGGTTGGCATGCGTTCTAAGTTCCCCTCTAAACTGCCGGTGAGTATATTAATGTTTGGGGAGGAAGGGAGTGATTTCAATATGCCAATCTTTGAACCTTTATAGTGTACACAAAATTATAGAGTGTTTTGTTTAAAATTGATGGGGATTGGAGGCCTTGCATATGTAGATAATCCAGAGGGGCAGTCATATGGCAGCTGGTGAGTGGATATTGTATTTGCATCCCTTTCTTTGAATGCTTTATACCAGGTATATGGTAATTCTTGGATCCATGGGTGTTGCATAAGAATATTGTGTCATTCGTGGGGAAAAATTGGGGGTAATCATGTCTTTCTGGTAGTGAACGTGTGTGTGTGTGTGTGTGTGTGTGTGTATATATATACACACACACAATCAAAGCAATACCCTTTTCAGGTGTAGAGTGGCTCATGAATTAGGCGAGAAAGGAAGTAGGGATCTCGAGGTAGTTCACAAGTTTTAGGTGTCGAGCACTTTGTTTAAAAAAAGACCTGCAACACTCTAAAACTGCTAGAAAAGCAGACATTTGAGGTGAGCAGAGTTTTTAAGAATAGGATTAGCATAGGGCAATATGCACCAGACCAGAAAAGTGAGTCTCTTGCCATTTTTGCATATATGCTCCGCTTATATAGAGTTTGAAAGTTATGGTACTTTGTCAAAATTCGTAGGATGGTGTGTACTATATTTACAGTACCTTTTGACTATAATGCACTTGTAATATAATGGCGGGGAATCCACCCATTTTTACAGAGTTCCCACTACTGTCAAAAATTAGGTCTCTAGTTGGCAGAGGTTTGCACCCTGACCAAGTGGAAACGGTCCCACCACTCTAGTCAGGGTAAGTCCGATACACATCCTAAATTAATTTGTGCTCACTCTCTGGTAGCTTGGTGCACAGCAGTCAGTCTTAACTGTAAAGGCAAAGCACAGAAATTTAATGAAGACACCATTAAAACACTTTTTGTTTGTTTTTAGACGGGTTTTAGAAAAAAGGAAAACATTTATCTGTATCAAATAAGACCAAAGCGACAATCAGTAGATCAAGATATTAATGTTTTACATGATTAACTGTTAAAGTAGTGCTTAAATTAACTGTGCTTCTTTTAAAGCCTTTATGGTAATTCGTTTAGGCAAGAAGAGTGAAATGACAGGGTTGGAATCGGGACTCCAATGCGTCCTTGGCAGGTCTTGAGGAGACTGAAGTGCCACTGTCCCAAGTAGGTGGTGCACAACAGCAAATGATCAAATCCTTAAAGTCACTCTGGAGGGGACTTTAGGTTTCAGTTTGCAGGGCAGAGGTCTGCAGGCAGCAGGGCAGCACAGCACCACAGGGCAACAGCTCTTTGGGAACAGTCAGTCACAGCAGAGTGGCAATCTTCCTGGTGAAGCAACATTTACTCCAGCAGAGTTTCTTCGTAGCCCAGTAGTGTTAAAAATGGGGTCTCTAGTTGGCAGTGGTTTTCACTCTATCCAAATAGGAACCCTCACTGTAGTCAGGGTAAGGGAGTCACACAGCTAAGATAACCCCTGCTCACCTCCTTGGTAGCTTGGCACAAGCAGTCAAACTTATCTTACAGGCAACCTGTGAAGTATTTGTGTACTCACACTCGCACAGTGAAAACACCACAAAAGTACTCCACACCAGTGTAGAAAAATAGCCAATATTTATCGGAGTTAAACAAGACCAAACAACAACAATCTAACACACACAAACAAAGATGTCACTTTTAAAGAATTGCAAAGAGTCTTAATCCAGAGGAATCAATGATTTGTTTCTATTTAACCAAAAGTACCCGGGATGTATCAAAAACAAAGGTTTATGCGGGCCGCAGAGGAGGTGGGGCCATGGAAAACAAAGCGATGCATTAGTTCCTTATTGTGCAGGAGAAGTGATGCGTCTGTCCCTTACTGACAGAGGAGGTGATGCGTCGATTCTCTCCTCGCAGGACAGATGATGCGTTGGTTTCCGGTCACGCAGTCTTGGTTCCTTGCTGCGGTGTGGGGTTGATGCAAAAATGATGTCCAGGAACGATGCGTGGGAAAATCCAGACGCACAGGGATGATACAGCCGCTGTGGAACAGGCGCTGCGTCAGTTCTTATGCCGCAAGGCAGGCGCTGCGTCGATTCTTCTGCCACAAGCCCAGTGATGTGTTGATCTTCAGCCGCGGTGATTCAATCATGGATTTTCTGCCTCTGGACACCAGTTACCACAAAGGCCCAGGGACTGCATTTGTCACCACCAGGCAAGCCAGGACTCTCAGGCACTAGCAGATGAAGTCTTTGATGTCCCTGAGACTTCTTAAAAGGAGGTAAGCTCAGTTCAAGCCCTTGGAGAACCTTGAAAAGCAGGGTGTAGGAAGCATAGTCCAGTCCTTTCGCTCCCAGGACAGAAGCAGCAGGCTACCACAACAAAGCAACATGCAAATTGGCAGTTCCTCCTATAGCATGCAGCTCTTCTTCCTTGCAGACAGAATGTCCTCAGTCCAGAAGTGTTCTGAAGTTGTGGGAGGCCCAATACTTAATTTCTGCCTTGGGTAGGTCGCTTCCCCGCCGCTGCAGCTCCGCCTGCCCAGGCCCCTGCCACGTTTTTCCAGCGTTTTTCTCCTTTTTGGCGTCTTCCTCTTTGATTTTTCCTATTTTCTTTTTGCGCTCTTTCCCGCTGCTGCCACCCGTGCGGCCCGCCCCCCCTGCTCCGATTCGCTGACCTCCCTCCCAGCTGACCCCCTCCTCCCCCTTTCCCTCTTATGGCAGCCGCTGCGCGGCAGAGACAGCGACCCTTGACCCTTGGGTAGGTCGCTTCCCTGCAGCTCCGCCTGCCCAGGCCCCTGCTACGTTTTTCCAGCGTTTTTCTCCTTTTTGGCGTCTTCCTCTTTGATTTTTCCTATTTTCTTTTTGCGCTCTTTCCCGCCGCTGCCACTCGTGCGCCCCCCCCGCTCCCATTCGCTGACCTACCTCCCAGCTGACCCCTCCTCCCCACCTTCCCTCTTATGGCGGCCGCTGTGCGGCTGCGCGCAGCGGGTGCGCCAAAGGCGCGCCAAAGGCAAGCCCGTCTGTGCCTGGACCGCGCCCAGCGCCAGAACCCCGGCCCCCACCGCACTCAAAGCACCCGACTAAGATACGACGACGACGCCCTCAACACCGGACGAACAGCCACCTGCTACCAAGCCAGCCCTAAACGAACCCATGGACCCTTCACCTATCAAGCCTGCAAATACACATTCCTCCGATCCTGTAGACCACCCACCGGCCCTCGCAACAACAACCACCTCAAGTGCATCCTCCTCAACACACGCTCTGTCCACAAGCACGCCATCGAACTATGGGACCTCCTGGACACAACCGCACCAGACGTCGCCTTCATCACTGAAACCTGGATGAACGCCTCCTCGGCCCCAGACATCGCCATAGCCATCCCCGACGGCTACAAGATCGCCCGGAAGGACAGCATCAACCAAACCGGAGGAGGAATCGCCATCATCTACAGGAACACCATCAACATCACGACCACCACCGAAGACACACCCCTCGCTGCCGAACACATACACTTCCAGATCCACACCGACCCCAAAACCACCCTCAGAGGAACACTCGTCTACAGACCCCCGGGCCCACGCGCCCAATTCAGCGAAACCATCGCAGACTTCATCAGCCCGCACGCCCTAGCCTGACCAGAATACATCCTCCTCGGGGACCTGAACTTCCATATGGAGAAAAACGACAACAACAACACAGCCACCCTGCTCGACAACCTCGGACTCAAGCAACTGGTGAGCACCCCCACCCACACCGCTAGCCACACACTCGACATCATCTTCTCCGCCAGCAACCACGTCTCCTTCAGCCACTCCTCCGGACTACACTGGACCGACCACAGATGCGTCCACTTCACCTTCAAACGGGAGACTCACCACCATCACACACAACAAATCCCCCACAGACGCTGGAGCAAAATCTCCACAAAGCAGCTCCTTTCAACACTGAACCAAAACCCTCCAGCCAACATCACTGACGCCAACAACCCAGCCCACAGCCTCACACAGTGGATCACCAACTGTGCCGAAAACCTCACACTACTTCAAACCCCCCCCCCCCCCCCCCCCCCCCCCCCCCAAGCGGGACCAGCATCAGGAAACCCCCATGGTTCACGGCCACCCTCAAAGAATCTAAAAATCCTGCCAAACCCTCAAAAACCTGGCGCAGGGAACGAACCACAGAAAACATGACCGCCCTCAAGATCGCCACCCGTGAACACCACCAGCTGATCCGCTCCACCAAAAGGACATCTTTCAAAGAGCAACTAGACAACAACACCCACAACAGCAAGGAACTCTTCAACATCGTCAAACAGCTCTCCAACCCCAGCGCCAGCTCCAACGACATCACACCCTCGCAAGAACTCTGCAACTCCCTCGCTACGTTCTTCCACCAAAAGATCGCAGATCTACACGACCGCTTCGGACCCCAGACCCCGCCCCCTACCACCGAACCAGCAGCCCCCACCACTACACTCAGCTCCTGGACCCCCATCAGCTCAGAAGAGACCAGAAGCATCATGAACACCATCCACTCCGGCTCCCCCTCGGACTCTTGCCCCCATCACATCTTCAACAAAGCCGACTCCGTCATCGCCCCCCCATCTCCGGAACATCAACTGCTCGTTTGCATCAGCCATCTTCCCCGAGAGCTGGAAACACGCAGAAATCAACGCCCTCCTGAAAAAACCCACAGCAGACCCCAATGACCTGAAGAACTTCCGCCCCATCTCTCTTCTTCCCTTCCTGGCCAAGGTCATCGAGAAGACCGTCAATAAGCAGCTGACCACTTTTCTCAAGGCTAACAACTCGCTCGACCCATCCCAATCTGGATTTCGAGCCAACCACAGTGCAGTAACCGCCCTCATCGCAGTCACCGACATCAGGACTCTGATGGACAACGGAGAAACAACCGCCCTCATCCTCTTGGACCTCTCGGCTGCCTTTGACACCGTGTGCCATCGCACCCTAATAACCCGCCTCCGCACCACTGGAATCCTAGGACAGGCCCTAGGCTGGATCATCTCGTTCCTCTCCGACAGAACCCAGAGAGTCCTCCTCCCTCCTTTCCGCTCACAACCCACCGAGATCATCTGCGGCGTACCCCAAGGATCCTCGCTCAGCCCAACCCTCTTCAATATCTACATGAGCCCCCTCGCCGCCATGGCACGCAAACACAACATCAACATCATCTCCTACGCCGACGACACCCAGCTGATACTCTCCCTCACCAAAGACCCAACCACCGCCAAAACCAACCTACAGGAAGGAATGAAAGACGTCGCGGAATGGATGAAGCTCAGCCGCCTAAAACTGAACTCAGACAAGACTCAGGTCCTCATCCTCGGACAATCCCCTTCCGCCTGGGACGACTCCTGGTGGCCCACGGTGCTAGGCACCGCACCAACCCCCTCGGATCACGCACGCAACCTCGGATTCATCCTGGACCCCCTCCTCACAATGACCAAGCACGTCAACGCTGTCTCGTCATCATGCTTCAACACCCTACGCATGCTCCGAAAAATCTTCCGATGGATCCCCACCGAAACCAGAAAGACAGTTACCCATGCCCTCGTCACAAGCCGACTAGACTTGGAAACACCCTATACGCAGGCACCACCACAAAGCTTCAGAAACGTCTACAACGCATACAGAACGCCTCCGCACGCCTCATCCTCGACATTCCTCGCCACAGCCACGTATCTGCCCACCTGAAACACATGCACTGGCTCCCCGTCAACAAGAGTATCATCTTCAGGCTCCTCACCCACGCACACAAAGCACTCCACAACATGGGCCCCGAATACCTCAACAGCTGCCTCTCGTTCTACACGCCCACCCGTCGGCTCCGCTCAGCCTGCCTCGCTCTCGCCACCGTCCCACGGATCCGCAGAACCACCGCCGGAGGAAGATCATTCACCTACCTGGCGGCCAAAGCATGGAACTCCCTCCCCGCACACCTAAGAACTACCCAGGACCATCTCGCCTTCAGGAAACTCCTCAAGACATGGCTTTTCGAGTAGCAGTATCTCCCTCCCTTTTCCCCCCCCTCCCCCCCACCCCACCCTACCCCCCTCCAGCGCCTTGAGACCCTCTCGGGTGAGTAGCACACTCTATAAATGCACTGATTGATTGATTGAATCTTCAAAGGAAAGTCTTTGTAGTGCACAAGACCCTGCCTTTCCTGCCCTGGCCCCAGGCGCACTCCAGGGGGCTTTGTGTAAGGACAGGCACAGCCCTATTTAGGTGCAAATGTCCGCTCTCCCCTCTACGCTGGCCCAGGAAGACCCATCAGGTAATGCAGGACACACCTCAGCTCTCTTTGTGTGACTATCTAGGGTGAATTCACAAACAGCCCAACTGCCAATCTGACCCAGACATGTATTCAGCAGCCACACAGAGGCACAGAATGGTTAAGCAAGAAAAGACACACTTTTCAAAAGTGGCATTTTCAAACTTGCATTCTGAAAACCAATGTATTTTTAAATTGTGAGTTCTGTGACCCCAAACTCCATATCCCGATCTGCTCCTAATGGGCAACTACACTTAAAAGATATTTCAAGGCAATCTCCACGTTACCCTATGGGAGAGGGAGGCCATGCAATAGTGAGAACCCAATTTAGTAGTATTTCACTATCTGGGCATGTAAAACACACAAGTACAAGCCCTACCTTTTTTAAATACACTTCACTATACCAATGGGGCTGCCTTGGGCCTACCTTAAGGGTGACTTACATGTAGGAAAAAGGGAAGGTTTGCACCTGGCAAGTAGGTGCACTTGCCAGGTCCTACTGGCAGTAAATACTACACACACTGCAGTGGCAGGTCAGTCATGTTTATGGGGCTACTCATGTGGGTGGCACAATCGGTGCTGCAAGCCCACTGGTAGCTTTTGATTTACAGACCATGGGCACATCTAGTGCACTTTACTAGGGACTTACTGGAAAACCAAATACGCCAATCATGGGTAAACCAATTGCCTATACCATTTTTGACAGAGAGCACTTGCATTTTAGCATTGCAAAGAGTCCTAAAGCCAACAAAACGTGTCAGTAAGATACAAGGAAGAGGGCAAAACCCTGCAAAATGTGCCAGGACCAACAAATAGTGTACTGTCTTGGTGGGTCAAGAGGCCCAGTACTTATAGTAGAAAGTGCCTTTGATGTGGAGGAGGACTATGAAGGATTGCTCTGCAGTGCACAGGTCTCCCTGTCAGCTCAGTCTCGGCTCCAGACTATCAGTGGGGGGTAATCCGCCACTTTGCGTGGGCTCTGGTCACTAGCCTTTGAGAAGTGTGAGCCTTTCCCAACCTCCTCATCCGAAAGACCCATCAGTATTCAGAAGAATGCAGATGTAGCTGAGTATCCTGCGTTGTGGGTGCCTGAAGGGAAATGCACAAGTGTAACTGTCACCTAACCCCAGCCAGATATGGATTGGAGATAGGCTGTAGGCACACAGGGCAGACTGTGCAGAAAAATGTCTATTTTATAAATGTGGCATTTCTAAAATAGTAATAATAAATCCGACTTTACCAGTAAAGAGGATTTATTATTACCATTCCAGTGCTACTAAACATGATGTAACTACTCCTCTCAGATCAGGAATTAAAGCTTAACCCCTTGGGTGCCCAGGACGAGCTGGTCTCGCGCTCGACAATGGTTGCCCAGTGCCGAGGACGAGACCAGCTTGTCCTCCTCTGGGCCCCCTCATGGCCAAGCACCACTCTCCCCTGGGCAGGGATGGAAGGGGAATCGCTTCCCCTTCCACTCTGCCCCCCTGTGGCATCTGATGATACCACGGTGGGTGGGGGCGGGGAAGGCGTCATCAATTGTTGATGGGGCAGATCGAGATTGGCCTATTATAATTAGGCTGATTTCCCTCCCCCCACCCCCCGCCCAAAACGGGGGGGGGGCAGAAACCCTTAGACACCAGGAATCTTTTTTAATTGATTTTTTAAAATGTATTTTTCTATTTGTGTTATTATTTCTATAGGTGGGGAGTGACACCTTAGGCAATGGTCGTCGCTCCCCTGGTGACAAAACTAACTCTAGGCCATTTCTGCCTTGTGGGCAGATCGGGCTATTTGATTTGGCCGGCAGAAACACTAGGGATGGATATAGCAATTTCATGCAAGCGGAGCAACCCCTTTAGGCAAGTGTTATTCCCTTGGGGGGAAATTTATTTTATGCCATTTCTCCTCCCCTTGGGAGCAGATCGGTCTATTTCTGTTAGGCCGATCTGCCCGCGGGGGTGCAGAAACCACTTAGACACCAGGGATTGGCGAGTGTGTTTGGTTTTGGGGGGGGGAAGGCAGCCCCTTGGGCAAGGGTCGCTCCCCATGGGGGGCACATTACTATTGGCCATACCTGCCCCCCTTGGGGGCAGATCGGCCTATTTTTGGAAGGCTCATCTGCCCCCCCCCCCCCCCCCCCCTCGGGGGGCAGACAGCCCCCCGGAGACCAGGGAAGATTGGGGCCAAAGTTGTTCTGCCGGTGGGCAGATGGGGCAATTACACCTAGGGGGTGGGTGAGGGGGGCAGAAAGCCTACTAGATGCCAGGAAATAAAAAAATAAAAAAAATAGTGGGGTGGTGGCTACCAACCAGTATGAGTATGGTTATGCCCCCACCCTAACGGTCTTTCAGCTCTCCCCTGCACACTAAAACATCTTATCCCACGGCAAGGAAGAGGACATTTGATTATTTTGGGTTTTGGTTTTACATTTGGGCCATGAGAGCTTGTCTAACTCTGAAAATCGTCCCACTTGGAATGGCGAGGGCTGTACTTTTTGGACTTTGGGACGCTGCCATGTAAAAAAAAAAATCACAAGACCTAGACACATCTGAAAACTAAACATCTGGGTGAGTCCAGGTTGGTGTTCTTCACATGCACCCCACACAATTTGCTTACCCACAATGCCCTGCAAACCTCCAACGTTGCTGGAAATCACACATTTCCCCCACATTTTTGTGATGGAACCTTTCGGAATCTGCGGGAATCCACAAAATTCCTATCACCCAGCAATGTCTCATCTATACGCATAATAATTCTGCCCCATTTGTCCGCCTAAAAATGTTTTTATCAAACTGCCCTTTTGGACTCGCTTTGGTTCCCCCTCAATTTGACATGTTTGTGGCTCTTCCCTGTCACAGGCACTTGACCCACCTACACAAGTGAGGTATCATTTTTACCGGGAGACTGAGGGGAAAGTTGGATGGTAGGAAATTTGTCACGGTGCGGTGATCCCACACAGAAATGTGGGAAAAATGTGAGGTTTGCTGAGGATTCTCTTCCCCCCCATAGTGCGCAACACCCCTGAAGAGGGGCAGTAAATCATCGGGGGCTATTTTCAGCGATAGTAGTGGGCTGCAAGACTGCAGGCCTTGCTGTGGACAAGATGGCGCCACAGGAGCCTGTGGGCCTGCCTGGGCCCTGAGTGAGAGTCCACGACCAAGCAGCAGAAGAGCCAGGCAAGAAGATTGCAAGTGGGGTGCACCTGGTGGACCTCTGCCCGTCACTAAGGGGCTGCAGATAGCTGTGATGAAGATGGCACTGATGTGGGGGCTGGGCCTCCAACTCCTGGAGTTGAGGGCTGGTGCAGAGGAACCACTGCATGGTGGCGAAGGTCAGAGGACTGCCACAAGTGCCCGCAGAGGGGTGCACAGTAAGGTTGGGCCTAAATACGAGGCCTTGGGAGCATCGCGTGACCTGCCGTACGCTTTCATCCTACAGGACCAGCCCAGAGGTGTGGGGACCGGCAGGCCCTGAGGTGCTGTTGGGGGCCCGGTAAGAGTCTTATTCTACTGGACCTGGTGCTTGAAAGGGGGGGGGGGGCACGGCTCTGCCCTGTGAGCTGAATAATGGGAACAGCTCGTTGATGCATAGTGCAGGGGCCCAAAGACGAGGAGACTATTGTGGGTCCCTTGTGTAACCTGACAAGCCCTCAGCTGTAGTGCTTGCCAGGAACCACAGCAGCTAGGGGCCTTACAGTGAAAATGGGGGGGCCCCGCATACGGCATCACCCTCTGCCATCTGACCTGGAGTTTGGCTGGGGAGGGGACCTCCCCAATGCAGCATTGCTCCTGACCCCCTCAACTGCTTTTGTTTTGCCCGCATCCAATGTGAGGTTTCAGAGTATTATCGTCTTGGCTGCTCCCCCTCCAGCATTAACTGGAACACCTGCTCCCCCATAGATTGGGAGACTGGGGGCCAGCTGGCTTCATGCGTGGGTCCTCCCCTTGCCCCCTCCCCCCCTTTACTGTCTCCCCTCCTGCCTGATGGACACTTGCCACGTGATATTGGGGCCCCGTGAGAGAAGTAACAAAATCTGGATGCATTGGACGCAGAGGAGGTGGCCCCATTGGACTTATCCCCCTTCTTTGCCCTGGAGAGGGCACATAGGGTTCCAGCCCGAGCACCCGCCCACCAGGGGCACTGCCACGCCCTGTGGTGGCTCGTCTTCTTCACTTCAGAGATCGTGACCACATCCTGGCCCAAGCCAGGAAGAGAGAGGACCTCAAGATGAATACCAATAAAATCATGATCTTCAGACTTCACAAGAACCATTCAGAAGCAACTGGCCACATTTGTTGAAGCTAAGCATCAGTTACGCCAGATGGAAGTGCAGTTCCCCATGATATTTTTTGCTCGTAAACTGGTAATCACTCGGCAGGGGACACCATTCTTCCAAACTCCACAGGAGGCAAGGAATTTAATGAGGCAAATCTGCCAGCAGGACCAAGCCAGGATTCGCCTTGGAAAGTACGCAAAAAGCTCAGAAAAGTTCAACGCAAGAGATTGAGGCAACTGGAGACCCCAACTTATGCAGAAGCACACAGAGAACGACGACAAGCAACTAAGGATGTGGTGACTAAGTAGAAAGGGTCTGGAGACGCCCTTGTTGGTGGGGGAGGGAAAGTAGGGGCTGGAGGGTCCTGAGCCTCTGACCTCTCGAGCAGTGATAGTCCTCCAGAACCTTCAGATGAAGAACTACTTGTAGTCACGCCATGCACTGCAGTTTATTTATTTTGACCCAGCTGGCACCCTAGCAGAGCTCTGAGGTTTCATGTGATTGGTGTAAGGACTATTTCTCTGGGGGTATGTGATTGAATGTTTGTGTCTGTTTAGACCTGGGGGAGGGGGTTGAGGTACTGTCACAGTGATCCATTATATCAAGGGAGGTCTTCCCACGAATGTAGCACTATGGGATTGGCCTTTGAGCAGTTTTTTTTAGAATAACGCGGCTAATGGTTTTGCTGGGGGGGCTTGGCCCTAGTTTTCGTGGGGAGGCGGGAGTGTTGAGGTGTGTTGTTTTGTTTGAATGGGATCTTGGGTTGGTGTGTATCCCAAACGGTGCCTTTACACTTAGGGAGGAGGGACTACTCACTCCAGGTCGACTGTTAAATGATATAAGGGACCTACTAGACCACTGCAAGAACCAAACATGATGACTCCATCACTGTATGAAATACTCAGTTGCAACATAAGGAAAATGCACACAATGCACAAGAGACAGTCTCTTATATCTGAATAGAAGGGAAGTACACATAGCACTACTGCAGGAAACTCATATTCTTGCTAAGGAAGGGGAGGCCCTTCAGCATCAATGGAGCGGCCAAGTGTACTACATTACCTATTTGTCCTTCGTGAGAAGGGCACTCATTTGGATCTGCTCCTGGGTCCCTTTCCAACTTAGGTGCCAGGTGGTGGATCCGGTGGGATGTTATGTGGTGGTAACTGGACGACTGAACAGTGGGGATGCTGTGATTGGCAGTATGTATGGGCCCAACAGGAGGCCACCTTTTGTGGCTTTATCTAAGACCCTGGCTTTCCACTTAACAGGCTCTGTTCATATTTGGGGGGCAACTATAATTGTGTAGCGGACATGTTCAGGACTGCTCGCATACACCCCTGTGGGATATGCCGGTGCCACAAGTAGCCTGGGTGTTTTCTGCTTTGCAAGTGGAGAGGGGCTTGCTGGATTCCTGGCGTCTACATAACCCGGGCTTTCTGGACTATTCCTTCGTTTCCACCCTCCACGATTTACATGTGAGACTGGACACATTTTTATGTACACCTGAGCTTCATGAACGGGTACTTTCCACAGAGTAGCTCTCCAGCACTATATCTTCTGATGTTGGGCCTGGTGTGGGGGAGGGTACGCCCTGGAATCCCTATGTGGAAGATGCACCCAGAAGCTCTCGAAGACCCGGTCTTATGCGACACTAGAGGATTGGCCATTGAGCAGTATTTTGACGATAAGGCGGGATAAGCCTCTACTCTGCAGCTAGAGTGGGAGGCATTTAAAGCAGTACTCTGGGCTCGTTACATAGCTGAGTCGGTGGGAGTACGGAGGACCCTCCTGGTTGACCTCCTACAGGCAGAAGCAACCTTGCACTAGTGTGAACGATGTAAGCCTCATCATCCGGAGGTACAGCCTGAAGTTCTGGGTGCCAAGGTGCGAGTGGCACAGCCCACTGAAAGGCTTCATTGCTTCGATCACTAGGAATATAGGGTCCGAGTCCATGCCGAGGGAAACCGGATGGGGACTCTTCTTGCGTGGTTAGTGAACCCAGTCAAAAGGTGGGGGGGATACAGTGGTCGTGGAAAAAGATACTGCAGCAGGAGGTAAAGTATGCTGCCAGCGAGACCTAAACCGAGAATTCAGGAAGTACTGTACTGGGTTGTACAGCAGTCCTGGGTTGCCAGCTGCCGCCTTGATAGAGGCATTCTTAATGCCTCTAGCCTTGCCTGTGGTCTCTCCTGAAGTGGGAGAAGACCTGAGCAGAGATATTACCACACAAAAGGTGAATGCGGCTATGAAAACCTTGGCCTGGAACAAAACGCTGGGGACAGAAGGTCTCTGGTGGAATTTTTTTCCACCTATGGTGAGAGACTGGCCACCAAGGTGACCGAACTATATAAAGTGGGTGAGAAACACTGGACAGCTCCCTCAGTCCATCTGGAAAGCCCTAATGGTGCCGTTGCTGAAACTGGGTAAGACAGCCACTGACACACGAGCCTACCGCCCTCTCTCCATAATGGACACAGACTACAAAATCTTGAGTAAAATGTTGTCCTCCCGACTACACTCCGACATGCCTGCCCTTATACATTGGGATCAAGCGGGCTTTATCCCGGGTTGCAATACAGCTCACAATATCTGCAGGCTCCTTGAGATCTTGGAGGCTACTGCAGATGAAGATGCCAGTTCTGTGATCTTTGCCATGGATATAGAGAAGGCATTTGACTTTTGGAATGGCCTTCACTTTATAGTCTAATAGAACAATGTGGCCTGGGTCAGGGGTTAATTTCCTGGACTAAGCTACTATATACAGATTTCACAGGCAGGGTTAGAACAGGGCACAGGATCTTAGAGAGCTACAACGCCGAGAGAGGCACCTGTCAGGGTTAGCCCCTATCACCCCTGCTCTTCGCACTGGCAATGGAGCTCCTGGCATATGTTGCTGTTTCGGTACTTCATCTGGCCTCGGAGTTAATTAGAATAAATCCTGTTTATTCCCTGTGCGGTCCACTAGTTTACCTCTGAAAGGGTTGGGGCCCCAACAATTGGAGCTCTGTTGTCTACCATTTTTAAGAGTCCACATTTATCATAGCACAAGAGACCTCTTAGAGGGCAATGTGGGTTGAGCAATTCGTGCTCTTAAAGCCAGTACTGAGTTCTGGCCGCCGCTCCCACTGTCGGTAGTGAGATGGGAGGCCCTTGGGACTCTACCAGTGTGGATTCCCCGGACTTACTTTCGAGCCATAGACTCGCTAATCCTAAACTTCCTCTGGGGCACCAGACGTCAAATAGTGGCTCTATATTCCCATCAGAGGGTGACATTGGCAGGAGGCCTCACGTCCCCGGAATTGGAGTTCTATTATTTGGTAGCCAAATTGCAATGGCTGACGCAGTGGGTGGTGGGACGGCTTACAGAGGGTGGAGAAGTGTTCCTGGCGCACATGATACTGGTGTTCTGCCTCATGGACCCACTGACAGTCGCGAGACCCAGGTTCTAAGACGCTGCTGGATCAGAAGCCAGCAGAAAGCACAACGTAAGCACTGGTGGCTCATGCGGAAGAGCAGCGGGGGCTGCAGGGTCCCCTCCTAGTTGGGTCTCCTTACAAGACTGCACCCTTGATAAATACCACGCAGGTAGTCCTCTCTTACAGGCCCACTCACTAGTGATTCCCTGAAAGCTGGTTAGGATACACATCACACTTGGGTGGGGAGAGGGGCATTAGTCAGGGTTGGATGCCTGGAGATTGAATGAATGTGACTAGGTGGGGAACTTGATACTGGAGTGAATGTGTGTAAGGAAATGCCTCCTTGGCATGGTTGCCCCCTGACTTTTTGCCTTTGCTGATGCTATGTTTACAATTGAAAGTGTGCTGAGGCCTGCTAACCAGGCCCCAGCACCAGTGTTCTTTCCCTAACCTGTACTTTTGTATCCACAATTGGCAGACCCTGGCATCCAGATAAGTCCCTTGTAACTGGTACTCCTAGTACCAAGGGCCCTGATGCCAAGGAAGGTCTCTAAGGGCTGCAGCATGTCTTATGCCACCCTGGAGACCCCTCACTCAGCACAGACACACTGCTTGCCAGCTTGTGTGTGCTAGTGAGACCAAAACGAGTAAGTCGACATGGCACTCCCCTCAGGGTGCCATGCCAGCCTCTCACTGCCTATGCAAGTATAGGTCAGTCACCCCTCTAGCAGGCCTTACAGCCCTAAGGCAGGGTGCACTATACCATAGGTGAGGGTACCAGTGCATGAGCATGGTACCCCTACAGTGTCTAAACAAAACCTTAGACATTGTAAGTGCAGGGTAGCCATAAGAGTATATGGTCTGGGAGTCTGTCAAACACGAACTCCACAGCACCATAATGGCTACACTGAAAACTGGGAAGTTTGGTATCAAACTTCTCAGCACATTAAATGCACACTGATGCCAGTGTACATTTTATTGTAAAATACACCACAGAGGGCACCTTAGAGGTGCCCCCTGAAACTTAACCGACTGTCTGTGTAGGCTGACTAGTTCCAGCAGCCTGCCACACCAGAGACATGTTGCTGGCCCCATGGGGAGAGTGCCTTTGTCACTCTGAGGCCAGTAACAAAGCCTGCACTGGGTGGAGATGCTAACACCTCCCCCAGGCAGGAGCTGTGACACCTGGCGGTGAGCCTCAAAGGCTCACCCCTTTGTCACAGCCCAGCAGGGCACTCCAGCTTAGTGGAGTTGCCCGCCCCCTCCGGCCACGGCCCCCACTTTTGGCGGCAAGGCTGGAGGGAACAAAGAAAGCAACAAGGAGGAGTCACTGGCCAGTCAGGACAGCCCCTAAGGTGTCCTGAGCTGAAGTGACTCTAACTTTTAGAAATCCTCCATCTTGCAGATGGAGGATTCCCCCAATAGGGTTAGGATTGTGACCCCCTCCCCTTGGGAGGAGGCACAAAGAGGGTGTACCCACCCTCAGGGCTAGTAGCCATTGGCTACTAACCCCCCAGACCTAAACACGCCCTTAAATTTAGTATTTAAGGGCTACCCTGAACCCTAGAAAATTAGATTCCTGCAACTACAAGAAGAAGGACTGCCTAGCTGAAAACCCCTGCAGAGGAAGACCAGAAGACGACAACTGCCTTGGCTCCAGAAACTCACCGGCCTGTCTCCTGCCTTCCAAAGATCCTGCTCCAGCGACGCCTTCCAAAGGGACCAGCGACCTAGACATCCTCTGAGGACTGCCCCTGCTTCGAAAAGACAAGAAACTCCCGAGGACAGCGGACCTGCTCCAAGAAAGGCTGCAACTTTGTTTCCAGCAGCTTTGAAAGAACCCTGCAAGCTCCCCGCAAGAAGCGTGAGACTTGCAACACTGCACCCGGCGACCCCGACTCGGCTGGTGGAGATCCAACACCTCAGGAGGGACCCCAGGACTACTCTGATACTGTGAGTACCAAAACCTGTCCCCCCTGATCCCCCACAGCGCCGCCTGCAGAGGGAACCCCGAGGCTTCCCCTGACCGCGACTCTTTGAATCCTAAGTCCCGACGCCTGGGAGAGACCCTGCACCCGCAGCCCCCAGGACCTGAAGGACCGGACTTTCACTGGAGAAGTGACCCCCAGGAGTCCCTCTCCCTTACCCAAGTGGAGGTTTCCCCGAGGAATCCCCCCCTTGCCTGCCTGCAGCGCTGAAGAGATCCCGAGATCTCTCATAGACTAACATTGCGAACCCAACGCCCGTTTCTACACTGCACCCGGCCGCCCCCGCGCTGCTGAGGGTGAAATTTCTGTGTGGGCTTGTGTCCCCCCCGGTGCCCTACAAAACCCCCCTGGTCTGCCCTCCGAAGACGCGGGTACTTACCTGCAAGCAGACCGGAACCGGGGCACCCCCTTCTCTCCATTCTAGCCTATGTGTTTTTGGGCACCACTTTGAACTCTGCACCTGACCGGCCCTGAGCTGCTGGTGTGGTGACTTTGGGGTTGCTCTGAACCCCCAACGGTGGGCTACCTTGGACCAAGAACTGAACCCTGTAAGTGTCTTACTTACCTGGTAAAACTAACAAAAACTTACCTCCCCCAGGAACTGTGAAAATTGCACTAAGTGTCCACTTTTAAAACAGCTATTTGTCAATAACTTGAAAAGTATACATGCAATTTTTATGATTTAAAGTTCCTAAAGTACTTACCTGCAATACCTTTCAAATGAGATATTACATGTAGAATTTGAACCTGTGGTTCTTAAAATAAACTAAGAAAAGATATTTTTCTATACAAAAACCTATTGGCTGGATTTGTCTCTGAGTGTGTGTACCTCATTTATTGTCTATGTGTATGTACAACAAATGCTTAACACTACTCCTTGGATAAGCCTACTGCTCGACCACACTACCACAAAATAGAGCATTAGTATTATCTCTTTTTACCACTATTTTACCTCTAAGGGGAACCCTTGGACTCTGTGCATGCTATTCCTTACTTTGAAATAGCACATACAGAGCCAACTTCCTACAATGTGTAAGCCTGATTTTCGACTGTCACTTATGTCGTTTACTAATATTTGAGACCTAGATGATCCTGAGCCTACTAGACTGATGTGTCTGGCTTGCCTTGATTTACTTCTATGTTTATCCGACAAGTGATACTGTGATAGTTATTGCAAAAAAAACAATAACGTTTCTTGAAAGAAAATCATGTAATGCAAACATTCCAGCATGACACTAGTGTTGCCACATTGCTGTTGTTTTTACACTTAGCCCAGGTTATGAGTGGGCCGGACTTTCCTGAGTAAACCTATGTTAGAGTTGTGTGGAGTTCACTGCACCCGGTAATTACTGTGTGTGATAAAGTCCACACCATTTGTTAAAAATTTTCATATTTGTCTGGTCTGTTTCGCACTATTGCAGTCAGTATTTCCATGACACAAATTGACCAGTTTTGTCCACTAAAATTTCATGTGTGGGGGGTGGTTATTAGTTTCCAATAGTTTGCGACCGTTAGACTTGCCACCAAAAGCATGTGAGTAAGAAGATTTCCTGTTAAAGTGATCAACTGGGTACTCTGAAATGTCCCCTGTATCTCCAAAAAACAGAAACCAGGAGTCAGCGTTTGATCCAAAATCAGTTATGATTCTCTTTCGAGATAGCACTCCCACCAGAAGGTCTACACCATACTTCACGCATATTCTGTCCCTCTCTCCGCCAACAGTCCCCAAGGGTGCCAAACACAGTATGAAGTCTTGCAGGGGTCAGATACCATGGAAAATGATTTTATAACCATTTCCATCTAGTACCTAAATATGTGGTAGCGGCCGCGGAGCAGGTATTCAACCAAGGTTTTTCGCTGATATCTTCTCCCAGTTCAGTCTCCCATGCTATTACACCCGAGGGCTTAAAAGCATGTGGCCCGAAAGTCTATAACATAGATAAGCCTTTTTTCATATAAAGGTCTTTTAATGACGATTCAATTGCAGTCAAGACTTTTGTTTTTGAAATCCTTCTTTATTCCTGATCTGCCCAGTGAACCCCTTGATAAGAGGTGCATGGGTCCCCCACTTCAGAGCTGTCACTTTATTGCCATGTGGCTACTGTTCTGGGCTGCCCTTTTTTCAAACTAGCCCACTACTACCACTTAAGTTTGGTCTGGTTATTTTATAAACTCCCTCTTTTGTCAGCCTGGAACAAAATCCAGATTGTTCAGAACTGGTGACATTGGGGAAGGAAAGATAGTGACTCCACCCTCCTTACCTCTGAGCTCCAGTGTTGTAGTGTGGCAGATGTAGAATGTTAAAAGGCGTTTCCTTCCTTCACTCCTAGGGGGTAGCCATGGAAGGACATGTAGGGGTTTGGAGTACTCCCACATATGTTCCCGGAGTTGTTGGATTTGGGAGTTAGTGAGGTCTATCATAGGTCTCCATTTTGAAGCTTGTGTGTAGCATTCTATATGTGGAATGTCCCCTCTTGGTGCTCCACTTCGCCATGTGAAGCTTTAGGTTTTTAACACATTTCTTGCTGGACCTCTGTTGAAAAGACTGAGGGGGGTAGAGTTTGTTAAAGATAAGGCGCAAATTCATCTTTATGCATGCTATATGGCTGAACTAGGAGATTTCCAATTTCCCCAATGGTTTAGTTAGATAAACCGGGTGACCAATAAATGGGGATATTGACCTCAAATAAATTATTAAGATTCTTGTTCCATTAGAACTTAACTAACAAATATACCAAAGGACTTCTAGCTGAAGTGAAGCCATAAATCCACCTTGTGTCCGAGGGCATGGAGATTTTTCAGGACACTTGGAGTTGTAGCTTTTGAGTTATGTATCTTAAAACCCATTACACATAAGAATTTGTTTAGTTCTCGGATTACAATTTGTAGCAATTGTGTAAGGTTTTATGCTTCATAACTGACATCATCTACAAAAAAAAGTGTTAATATAAAGATGGACGATCCTACCTTTATTCCTCAAGTCCCAGTATTTATATTCATTTTCTGTGTAAGTGGTTCCATGGCCTGGGTCATTGTTCATCTGCGTCGCGAGTCACTGGTTACTGTCGGGGCCACTGTAATTACGTGATTGTGTGCAGCTGCTGCATTTTTTGCACACTTATGGATTTGCCACATAATCCAATCATATGCGGCATAGTTTGCAGATAGTAAAAAAAAATAAAAAAAAATTCTGGCACAAATGATTCAAAAGTAACTAAAAATGCAGTGATGTGTTGCTGTACAGTGGCAGGCCCTTTACAAATGTTGACTTTCACTTTTCTGTTGCTATATTTGGTTACTAAACTGTTTAGTGTGGTGTAACCTTTGCCCAGGCAGTGTAATAAATGTAACAACCATTTGCAGTGCAATAGGTATCGCATTTACTTGAGTTGGAGCTATTGGCATTGTAAATGCATAACTGGACTGTTTTTTGCCAATTAATTGGTCAACCCTGCCACATATTTTGGTCCTTTCTGCCAAATAATTCCAGTGGCCCTGCATATACCTAAAGGGCTAGTAGGCCTACTGGAATATTTTTTTAAACAAGGCCCCTAAAACACAAGCTACTCCCAGGTGCAATACCTATTTACTTGGCAGTTGGTAAAGATGACATTGCCCACGGGGCAATGAATAAATAATTGTACTCCAAGAATGCGTACTTACTGGATCACTGCCCCTTTACTGCGGTCTGGGGAGTTGAAGAAAACACCCATGATATTTACGGAGAGCCAACCCGTGTGATATTAATGATCTCAGTCAGTCTTGAGCTTAAATATTAGTTATAAAATATTGATCATTGTACAGCATAATCAACTGTAAGTTCTCCTCAAGGTTATTTTTATAAATATACGCACAAACAGCTCAAGTTTCAGACTCAAGCGTGTGTAGTTCATTTAGTCAAATTTCTGCTTTGTATTAGCCGCTTGTATCACATTATCAAATTAAAACTACAAGTCCCAGAATGCAAAGCACAAACAAACTAAATGAGCTAATCACGCATCAAACTAGGAAGCTGGACAACTCTACGAATATTACTCCAAGGGCTGATTTCCAGCTTGTATCATGTTATAAAACTACAAGTCCCAGAATGAATGTGTTGCAAAGAACGTGTACTAAGCAGATCAAAGTGCATATCATGTAAAAATGTCAAAATATCTCGATTTTATGTTATTTTTAGAGAGAGAATGTACTTTTGTCTAGTGGAAGCTTGGCGTCATCATAAAGTAGCACTCCGGGTTAATGTGCCTGCTGCAAAGAACATATATTCTGCAAATCACAAAGTGCATTTAATGTAAAAATAACTCTGGCAATTTGTTCTTTCTGGAGAGAGAACATACTTTTGTCTAAGGGAAGGTTAGAGTCATATGGTAGCACACTGGGTTAATGTGCCAGCTGCAAAGAACGTGTACTAGGCAAAGTGCATGTAATGTAAAAATATCAAAATAACTTTGGTGTTTCTGGAGAGAGAACGTACTTTTGTCTAGTTGAAGCTTGGAGTCGTCATAAGGTAGTGCACAGGGTTAATGTGCCTGCTGCAAAGAATGTGTACTAAGCTGATCAAAGTGCATATATTACGTAAAACCTATCCCGCTGATCGAGTTTGCGCTCTGAGTGCCATGGCAGCCAAGAGAACATACTTTTGTCTAATGGAAGCTTGGAGTTGTCATATAGTAGCGCACAGGGTTAATATGCCTGCTGCAGAGAATGTGTACTAAGCGGATCATAGTGCATATAATGTAAAAACGGTATTGCCGATCGAGTTCGTACTGTGAGCGCCATGACAGCCACGGAGCGTAGACAAAAGAAAAAAGTTGTTCACCCACACTGAAGTATATCAGTGAACGTGCAATTAATTATCCCTGTAACAGGGTCGGTGTCCAATGTGGTAATCAAATGGCCCCAAGGCAGGACTTTTTTTTTTTTTTTAGGGTAAGCCCACGAACAAATGAAAGTGATGGACGTGAGGTGGGCATGGTTAAAAGCCCACAATACTTAGAACAGGTCAAAGCGCTTGCACACGTGACCTGAAAAAAAATGAAGTAAAACTATCCAGAATGTGGCGCATTAAACTGCATAATTTGTCGCTCCCATGCCACCTATGTTGTCACTTCCCTACCAAATAATTCAGGTGGCCCTGGTTACTGTTAAGTATCTTATTTTTACAATGTATACCTTGATCGATCGTGGTGGAGGGGCTTGCATCACATATCAAGATATATGATTGAATGTGAGGTCCTAAAGCTATTTTTTTTTTTTTATATATATAGTCTTTTAGAGAAACCTCCAGCCTACCCTGTCTCAAACTTTTTGTGCGTCTACTGAGAGAAGAAAGATGTGTGAATTTTCATGGATAGTGACCTCATTGAGGTTGAGGGACAAATGAGATTGCCCATGGCCTGTCTGTGTTTTTATAAAGCCCAATTGTGATAATAAATCTAGCACAAGATGTCAGTATTCATGTATAGAGGTTTCCATTGGTATTCAAAAGGGCAGTACGGCTGCGTGACCCTGGGGGACTTAAGGTCCTTGTAGGTTTTAAGAATTAACGTGGTCTCACATTCCATCATTGTCTTGGTCTCCCCCAGGTTAAGAAACGGTTGTATTCTTGCTGCAGGGATTCCATCAACAGGTCTTTAAACATATGATAATAATGCTGTGGTGCCACTAGGATCCGAGGTCTGATTGTTGGTGTGTTTTTTTTTTTTGTTTGTTTGTTTTTTTCGTAGTTTTTTTTTTTTCTTTAATCACCTATAATACTTTTTCCCGAGTTATAAGAACTCGACTTTTTGAGGTATTCTCTTGAATTGTTGTATCTGGAAATACCCATGTTGGTCCGCTTCCCAGGGTGTTTCAGGTTTTCTTTTAGACGTCAGATTAGTACTCCTACATCTTCCGGAGTTGACTTAATTCCTCCGACCTCTTCTCCCAAACCACCCCCCGCCGCTCCCACCATCCCAATCTCCCATGATTATTTTTGATTGCACTGCAGTTTTGCGAGGCTTGAAATTTGTAACTCGATAGTATCTGATACTTTCCCCTCTCTTAATAGTTGATTCATATAAATCATTTTCTGGACACTTTCTCTCAGCAAAAACGGTTCCAGTTCACCTCTAGCTTTCTATAAGTGTGTGTACTCCACAGGAGAATGTTTGTTCATATTCTGTTTTAAGGTGGAATATACGTTGCTCTAGATTCGTAATTTTGCCCATATACATTCAGACAAAGAAATAGTAGTGTGGAGTATTCTCCTCTAAAACATTTTTGTTGTGAAATACTTTTATAGGACTTCCCTAATTAGGGGTAGCAGGCTGGGTTTCTAAATGCGATGTGTAACTCATGTGCTGCTGGTGATGAATGTTTTCTTTCTAGATAGGTCACATTATATTGTCACTGGTGCCTGATCTGACCAGTTGCATTGTTATTTTGCAAGTTGAGAGGTTGTTCACTATACTTGGAAGAAATATATTTTCCAAGAGGTTGTGTGGGTGTTGAAATAAAAGGTAGCAATTTGGATGTTGAGTCCTACATAAATTGATAACGTCAAGATCATTTATGCATTTAATTATGGAAGAAAGGAGGTCTCGCAAAACGACTAGCCAAGCCTGATCAGCCCACAAAGAGGTTCGGAGCTACATTCCAATATTCTCCTAGTACTAAATTACCCCTCATGAAGCTCTCGATAAGGGAGAATTATTTATTAAAGAATACCTCATAAATATCATTTGTGTCCTATATTCAAGCCAGCGTGATTAATCCATCTTCAGAGCTGCCCGGTATGTGGCTTTCTGTATTGTGGGCTCCACTTCAGATCGTCTCCCTCTTCTAATCAATGTGGAAACCACTTTCGTCTTTGTATTGGCTACTGAGTGAAATGGTACTAGGTACAGCGCTCCGTGTAACGCGCGTGTGCCTTTGTCATTTAGGTGGACTTGAGCAGAAAGGTTAACCACGATCTCCTTCAAATTGAGGCCATTCAGAAGCACACTACTTTACACCCCGTTTTAGGGTGAGAAACGTAAATAGCGTAATTGGCCACTGTGACGAGAGTATGCACCTTCGCTCCTACCAGTTTGGTGGGACTGGGGGAGAAGATTGTCATTTTAAATGTGAGTCAGCACAGCTCAGTATAAAAATAAATATATATATATATATATATATATATTTTTTTTTTTTATGTTTTCCTAAACAAATCTACCAGGCACTCCTCTCCACAGAGATTTGTCAAAACGGTGTGCGCATGTAACATACAATGAATGTGTCCTAAATATTGTGGCCCCATGATGGTGTAGCTGTAGTGATTACAAGGATAAGGGCTAGAGAGATCCACTTAAGCATTCAGTTCCGAGTTTACGTCCTGAGTCTCTACAGGGCCTTCGCTTTCCTTATTATCCTTCCTGGATCTCTTTTGCCATGTTTGTGTTGCACCAATCATCAGCTTTGGGGTGGGTCGGTGCTTCCAGTCCTGTGTGTGCCCCACTAACTGCTATTGGCTGTTTCAGATGAGTGCCCTTCATTTAGGTACCACTGATGTCCTAGTCGGTGTTGAGCTCCTACTGCACCCGTCTCTAATCAGTGACTTTTACATCAGTTGAGTCGTTTAGTAGTCTGTGAAATAAATTCCTCATTTCCAGCTGTCCAGGCTTCGTCGCTGAATTCACAAACTGCTAGATGCCATTTACATGGAGGACTGGACATATTGTTGCAAAGTTTCCACATAATGGTTCTTTTCTCAGGCCCCACTGTTCTGTTGAGTAAGGCTTTGGGCCTCCATCCCTCAACAGATGATCTGCCGGGAATGGAGTTCATAGCCTCTGCCACTGCCCATCAGAAGACCATCCACCCGATTTTTTAGATATCTCACTAAAAATATTTCTTAAGAAGAATGCTCCTACGTGGCCTTGCTTGCTTATCTAACCGCATGCAGTGAGCTCAGCCTGAATTACCCACCAGACCTCTTGGTATTTGGTCTGGACACCTTGCACTGGAATGATCACCTGGGCCCTCAATGGACATGAATGCATGAGGCCCAAAACATCTGGGTGCCAATGCATGCCACTCACTCTGAACACTAAAAGGGAAGTTCTAGGACCTTTGTGGTTACCACCTGGGGTAAATGTCCCTGTGTGGCATGCCTCCACCCCATCATGGTGCTGAATGGGCTAGGAGGGAGACTCACTGTAGCACATAATGCAATAGCTCCTAAGCGGGTTTGAAGAATAATTGGGCAGATAATGTGAAGTCAACACAAACCAGCTTTACTCCATATAATGGATGGATGGATCATGCGAGACTCAGTGAACCATAGGCACTGGGATCTGCACCCAGTTCCATGAACAGTTGTATAAACTGTCCTCGCAAAATCTGCAATATTCTATCTGATATTTAAGAATGCTGACTGCAATCCAAACAAAGCAATCCACATCTTCACCATTTTTGACAGTGGCGGGAAGGGATGGAGAGCCGTTGGCTACTTGCAACTACCTGTGCACTGATTATTTTGGGATACTTGTTTTGTTTCTCTACCACATAAATGGTATGCTAACCTTTTTAAGGACTTGTATGCATCTTCCAATTCGGGGAATGGTTCGGGTTCTGTGGGTAAAATCGTTACCATAGGGAACAAATATTGTATTCAGTGTGTCTCTTCTCTTTGGCTGTGATCTATGTATTCTGGCTTGTTCTCTTCCACTGTTGGATCTATGTAGATATATTTGTGCTTTTCACGCCTACAGTTGTTTTCTTTTTACAGTTGTCCCTAATTTATTTAGAGCATGTGTGCACCAAGTAGCAAGAAATCTATTACCTATTAACTAGCAAAGCATTAAAATTCATAATAGTTGTCTCAGCAACCGCATCAATAAGTAGACAGGCCATAACTGGGCATACTACCAAGCTTGATTCTGGGGTGCCCCTTGCTATGACTATGCCCCCCCCCTAAATCCTAGGATTGGGATTTTATCCATCTCTGCATAGGGTAAAGAAGGACCTTCCCAAATTCTGCATGTGCAATACTACCTAGAGGAAGGACTCTGTGTGGGTAAGACACAAAAGGAGCTATAGTAAAGTGGCCTCAATCATGTAGGACTAAAACTTCTTCCTTCCATGGACAAGCGTACAGCCAAGGCTAGAATAAGAGGCAGGTTAAAATAATACTGCTACCTCGGGAATGTGACCAGTTAGAAAAAAAAAATAACCCGTATATTTAATAGGTATTGAAAATCCAAAGGTGAAGTGTGTGTGTGTGTGTTCTTTTTTTTTTTTTTAATTTTTTTTTTTTTTATAGCTATGACAGGAAAGCAACTTTTAGAAAGTTACCTTTTCCCTGCCTGAACCTTCAGGAGGCTAATAAGTATTATTGTCTGACAGCTGGGAAACCAGAGTTTGGCCTGAATAAGGTGTGCAAAAGTGCTCCCAGAGCAGAGACAATGGCATGGAAGGGGGGGGGGGGGGGGTTGCGGGGGGAGAAGGATGGTGTCGTTCCTCCTGACAGGAACACCAGTGGCAGTGTGCCGGTAACTTGAGTCTTCAAAGGGGCCAGCCCTGTTGCAAGTAAATGTACAATGATACCTGGAAATGCCTTAGCCTTTGTCTATGTATTCAGGCTGGCACCAAACCCAATGGGAGGATAGCTACCCTCAGAACTGGGCTTAGGTGACCACAGAAGAGGAGACTGCCCTTTGCCGTGGCCACACCCTGAGTGAGCGAGACAGGCTCTTCTGCACAAGGAGAGCAGGGCTTCCTCATCTTGAATTTTTCAAAAAGGGTGCACTGTGGGGCTGATTGCGGTAGGACAAACGGGAACTGCTGAAAAGTGGGTAAAGTTGCTCCCAGGAACTTCTAAAGCACTGGTTAGGGGGGGCCAGAGTTGGACCACCCTCTAATTCGACCCATGCATAAATGTGGGAGTTGGCTGACCTGTGTGACTACAGGGACACAATAAGTTGCAAGAGGCCTTTTCCCTAAAGTTCCCAGCTGACCAGTGTTCTTTGCTGTTGGCATCTGCCATACATCTTGACATTCTCTAAGTGCCTTCCTTCTCTTAAGACCTTAGAAGTGTACTCCTGTGTTTGTTTGGGGGCATCAGATGAAAGTTCAGGAACTAGTGAAAACTTTTCACTATCTTCAATTAAATTTTTAGAAATTCATATCTGTTTGACCTTGTTGGATTTTTATCATTTTGATCTTATTTTACTCAACAATTTTCTCTTTGTTTTAAAATTAATTGTGGAGTTACTTTTATGTTTTGTGTCTTTGTTCTAATATGTATGCACTGTTTAAGTACTCTACACATTGCTTGTGAGTTAAGCCTGATAATCTCTAAAGGTTTATTTTATTTAAGTTGCATGACATCTGGTAGGAGGTAGCCTTATCCTTTGAGGCAGACACTTGTCCTCCCCAATTAATAATCTACTTTCCTTCACAATCAAAGCTAATGAGAGATCATTTAACACAGCTGAAAGATATCTTTCAGTTTAGTCTTATGGTGCAAGTGGTACTCTCACCTAGATGATCACAGGTGCTAGGTTGGGCATAATGCTTTGTTCTGATGGATTGAAGAGCTAGAAACTGAAGATTAAAAATTCCTTTCCCAGTGCTGAGGACCTAAGGTGTCTGGGTACAATGGAATCTGACTTTTAGTCTGCTGTCTAGGTTCTGAAAGCAACCTAGGTAATAATCCATGGTAGCTGAGCTTGTGTTAGTGTAATTAAATACTGTTGATTAAAAATTTGGGAAAGGGACTAGCCTTGGGTGTTACAGTTGGGTTATCAGGTCACACAAGATAGGTACTTTATGGGCACCCACTTAAGGGCAGGCAAATGCTTTGTTGTGAAATTGGGGTACGCTGTGCTGGTATGGCACTCTTCCTCTAGCATATCAGAATATATTGATATTGGTCTTTACAGGTTCTTGGTGCCCCAGCCTATTTCTTTGATTTTTAACCCCCTGCACGTCTGACTCCTTCCATCTCTCCTTTTTCAGGTCATTGTAGAGAGGTTCCACAAAGAGAAATTCCTGCCACTTTTGGACAAGACCAAGTTCCTGGTCCCAAAGGATATGTCAGTGGGGCAGTTCATGGCCATTTTGAGGTGAGTCAATGAATAGAGTTCCGCAAAAGACTACCTTTGGCGTTTTGTGACCTTGTCGTAGGTAAGGGTGAGGGAAAGCCCAGAATTGAATCTGGTCTTGTGGCCGAGGGGAAGTTAGGGATCCTCATTCAACAAAAGTGTTGACTGGATCATGATTTGAGTGTGTGTTAAGTAAAAGAATAAATGAAAGGCCCAATTTTTAACTTATGTTTTTCAAATTAGTCCCTAAAAATCTGACTTTACTTTATCAAGGTTTGCAGAAGTGCAAGAAACATGTTTTACTATTGTGTTATCTAAAAACTGATACGTACTCGCGAAAGTGATTCAGTGTGCAGTGGCATAAACAATTTAACTTAAGGGGTGTGTCGACACCAAGATAAGTCACTATTGATAAGAAGGAAAATGACATAATGGTGGATGTAGATGCAAGAATCACTATATTTTCATGTGATACTTCAGAAGGATTGGAAACCTAACATTTTGCAACCATTAGGTGTGACCAGCGTATCCCGTGAGGGCAGTAGGGATGATTGTGCCATTTTTCTGCCAAGTTAACTTTTTTTTTTTTTTTTTAAATGGTCAACAGGTGTAAAGTGTGTGTGGCAAATATATATATATATTAATATACTCTGGTGAATGCATTAAGCCAATTAAATATGACACTAAGGCCAGTAGGAATAGGTACATGTTTCTCTGGTTGAAGAGAAGGTCATTGGCCACTGGGTGGAGAAGTATAATAACGTGTTTGAGGACAGTTTAGGTATAATTACAAATTTCACACTTCATTAAGGTCAAGAAAGGTTGTTCTCTTATCAAACATAAATTGAGAAATATCCCACAAACCGTTAGAGGAGAACAGTGCAAACAAATAAAAAATGTTCAAACAAGGTATCGGAGTCTGCAGGTGTCGTCATTTGGTTTTTACCAGCGGTTCTGGCTCACAAAAGAATAGGTGTTCTATGCATGTGCATTGACCTTAGGAGTTTAAAAAAGGTTATCTGCCTTTAAAGTCATTCTCTATAGAAGACTGATGTTCTCACCATGGCAGCGCGGGTCAGTCAAAATTGTATGCTTCAAACTGGAGCTGAGGGCCACATACCATAAGGTGGTGTTACATCCTGACTATTCTCATCTCGCGGAGTTTGTTGCATGATGGGACATACTAATTTTGCTGTATGCATAAACTGCCATAGTTTTTCTCCGTTATTTCTGATGTATTTAGGCATGAAAAAAACATTGTAGCTTTTCCCGACAATGTTTTATCTTTGGTAATACATGGAAGGACATGGTAATGCTGTAGAGACTGTTCTAAGGCTATTAATTGAAAGGCGTTTATTACTTCAGAAAGACAACTGTGTTCACAATGAAGGCTGTAGTGTCTTTGGGGTATGAGTTATATGATGGTGGTGTGAAACCATAATAACCTAGTACAATTTCATCATGAAGGCTCCTCCTTGCAAGGATAACTACCAACTAGGGTCTTAAAAAAATGTTCACGAGTAGCTGAATACTTTAGGTCTGTCTCTTTTGAGAAAGAATGCTAAATATGTGGATCTCGGAATGTCCGTATGCCTTTGAAGATAATCATTGTAAAAGCTCACACATTGCAATAAAGTGTTGAATTGTCACAGTAGATGGCAGTTCTTGTGTTCTAAGGATCTTTCTAAGTTAATTAGAAGGGAAGGGTGAAGTCAGTTGATTTGCTTCTCGGACACTGAAGAATCTTGATAAATGATACTCTGCAATTGATGGGGCAATGTTAGCTTGCTTGGAGTATGAAAAAGTTCATAGTCTGTGTTTGGGAGGGGGCGCTGGAAGTCTTGTTTTGAACCCAGACCACTATCTGTTTTTTGACAGTTTCTAAGGTCACAACATTTAAAAAAAAAAAAAAGAAAAAGCATAACTTTTGTACAATGTGAGGTTTTACTATATTTCCATTTTTTTCTCTTTCTGTCTGTATCTCTGCTCCTTATCTTGTGGGAAGGATAGATGTGTGGTGACTGGGTGTAGCCCCATGATGTCATTGCATCATGGAAGCCACATAGTAAAGGGTCTGAAGAATACTAGATCTAAAGAAGGCTGAGTCAAGCTGTACAGCTGTGCCTTTAATAAAAAAGAAAAACAAACATGTTCAAAATCTTAACTGGCCGTTTTCATCCTGCCAGCAACAAAACGATATGGCGCCTCTAGCTTTGGTTGTGCCATATCACTCTAACTTCCTGACTTTCAGCCATGGTGCACGGCAGCTGTAGTGCTGCACAAAATGGCTAAAAGACTGACAAAGTCAATAGCTCTTGCATAGGTGAGACAGGTTGGCTTTGCCAATGCTTGTTTTACATGATTGTCAGTGGAACCAAGAGAGGTCTGCTCTGACTTTAATTTTTTTTTTTTTTTTTTTTTTTTTTTTTTTTATATATTTGCGTTTTCCAAACATATAATGTGTTGCAGTACAGTGCTTAATAATACATGTTGTTCGAATGAAACTGAATGCTAAATAGTGTTTTCCTTAAGATTTCTGAAAAGCGCACAGACCCACAGTTATTACGTGTCTAAGTTCAGTGCTTAATTTTACATTAAAACGTTCCGGTGCTCAAAGCACTCCTCTTAAAAAGCCTGGCTGCTGCAATTAAATGTGCGAACACAGAATACTGAGGCAGAGTAATCCTAAACCTATCTCGAGCCTCTCCAATCCATTTACAGCCACTCCCTGCCCCTTCAGCTTACTCTTGCAGCTTTTTGCTTTCTCCCTTTGTGACGCTTTTTCGTTTTTCTCTTCCCCGTCTTTCCCATATGTGTCTTTTGCTTGCAGCTAATGCTTAAGGTAGAAAGATGAGCGCTGGCCCTCAAAAATAAGTGCCAGCGCTTTGCACCGGGAATAACGAGCACAAATTAAGCACTTCTAAGTTCCTATAAAATGGAGCAATGCAAAGCCGTTCGAGGATGCAGAACAACTCTAAGCCCACTCTAAACCCAAACTGCTACTAAGAGTGTGGAAAAAATACTCCTCCCGCTTAATAATGCGGACAACCGAAAATAATTGACAACTGAGTATACATAATTCAACATTGAAAGGCTTTCATTAGTATGGAGCATGCTTGTCTCTTGGGCCCTAACTGCCAAGAATACCTTGGTGCGTTCTGTACACCAGCAGTGGCCATGTTAACATGCAGCAAGTCCTATGTGTTGAATATAGCATCGTCTACCGTCCTCCCGGACCTCGCGCCTCTTTCAGCGACGCCATCGCCGACTTCATCTCCCCGCACGCCCTCGCCTCACCGGACTACATCCTCCTAGGCGACCTCAACTTCCATCTGGAACAAAACAACGACCCCAACACCACCACCCTGCTTGACAACCTCGCCAACCTCGGCCTCAAACAACTGGTGAACACCGCCACCCACATCGCCGGACACACGCTCGACCCTATCTTCTCCGCCAGCAAACACGTCTTCTTCAGCCACACCTCTGCCCTACACTGGACCGACCACAGCTGCGTCCACTTCACATTCCGACGCGAGACCTCCCACCTCCGCACTCAACCCATCCCTCGTCGACAGTGGAACAAGATCCCTGAAGAGCAACTCTTCTCCGCTCTCGCCGCCAACCAACCCACCCTCACCACCGACCCCAACGACGCAGCTCTCAACCTCACAAACTGGATCTCCAACTGCGCTGACAACCTTGCTCCCCTCAAACGCACGCATCGACAGACCAACACCAAAAAACCTCTCTGGTTCTCTGACACCCTCAAAGAATCAAAGAAAACTTGTCGTGCCCTTGAGAAGGCTTGGCGCAAGGACCACACCGCTGACAACATGACCGCCCTCAAGAACGCTACACGCGAACACCACCACCTGATCCGCACTGCCAAAAGGAACTTTTTCACCGACAGACTAGACAAAAACAGCCACAACAGCAGAGAACTCTTCAGCATCGTCAAAGAGTTCTCCAACCCCAGCGCCAGCGCCAACGCCGTCACGCCCTCACAGGATTTGTGCGAATCCCTCGCCACTTTCTTCCATCGCAAGATCAGCGACCTCCACGACAGCTTCGGACACCAGACCCAACCATACACCACTGAACCCGCTTCCCCGGACATCACCCTCAACAACTGGACCCACATCAACACGGAAGAAACCAAATCCATCATGAACTCTATCCACTCCGGCGCCCCTTCGGACCCCTGCCCGCACTTCATCTTTAACAAAGCCGACGACATCATCGCCCCGCACCTCCAGACCGTCATCAACTCTTCTTTTTCTTCTGCTACCTTCCCCGAATGCTGGAAGCACGCTGAAGTCAACGCCCTACTAAAGAAACCTACGGCTGACCCAAGCGACCTGAAAAACTTCCGCCCCATCTCTCTTCTACCTTTCCCAGCCAAGGTAATAGAAAAGACCGTCAACAAACAGCTGACCACCTTCCTGGAAGACAACAACCTGCTCGACCCTTCACAAACCGGATTCCGAACCAACCACAGCACGGAAACCGCCCTCATCTCAGTCACAGACGACATCAGAACCCTGATGGACAACGGTGAAACAGTCGCCCTCATTCTCCTCGACCTCTCGGCTGCCTTTGACACCGTCTGTCACCGCACCCTAATCACCCGCCTACGCTCCACCGGGATCCAAGGCCAGGCCCTGGACTGGATCGCCTCCTTCCTCGCTAACCGCTCCCAAAGAGTTTACCTCCCTCCGTTTCGCTCAGAACCCACCAAGATCATCTGCGGCGTACCTCAAGGCTCATCGCTCAGCCCGACACTCTTCAATGTCTACATGAGCCCCCTCGCCGACATCGTACGCAAGCACGACATCATCATCACCTCCTACGCCGACGACACCCAACTTGTACTCTCCCTCACCAAGGACCCCGCCAGCGCCAAGACCAACCTACAAGAGGGTATGAAGGACGTCGCAGATTGGATGAGGCTCAGCCGCCTAAAGCTGAACTCTGAAAAAACGGAAGTCCTCATCCTCGGCAACACCCCGTCCGCCTGGGACGACTCCTGGTGGCCCACGGCCCTCGGCACCGCACCGACCCCCGCAGACCACGCCCGCAACCTCGGCTTCATCTTGGACCCTCTTCTCACCATGACCAAGCAAGTCAACGCCGTGTCCTCCGCCTGCTTCCTCACTCTCCGCATGCTCCGCAAGATCTTCCGCTGGATCCCCGCCGACACCAGAAAAACCGTGACCCACGCCCTTGTCACGAGTCGCCTGGACTACGGCAACACCCTCTACGCCGGGACCACCGCCAAACTCCAAAACCGCCTGCAACGCATCCAAAACGCCTCGGCCCGCCTCATCCTCGACGTACCCCGCAACAGCCACATCTCCGCACACCTGAGACACCTGCATTGGCTCCCAGTCAGCAAAAGGATCACCTTCCGTCTTCTCACCCACGCACACAAAGCCCTCCACAACAAGGGACCGGAATACCTCAACAGACGCCTCAGCTTCTACGTCCCCACCCGCCCCCTCCGCTCCGCTGGCCTCGCACTTGCTGCCGTCCCTCGCACCCGCCGCTCCACGGCGGGTGGGAGATCTTTCTCCTTCCTGGCGGCCAAGACCTGGAACTCCCTCCCCACCAGCCTCAGGACCACCCAGGACCACTCCGCTTTCCGGAGACTCCTAAAGACTTGGCTGTTCGAGCAGCGATAACCCCCCCTTTCCCCCCTAGCGCCTTGAGACCCGCACGGGTGAGTAGCGCGCTTTATAAATGTTAATGATTTGATTTGATTTGATTTAGCATCACATAAAACATTATTAAATGTTATGCTACACATGTCGAACTGATACGGGAAGGTTTCATTACAGGCCGTCAACCTCACAAAACCTAATTCCAAAATATCAGGGAAATAGTCCAGACGCTTCAGACTAAATTTTTGAAGTTTTCTATGTGATCTGAGGCAGGGAAGCGGGTTGCTCATCTCGTCTGTGACCATGGCTGCTGCAGAGGACCGTGTTTGCCGTTTGAAGAAGGAGCAGGCACAATTTTTCGGGTTCATTTCGTTCTATTACATCGGTTCTTCCCTATGGGGCTGCATGTCGTCCTCATCCGCCACCTTGGGTCGTATAGGGTGGTTTGTATTTGGTCCGCGCTGCTGTGTCCGCAGGGATGGAATCCACGTTCGTAGCTGCCAAGGTTTCCGATTGCTGTGTGTCACCCGTAACTTCAGTGTAATTATGAGTGATATTTCAACGACTGAGTGAAACATTCTCGCAAGCGACGAAGACGAGGGAACCATAGAAATATCGTGATTAATCGAGAATCCTATATCTTCTGTTGCTTCCCAGCGCCACCTTGTGGCCTTTGATAAACAGTACTCGGATCTTACCTAGCTAGCAAAGTGAGAAACTGTAACCAGGTTTTACTGCATTTAAAACCGGTTCTTTTGCGTGACAATCTCGGGCATCGCGGTAATACAAGAAAATGCCCAGATATGCGTTATTCTAATACGAGTTGGTTGACACTTGGCAGGGCTGCACGTCCCTTTCCTTCTAGGAGAGCCAGGCACACCAAGGGCTGCAGCAGCTTGTTTGTGAAGCAACAATCCA
This sequence comes from Pleurodeles waltl, assembly GCF_031143425.1. Classification (NCBI taxonomy): domain Eukaryota; kingdom Metazoa; phylum Chordata; class Amphibia; order Caudata; family Salamandridae; genus Pleurodeles; species Pleurodeles waltl. The sequence goes on from NC_090448.1 coordinate 391,480,576, forward strand.
CTTTGCCTCCAGCAGTCCTTTCTCCTGCTTTCGTCCATGTCACTAGTGCATTTAAAATGTCAAGAGCCGCCCCGCGCTTTATTCTGGAGTTTACATATGCATCACATGTGTAGGGAGTAGTTATCAATAGTGCAGTGGCACCGGAACCCAGGGGTGCGGTGGCCCAATGAACACCAATTAAAGTGGCTTTTATACCCAATCTAGGGGGCGGGGGGAGGGTGGGAGAGGGGCTTTCCTTGTTTGCATTAGGGTTTATGACACCCTTGCTATACCACTGCACACACGGTCCTTGTATTAAATGGTCGAAGTTCATGTTGATAGTATTGGTATTATTTTAACAAACCCTCATGCAGGTGTTGCTGAAAGGGAGACACTTACGCAAAACAGGCACATTTTAGGCGTTTCTAAATCTGATTTCAAAATGTTTCACTGTCAAATATCGCCACCCAAAAGTGGACATCAATGTTCGCAGCTAAACAAAAACACGCCTTTTGGAATCCAGTTTTGACATTCTAATATACTCCGATTTACATGAGGGTTTAGGGTGTGGATTGCCCTTATCGAGGTATACGATCTACACTTTGTCCGTTCTCAAACACTCCTGCTTGTCGGTGAGACACATGGTCTGCCTCTAAACTGGTTTGAATCACTAACTTGCTCCCTTGTGTCGCACACGTCTCGTTGTGGCAGACACCGAGATTCTGCTGTCCATGCAGCCAACAACGCCGTAGGGATAATGGCCGTGATAGCTGCAGGTTTCGTGCCACCTGGTGCAAGGGTGGTTCGCCTATCTGCCTCCTGCTTGGGACTTTGCTCCTCCCCCATATTCTGGCAATCCCAATGCCCCCACTTGCAGGTAACTGGGTCCATGGCACCCCTTTCCTTTAGTGTGTTGAAGCCATTGACACTCCATGAATGCTAACGTCGGAAAAATATAAATGCTCGTAAGTGTTAAGACACACAAAGCAGCCTCTAAACTTTTGTGGGTAGATAACACTGATACTGCCTCGTCTTGCAGGACCTAGGTCAAAAATATGAGGATCTACATAGCAGACACACCTACTTCTAAGTTAACAAACATTGATAAAAGCAATATGTCACTTCATTTGGCCCTATTTGATTTGCTATGCTTTTTTGCAGATGCTGAGTAGTAAAATGTGGAGCGTGCCTCATGACTCTGTGCCAGTGCATTAGGTGACATATCCAGGTGAAATGACGTGCCTGCCATTTCCAAGTTGGCGGATACACTTCTCTCGTCACATTTGCAGTGTATTAAAAACAGAGGCCAAATGTCAGACGCTGTTTTCCGAGGGCACTTGTTTACTTTTCTTTCTCTGAGTTCAAAGTGAAAGAATACAAAAAATATATATATATATCCTGGTGTCTGCCCATCCCCGTCCCTGTTCGCTGCCTGACCTGTCTCCTCTCCCTCTTCATGTTGACGCTGTATGCATCTTGTCGCACGTCTTTATCACACACATGTTCACAATCTACAATGTCCGCGATGTGTGTATCAGAAGCAGGGGTGGAGTGCTGAATACTCGGCCACTCCGTCTTCAGTCCCCGTGGGCAAAGGAGCCTCCAGTCTGCTGCATTCCCGTTCCTGGCTTCTGCCCTCCAGTTGTTTCTCGCTGTCCCCTTTTGTGTTGCACCCCCAAGGCAGTTACTGCCTTCTGGTAAGTGAGACGGCGTGTCCGGGTCTGTCCACGTGTTGTCATCCGCACTCCTCTTTATAATGACAGTGACAGCATGCAATTAAAATGCGTGGATGTCACTAGTGTGGATCTACATAGCAGACACACCTACTTCTAAGTTAACAAACATTGATAAAAGCAAAACATTGATAAAAGCAATAAGCAGGTCCACTCCAGCAACATTTCATATCGGCGCATGATTTGTCTAGCTGCCTTGGAACCCGTGCGCGCCTATAGCGGTGCAGATCCCCTGTAATATGTGAAATGCAAGGTTTGTTCAATTTCTTTGCACCATCACCTTTGACCTTTCGCGGGAGCAGTCCAGTAGGGATATTGCTCTTCCGCATATTATTGTAATTACTGCATCTTCAGTTTTTTTTTTTCGCACCAGCATGTCAGCACAACTTAGGTAAACAGGCCTTGCAGGGACTGTGATGAACCTTAAACGTGGCAGGGCACAAACATATTGTGTATTTTCTAGTTTCCATATGGTTCCGTGGGTCTGATCTGTTACTTGCAGTGCTTGAAATGGAAAAATAAAAGTGTAGGGACTCTGTATCGGAGTACCTTCTTGTTGCTGAGGAGTGCCGGTACTCTCCAATGAAAAGTATTACGTTTTTCTGGAGAAGTGCAAGTACTTTCCCTCTCAAAAGAAAAAAGTGCCGGTACTCAGTACCCGGAGAGTACCGGCCCATTTAAAGCACTGCTAAGCCCAACCATTTTATTTTTTTAAATTATCACCAGCTCATTACGAATGAGTTTGTTTTATTTTCTTGAGAGGGGAATGATGCCGTTCCATGGCTGCACACTTTCACTCTAGACTTATTTTCTTCAGTTCAAGCTTCCGCCAGTCCGATTAGCAGCAGCGTTGCCCGCTTTTCTCCACGTTGCCCATGGAGGCTTCCTGCCGCTCAAAGTTCCAACATGTAGGTTTGCATGTGGGCCCCCGACTTCATTATTTAGCATCATTCGTTAATTGACTCCCCTCCAGCCTTCCACCATGTCAACCGTCGGCTGCAATTTCAGATACCCAGAGCAGCGACACAAAATGGATGCTGATTACAAATTGCAGGGTTCAAAAATAAAATGAAGCAATTTACGTCGGCTTTTCATGTTACAAACAATCTGAGTTTTTGTTTCCACTTCCAAGGTTTTAAGCTGAAGTGGCACCATATCAAGTGAAGCCTGACCCTGCGATCTGTACAACACAACAAATACAACAAAAACTTTCTTGGCACGCTGGAAGCGCATTTATACTGCTGTAAAAAATAAAAAATAATCATTTAAAAAAATCTGTACTACCCAATATTTGTAATGTTGTAAACAAATATATTTTAATAATTCACAATACGTTTTACAGTAATTATGTATATTGATCCAAATGTGCTTAACCACTTTTTCGCAGTCTTAATTAACCCCTGCGCCGCTAAGCCTCTTCCCACCCCCCTGTGCGAAGCCTTTTTTTGGGCTACTTGGGATAGTTTCGGATTTAGGCCCCCTTAACTTTTTGTCCACAAACTATCCACGTCAAATTTGCGTCCTTTCCTTCCAACACCGTGGGGATTCTAAAGGTACCCAGGGCTTGTGAATTTCCCTTGTGGGGGACTGAGAAATTAGCTAAAATACAGTAACATTGTTTTTGGCAAAATGGGGGGAAAGTGCTGCAGAAGAAAGCTTCTGTTTGTTTTCTCCTGCAAATGGCATCAATAAAGGGTTTGCAGTGCTAAAATCACCATCTTCCCAGCTTTCAGGCACAGGCAGACTAGAACTGAAAAACCAACATTTTCAACACAGTTTTGGCTTTTTACTGGGACAATAGCCCAAGCAGGTATCCACTACAGAGGAATACCATTGGAAAGGGGAGATTCTCCCCCTTTCCAATGATCCCTCTCTCATCTGGCTCTGTGCTTGAGGTAGGGGACGGGGGGGCGGGATAGGGGGCTGAGATAGCCCCCTGAGCTCTGAGGCAGGGAAAGTGAAATTAGCCAATTGGCTTATTTTACTTTCAGTTTCAGTGAAATGACATTGGTGCGACGTGTGCGCTTATCTTTCATTCCACCAAAACAAAAGAAACTGTCTTGTGAGATTGGGAATCTCTCTCTCCCAAACCCCCACCCCCATCTCCAGGGGCTTTTTTTCTCTAAAAGCAGTCCCTATGGGGCCTGCATAAGAGAGATTTCAAGTGGCATGAGGTCGAACGGCCAGGAGCCGTCTGACACACTTGAGCACTGTAGTATCGGACGGCTCCTGGCCGTCCAACACACAGAAGGGGTTAAACTATTGGAAAATGGACACCAGTCTGCAGCTCCACTACAAATGCTTAGCGTTGTGGACAAATACGGTAATGTGTATGCTCTCTGCTTCGGTTCATTTCCTCTTGTATATAACAATTATTACAAATTGTGTTACTGAGGAAATGCAGGTAAACAAATCAATGTTACCAGGTCCACTTAACGAGCGAGATGGCCTTCACAAACAGGCACCAGAAAACAGCCTTCTTCAGGGTACTATGATTATATTTTCTCTATGGTGGTGTCAAATTTAGAGGTCCATTGGACAGTTTTTCCTGAAAGTAATATAATAAGCATGCACCCATAAACTTAGCCTTAGCTGCAGGTCTTTCTTGTCTTCTACCCAAATGCATCCTGTAGGAAGCTGGCTCTGTATATACTATATCAAAATGAGATATATTGTGCACAGAGTCCAGGGGCTACCCAGAAGCTTAATAAAAGCTAAAGTAGATAATACCAATGCTCTCTTTTGTGGTAGTGTGGTCAAGCAGTTAGGCTTATCAGAAGGTAGTGGAAAGCATTTGTTGTACACACAGTCAAGAAATGAGGCACACACTCAATGACTAACTTCAGGCCAATTGTATTTATATGGCAACAATTATTATATATATATATTTTTTTATTACTAGAACCAGAAGAACTTTGTTGCAGGTAAGTACAGTTGTAAGTAGGTATTAAGCATATGTATAAAATGTACCTTGTCTGGTTTTAGCAGATAAGACCGTTTACAACTAGCAATTTTCTAATTCAGAAGTTAACAGTGGAATTTTCCATAGGAGTCCGGGGGCGATGGGAGGGTGAGAAGAGTGTTAGCACAGAAAACAAGTAAGTATATGACTTTATCCTTCAGAGGTTAGGATGTCCCCAAAAATGCACCACTAGCAACATGGGGCCAGCTTGGTGCAGATGTCAAAGTTGGCGTCAGGTTTGCAATGGAATCCTATGAGGACTGGGGGTGGTTGGAAAAGATCTGCTTGCAGGTAAGTACCTAAGTCTTCGGAGAGCAGACCTGGGTGTGTAGGCGAGCACCAGGGGGGGACCAAAGATAGGCACCAATCACACACCCTCAGAGGCACAGGGGTGCTGGGTGCAGGGTGCAAACACTAGTCTGGGCACCCAATACTTTTCAATGGGGGGGGGGGGGGGAGGGAGAGGGAGTGGTGGTGTCACAAAAGATGCTGCAGACTGCATCCACAGGGTCGGTTCCAGAAAACCACAGGCTGGACAAGGATGCGGACACAAGATTGGAATCGCCTGGAGACCTGCTCTGGGCCGTTGGGCCACCTGGACATGGGCCGTGGGCATTGGGTGCAGAGTGGGCAGGACTCTCAGATCCGTGGCGGTTCTGGAGTGAGTCCTTGTTGGAGTTTCTTGTGGACAGGGCCAATGTCCTCAAGAGTTTTTGGTCCTCTGCTGAGCAGGCAATCTTCTGTGGGTTTGTAGAGGTAGCAGATCCTGCAGGATGCGTCTCCTTTTTTGTGCAGGAGTCTTTGAAGCTGCAGACAGGCCAGTAGGGCTGGGGCCAAGTCCGTTGGTGTCTGGAGTCTTCTCTGCTGAGGTTGGCTTAACAAACCACCTTCTTGCTTCTTTCTGTTTCTTATTGAGGTTACCAGGAATCTAGATAAAATCTAGGAATTTGATAAGGTTCAGGGGTGCCCCTAAATACTATATTTAGGGGCCTTATAGGGGTCGGAGGGCAGTAGCCAATGGCTACTGTCCCTGTGGGTGGCTACACCCTTTTTGTGTCCATTCCCTATGGGAAGGGAGGCACATTCCTAACCCTATTAGTCACTGTCCTCCAAAACAAGATGGAGGATTCTGCAAAAAAGGGGGGGGGTCACTTTAGCTTTGGACACATTAGGTGTGGACCCAGCAGAAGTGGTGACTCCTCCTTGTTTTTTCTAATTTTCCCACCAGACTTGCTGCCAAAAGTGGGGCTTGGTCCAGGGTGTGGGCTTCTCCACTAGCTGGAGTGCCCTGGGACACTCTTAACAGGAGGCCTGAGCCTTTTAGACTCCCCGCCAAGTGTTATAGCTCCTGCAAGGGAGGGTGGGGGCAGGAGGTGTGAAGCATCTCCACTGAGAGCCGTCTTTATTTCTGACCCCAGAGAGCACAAAGGCTCTCACCCCAGGGGGTGAGAAACTTGTCTGTCAGTGGCAGGCTGGCATAGACTGGGTCAGCCTTACACCAAAGGGTTGGGTGATGTACAGGGGGCATCTCTAAGATGCCTTCTGTGTGTATTTTACAATAAATCCAACACTTCCATCAGTGTGGGTTCATTGTACTGAGAAGTTTGATAGCAAACTCCCCAGTCTTCAGTGAAGCTATCATGGGGCTGTGGAGTTCGTAGTGACAGACTTCCAGCCCATGTACTTAATATGGCCAAGCTGCACTTACAATGTCAAAGAATGGACTTAGCTGCATGAGCAATATGCCCCTACAGTGTCTATGCCCTCACCTGTGGTACAAGTGCACCCTGCCTTAGGGCTGTAAGGCCTGCTAGAAAGGTGACTTACCTACACCACCGCCAGTGGTTTGGGGGCGTGGCACCCTGGAAGGGGTGCCATGTTGACTTTACGTTTTTCTTCCCACCAGCACACACATTCTGCAATGGCAGTGTGCATGTGCTTGGTGAGGGGTTCCTTAGGGTGGCACAGTACATGCTACAGCCCATAGGGGCCTTCCCTGGTCAGAGCCCTTGGTACCACTGGTGCTGGAGCCTTTTTTATCAGGGTCCCAGCACACTCTACAATTTAGCATGGAATCCCAGGCAAAACGTGTGGGTGGAGGGGAGGGGGGTGGTTACTGAAAACAAGGGGCCAGTTTCCTACACGTCCATCTTATTTATACAGTGTCTCATTGTAACATTTGTGGCGCTGTCCATGACCACTGTTAGGACCCAGGACGGTCTGGGTATAAGGAGGGAGCGACAGGCCTAAATGTGATGATTGCCTGAAGGGATATTTCTGGCATAGAGGGTGTCAACAGAAGTAGCAGCATCAGCTGGGCTTCTCCCGCTGCTTGTCTGCCTTTGCTTCTTTCTGCCAGCATGCACTGCTCTTGTACCTGAGGCGGAACAAGCTTGGTTTGAAAACGATTTGTTTTTTTCCAGAACAAATTTTTAATGGTTTGAATTGTTTTTTAATCCTGAACCAATGCTGAGATTTTCTTAATGAGAGCAAGAAATTGACTTTATGTTGCTCATTTAATTTCAGTCTGCTTTTAGTGTCCCCTTTTCCCCTTCCCCTGCTGGAGCACTTCTTTTAAAAGAAATAAATCATATAATTTTACCACTTATAACGAGCCAAGAAAGCTCTTAACTCTGCTGCAGCATTTTCATCCTGTACAGGAATTAATGCTCTTATAAGGTTGATTTAATCTTTGGACCCAGTAAATAGTGTGGTAGAAACCATCAACACAATTTCAGTACAAACCCAATTAATTTAAATTCCATGACCAATGTGGCCACGGAAAGAAAACTTGAGTCGGAAATAAAGTTAAGGGATTTTATTATAAACATAAGCTCAGTCATGTTGACTATTCGTAAAACAAAATTATAGAGATAGATAATCACCAAGGGTCGTCCAAGGCGACTGAGTTCAGGCGAACTAACATTAACAAAACTAAGCATTCAAGAAGAATGATACATATCGTAAGCAAGAATATCTGAGCAACGGAAGGTGGCTGTTGCTCATATTTAACAATCAGGCGATTTCAGATTAGCAGAGTCCATAATCTTTGGCTGGCACAGGTCAACCCTACAAATAACAAATTCAGGGAAATACATTGTGCGGAGAGGAACACATGCGGGCAAAGGACAAAAAGCATAAAAAGGGCAAAAATAATTTGGAAAAAGATAATCTCATTGTAATCTACTAACTAAGAAAGGCAAAAAATAAGTAAAAAGGGAAAGCATCCGCATATCAGAAGCTCGATCAAGAGTCTTCTGAAGGGGAAATAAAAAGGTTTAAAAGTCTAAATGAGCATCTCAAAAAGGCAGTGGTTGAGAGGAAGATACCTTTCTCAGGGGCGCAGTATTCCAGAACTCTTCTTCAGGAAAGTATCAGGTGGCAGCAAAGGTGTCTGCTATCATCAGGAGATCTCTCTGACAAATATCCAAATGTCCATCTGTTGATTAGAATTCCCAACGCATCCTGATTTGTCGAAGAGATTAGTCCATGTCACGTTGAAGGGGCATCATCCAATAGAAATCGATCACACAACTCCATGTTGAAACAGTTCAATACTTTCCCACGTCTGTCAAGGGAACATCTTCCATCTGTGTGACTCCCCACAAGTTTGAATCAAATTGTATACAATATCAGTCCATGTTCCACAACGCATTTTTTCAAGGGCACTGCGCTACATTCTTTCTATCCTTAAACAATAGAGCCAATTACCAACTTCTAGCCTCCTCAAGGGGAAACTGTTTGAAAGAAAACGTGCATTATGAAATTTAATCAGCATTTCCTGCATAGCCATTAAATATAAACCTCAACAGGCCTCACTCATGCTAACACAAGAAAACTATAATAATAAATTAATGTTTTATTAAAACACATGTAATAGTGAAGTATTATTAATGTTGAATTTATAAGTTTGCCTAATATGAGTAATACATTTAATTTTAAACAAAAAGCTTTAAGGCATTTCATTTGATACAACAGAGATGTGCATTTCTTAGTTTTGCACACTTTTTAAATTCATTACTCGTTAGAAATTTAATATCCTTTCTATATGCTCTAGAGTCTAAATGATATTAATACATCAGTTTTATCCCTCCAAGGCATAATTTAAATCAAATACCACCTAAGGCGAGCTCTGAAATACAAGCAAATGCACAATTAAATTGACTGTCAGTGCAGCTTCATTGTTGAACTGTTAATACATTAAGTAGCATAAAGCATAAACTGTCACAATCTGATAATTTTTGTGACAGGAGGGGCTCTACCAGATTTTAAATGACATCAACTGATACCCAGTGTGTACTGTATTTAGTCAGTGAGATTATAGAAGTGTCTGGACACTAGGCTGCGAACAATGGTGTTAACCGTACCTCCCTAAATGTACATGTGATGTTGTACCAGCTTTAGACTTTTGTGACTGTGCAAAGTTTGGCCGGCATTGATGATTTCTGGCTGCAAACAATAATATAAATTCAAGATTAGTGACCAGTGGTGCAATTCTGAACATTCTATAAAGATCAGTGAGTGATGGGTTAAAGTCTAAATTTGCTGTAACAATCATTGTGCAATGAGGCAAATATATGAAAAACTTAGTTATGAGTAATGAGTGTACTACAGATTACGGAGTGATAAAACAAATGTAATCAGACATAGTGATAATTCTTAAGCAATTGTGTGTATTTGTGAAGCAGAGATGTCCACCCAGGCTTGCACTGTCATAATATGGTAATTCTTGCCATGTTTATAAAACAAAAAAAAGTTCCTGCTGTTGTGGTGATGTAAGTTTATACATTTTTCTCTGTAATTATCCATATTTATATTTTGCTCTTTTATCTGTATTTGTTTTGTGTATTATAAAAGATTAACCTGAAGCTTGTAAATTGTCCACATTTATTTACCCATCCAAGATGCACCTGCAATTTATTTAACAAAGTTAAAATTGAAAGCCTCTCGGGTTTTAGTGATAAAAGAAAAAAACATACATATACAATGCAACGTTCATGTGCAAAACACTCCTATGACATTAACGTTTTAGTACAGTGCACGTCTGCAACTGTTTGAAGGTAAATTAGGAAAGCGTGCCTTTAACTCCTTGCTTGTCAGTCTACACAGCGAATGACCCAGCCTCATGACGAACACCATCAAGAATCACTCAAAAGAAGACCCACTTTCCATGTTTTTCTTGTTTAAAAAAAAAAAATACAGATAATTGGATCGTTTTTTGTTTGTATTTATCTCAATTCATGCAAGCGCTCCCCATTCCTTCATACATCCATTATGTCACTCCCACCCTACTGTTGACTTTTCACTCGCTCAGCCATCCACACAAACTCTCTAATTGATGAAGAAGCGCTTTTCACTTAAGAAAAAGCACGGTGGCTTTTTCACTGTGGAAAGGGCAGATGACCAGTAGAGTATAAACAAGCAGTCCCCTCCTTGCAGTTAAATAATTTCACTGGCTCCCACTGTTTCCCGTGCCCTCTCGTGCTGATGTTTTAACATCTTTCGCCATTTCCGGTCTTGCCTCTGCCGCGATTCTGCAGTACTGATGCCCTTCTAACTCCTGTTCTGTAATGGTTTCTTTTACTTTATCTGCAGGAGTCGAATGCCCCTCGGCCACGCCCACGCCTTCTACTTCCTGCTGGATGGCCGCACTCTACCTACAGTCAGCATGAGCATGGCAGAGGTGTACGCCTCCCACCGGGACGAGGACGGCTTCCTATACCTCACCTATGCCTCGCAGGAAGTATTCGGCTAACATGCCATGCACAATCGTCCAGTGGGCACAAAGCAGCTTTCTTGTGTCAGCAGAGTCGTTGCCTGTACGCCTTCCCCATCCGCCATTTATGGTGAGTTGATGGAGGAACAGGAGAGGCGGGAGTTCCCTGCCCATTCATTGAGAGAACACACTCGCCACCCTCCAAGAGCCACGTGGAATAAGATGGACCTATATTCAGAACAGCTGGACTGTTTTTTTTTTTGTTGGTTTTTTTTTCCTTTTGGTTTTTTGGCATGAGCGCTGGCTCTAAAGGAACTGTGGAAGTCTGCCGGACAAATAGTGGGTTTGGGTTGGAAGAGTGTGAGTGGGTGGAATTAACAGGGTTTTGTTGCCTTTTATCATGAGTAATCTTCCGTCTTGCCCCTTCTGTGCAGGAGCACTTGCTCCCTGCTGGAGCGCAGTGGGGCATGTCATGTATCTGAACCAACTTTCAACACCTCTTTTTAGGACATTTTGAGGATAAAATGATTTTTTAAAAATAAAATGCAAATGTTAAATCAAGTGTTTTTGCTGAATAAATTGTTTTTCATACGTCCCTCATTCTTCATTTCACTGAGGGGGTTCTAGATGATGGAATTGTGGTGAGGAGGAGCTCTTTAGAAATAGCTTTCTTGTAGTGGGTTGCCACTGCTTTTTGCATCGATTACTGTTTCATTCTATCCACCATTCCTCCAGACTGGTGGGATGTTCAGGTTGGCACACTACATTCATTGCGCTTATGTTTCTGGTAAAGTGCAGATTCACAACTTTTTTTCTGAGTACAACGTCTGTCCTGGAGCAATGCTCAAGAGAGACTTACGTCGCTGCTCATTTAAGCAAAGATCGCAAAGCCAATAGATCTGGCTATAATAAGCCAATGCATTTACACACCGACATTCTCAAACACTTGTAATTTGCATTGCATGCACAAATGCTATTTATTACATTAAAGCCGGTCATATTGGCTTTACCTACCTGGAAGAAAATCACCAAGTATTGCTGTCTATATAGAATGCTTACATGAGATAAAGGATTGAATGTGAGAAATCGCATGAATGAGTGTACTTTTCAGCTGTAAAATACTTCCTTAAACTTTCCAATGGGAGCTCTTTGTGAAAGGTTGGGTGGGGGTCCAGTGTCTGCAAAGCAGTCTACACCCCTGCTGGATTTATTTAGGTACATTAGTATGTATACTCAATACACTTAATTTCTTTCCCAGCCCTTTTGCCTCCAGTTCCTTTCACTACTGCCATGTTCTGCCTGTTAGCTTGGAGGACCTTAAATAGTTGTTAGTATGTTGACAGGCTGTAGGGGACTTACACCAGTGCACAAGACCCTGTTGATGCTGAAACCTGCCTCAACTCAGAAGCCGACCTCCGTTGAAGCATGAGGACATCAAAGTTCCGATCTTCGAAAGACTCCAACAAGAACTGGACTCCAGGCAGAAGCACCCTGTTTAGCCACAAAGTTAGTCAAAATGATGGTGCAACTACCTCCACCACAGCCTTCTGGAAACCCTTTCTCAAAACAGGAGACTAGCCTTTGAGTGGGAACCGTCTTCTGAAGATCCCACCCCTGGTCTGACAGTTAAGAAGCACAAGGCAACCAGTCCTCTTTGTCTACCTTTGCCTTCTGCACCACACCCCCACTTCACCCACTATGCCCGTGCACAGCACCTCCACTGTCTCCACCAGTCATCACAGGAGCCCCCTCTTTTATGCTTAGATCCAAGTAGCCCCTGCACCTTTTTTGCTCTTAAAACCAGCACAGAGGCTAAGGCCCTACTGAGAATCCCTGGGATAACTATAACGTGGATCCCCCCAGGTGACCCCAGGGAGATTCTCACTGGCTGACAACACAGCCTATCATGAGGTGATTCAGAGGGCTTTAGCCCTTCACAAAGTTGACATGCATGTCACCCAGGGGGAGCGTGCCTCTGCCCTGGTCACCAGTGATGCTTCTACTTCAGATAAGGAAAGCAAGAAGACTGACAGCGGGCAAAAGGGTGGCAGTTAGAGCAACCGATTACTGCATATCCAATTCTCCAGGTTCTAGTCTGAAGTTCAGCAGAATCTCTTCACCATCCTGTTTGACACTGAGCACATTTTCAGCACCAGGTTGACATGATGATGGAAAAACTCAAGATGTGGAGATACCGAAGTCAATGGAGGTGCCTCAAACCAATCTGTATAGGGGTTCCTTGTGCAAATAGCAGCCCAGAGAGGAAGCAAATACTACTTTGCTCACGCAGCTGCACTCATACCAGAGGGAGCAGCATTCTATGCACAAGCAAGCTGGTAGGGGTACAATAAAGACCCCTACAAGGTCAAGAGGGGTAAGGGTAAAGGTGGCTCCAGCAAAGGAGATGCCAGCTCCAAAAATTAACTTGCCCCACTCGTCCCCTCCTGGGGTCAGGATATACTATTTTTTTTCTCTTGAGGTGGAGATTGCATCCAACAAGGGTGTCCTAACTGTAGTGGAACACAACTACTGTCTTGAACTACACACAACCCTTCTGCCAACATCCCACCCCACACATACACACTCAGCAAAGAACAGCTCTCCTTCCTTCAGGAAGAAATGCATGCCTCCTTCAAAAGGGTGCCAACAGAGTTGCCACCTGTAGCTGCTAGCCATCCGATTTAGCGCTGAAAGCCTTCTTAGAGGTTATTGAAGTCAAAGAAATAGTCATAAAGACCGACAACATGACTGCCATGTACGAATTACAGAAGCCGGGTAGAACACACTGCCCTCAGCTGCCTCCATTAGTCTGGGCCTTTTGGCATCAACCTCATGGCAGCATATCTCTCTCGGGGTGGATAACATTGCAGACCCACACAGCAGGATGTGCCAACAAGTCCATGAGTTGGAAATACACCCCAAGCCTCACAGAGGCCCTTGCAACATAGTGCACCCTTACAGATAGACCTGTTCACCATTCCAGAAAACACTACATGCTTAAACATCACAGCCAAATTCCTACAGTTAATGTACAGTGCTTTAGGAATGAAATGGTCCAGTACATTTGCCTATGCTTTTCCACCTCTCCCACTGCTTCCACAGATGGTGAGGATTCAAAGGTCACTGATGGTCATTCTGTCAACCCTGGTACTATACTCTCCTGGAGATGTCAGTCCGTCCGCACAATGGACTCCCCCATCAGTCTGGACCTTTTCACTTCAGTGAGCTATCCAGATCCCAGGCAGCTCATCTTTGTGATTGAGAACTTGTGTCCTACAATCTGGGTACCTAAGTCTTCCTCAGGAAAGTATATTCAACTTAAAGGATGCCCAGTTGCCCACAATCTGGGCCTGCTCTGAAACAAATTGGAAAAGATTTGTTCACAACTCTTTGTTTGATGGCATGTGTGGTTGTAGATACACTTGCTCTGCATACGTCTGCCATATAGTGTTGGGTCCAGAAGGTTGCAAGTTGTTCTTCTTCGAAAAGTCTTTTGAGTCACGAGGTACAGTGATTCCTCCTCTTGCTGGTAATCTCTTGTTTGTTTTTCAACATGATATTCATTATTTGACCCTTTATAGTGGCTTTCGTTGCATCCCATTTGATCTCATGAGGGTTTCTTGGATGTTGGATTCACTGAAGTAGTTGTCAATGGCTGTTTCTATTTTGTCCGAGGGTCTGATCTTGAATGATCTCTTGACTGATTCCCCATTGTTTCATTTTGGGGCTGTTATAAGCTAGCTGTTCTAGGGAGATGCATGCATGACAAGTCATAAGTATGGGTTTGATGGCTGGGAAGGAGGTATTAGGTGTGAATATAAGTATTTGTATGTAGTTGATTCTTGATAGCGTGTTGTGTGGGTGGGAATAAAAGGTGAAATTATCTGTTGTGGAGGTGCCAGACATCAGCAAGACAATGCTTTTTACAAAGATATCATTTGTTTGTGAGATTTGTTTGGTTTATGAGGGCAAGATGAGTTTATATCTAATATGGGTTCTCAGGATAGATTAAAGTCGCTAGCAAGTACTATACCGGAGTTGTTTGGTAGTTAGCTGAGTTTTTTATTTGTATTTTATTCAAGGTTATCCAGAATTGTGGATCGTCAGCAGTCAGGGCATAAATGTTAATTATGTAAACTGTTGGTTAATTACTGAAGTACAGAACAATCCTACATCTCTCTTTGGTATTGTTGATTGTCTATAATTGAGAGCCCAGCTTTTTTGGCATGAGGGTAACTACTCAGGTTTTTGTCCTTGGAGGCAGGGGAGAAGGAAGAGCTATGTATCCAGTGGTGATGTACTGTGTTGAATTCAGCAGATCCTATTTCGGTCTCTTCTAGGAGGATTATGTCACCCTTGAGTTTTTCACAATAGTCAGGGATTTTCCTGCGTTTAACATTGTGATTAATACCTTTTGTAATGAGGGACAGGATGTTTTTAGTGAGCTTTTGGCCATATTATAGGCGTTAAGTGTTTCTGCATGATTTGGTGTAGGAGTAATAGTGAAGATATATACAAGGAAGAAGTATCTTGATCTACATACTCCATTCATTAAGTGTTAGCAGTAGACAATATCGTTATTAAGAGATGGAGTGTCAATTTGATCAGGTGTATGTGATTGTGCCTTAAATGGTTTCTTTACTGGTATTGTTGCAGGGGGTACTGCTTATTGTGGAGTTCGACGTTGCCCAGCCAATGAGTGTTTGTTGGTCTTGGGTTGAGTGAAATGTTAACATGAGGAAGAATGAAGATCGAAATTAAAAAATGGGTGTAACAGTATGAAAAGCCCATATCCCAACCTGCAGGGACTATATAGAGCGGTGGAGGCCACAGGAGGACACAGAGAAGGAGCATAGGGTGCCACTAGGAGGGAAGAGCTACTGAAGATTGCATTCTGTGGACCAAAGGTTTAGGTTAATCAGTCTACTGGTGATTCAGTTTAGGTGAGGAGCATTGGGGTAACGTGTCATTATATGATGATATGGCATACGAACAGGACAGTGTACATTAACTGGATATTGTACATAACTGTAGGAACTGAGAAAGGTATATGCAATAAAACATTTGTTGTTTAACGTTTCATGTAAAACAACATACAATAAGTATTAGTGAACTAGTCAAGACTCTAGAGGCGCATAAACACTCTTGTAACATTCACAAAAACATGATTCTATCCCCCAGAAGCCCCTACTTTTTTTTTTTTTTTTTTTCTCGACCTATGTTCAGCTCTCAAATAACACTACTTCATGGGGACCTGTGATTACTGCATTCAGATAATGAACATGTGTGTCCTAGACTTTAACTAAAGGGTATGTTGGCCTTCTCAACATACTATGAGTTTCGAAATACCATAATCCCTCTATCTGGAGACATTAGAAACATTTGGGTAGTGCTGCACAAAGGAATCCTACGCAGAAATCTGTTGCACTGCTCGAACAGCTCAGCACCTAACTTACTGTGCGTTGTGCCGCTGATGTCCTCGGCTCATTTATCATATCCTAGTTCTCACTTTTTGCCCATTAATATATTCCCCAACAACTCAGTTCGTTCTCTTAATTAAACAGTTTAGACTGGTAATGACATGAGGAGCTTTTGAGATGTTTAATTCCACATGATTCCAGGAAATTCTGAAATTCCCTGCTAACAAATTGGGTATCATTGTATGAAATCAGAACTGCTGGAAACCCCTCCCTCAAAAAAAGCTCTAAGAAACTCCACCACAGAGCTTGACCAAGTTCTTTTACAAATGTAAGCCCCAGTCACTTGGAACAGTGATCTATTAGTACCAGAATAAATTTGGTACTTCCAGGTAAAGAATCATAGGGGCCCATAACATTAATTCCCAATTTTGCTCAAGGTCTTATCAGAGCCTCAATGGATGTCAAAGGAGGGATTACCTCTTTAACCTTTGTCTGCTGAAGCACCTACACCATAACCTTCTTGCACATCTTCAATGTCTGCGTCAATCCTAGGCGATCAAAAAATCTTAAATGCGCAGTCTGGTGAGGGTCCAACCGAGGTGTCCCTCATAAACATTGTTAATTATGCCACATCTCAACCTAAGTGGTCGAACCTATTAAGATGCCTTCTGTGGAAACTTCCTCACAAACTTTTGAAAAAAAGGCTGAAGCATGAGGTAATACTTTCTTCCTTGACCAACTATTTTTGAGAAAATCTAACACTTGTTGTAATGCCTGGTCCTCCATTAAAGTAACTCTCAATAATTCTTCAGAACACACTCTCACCCTAGGTACCTCAATGGATGCTACTAAACAATCCTCAAAATCTTCATCCATACGTTCTGCCAAAACAACTTTATCCTAATCATTGGTTTTACTGGGGAACCAGGAAAGAAAATCAGCTGTGACATTCTTGCACCAGCAACGAGTACATCAAACTGGTAATGTAGTTTAGTAGATAACCTCAAAATCCTTGGCGTACAACATTTACCACCATCCAAGATTTAATACCAAAGGTTTGTGATAAGTTTGTAGACAGAGTCACTTACCCCAGACAGAACAGCGGAACTTTTCAATTGTCCACCAACATGCGAGCAACTCTTTCTCTATTACTGAATATTGTAATTCAGCATCAAACACAAAACCCTCCAGGCGAATGCAAAAGTTTACTCCAACTCCCCCTTCTTTTGAGTGGGTACTGCCTCTAAGCCTACCTTGCTGACATCCACAGTGATGCAGCATGGTAAAGAAGGATCCAATGGTTTGAGAGCGTTACTCTCACCCCACTGTGATTCAATCCACATAAACGCTTCAGAACATTCCACAACCCAAACAAATGTACAAACTAGTAAGAGGAACATTCTTTTGAAGCCACTGGGATAAGGCTCTTAACGCAATACTACTGTAAGAGAAGATATAACGATTTTGTATTAGGGTTGCCTCACTCCTGTGGCGCAGCCTCAATGCAAAATCATTTTTGTCAATTACCAAAACCACTTTGTGTGGTTCAGTAAATACAAAGTAACACGGCGCATAGCGCTGCCTTGTGTTTGTGTCAGGTAGGCATTACATGGGTGGAGCATGGACTTTCCTAGGCACCAACCCATGTATTCTGACACTCCCGCAGATTTACAAAGAGTTGTAAACCTGATTTAGCACCTAAGAGTTGCGCCTGCCCAACAGGCATAACGAGGAGAAATGTCTTTATTTCTTTTAGTTACTTTCTCTTTCCATGTGTGCTGCATTTTGCATGGAAAGAGGAATAGGTCTCCGAGGATTGTTATTGTGCAGGAAAGCATCCCTTCCTGCACAAAAACTATCCTGCCTATAACACAAGGCACCCTTCCACTATAGTGCAAAAATGCCTGCGTTGGCACTAGGCAGCACACAGAGCACCAGCACAATGAGAGCAGAAGTGCTCCATATCTTTGTAAATTTGGAGCATTTATCCTTGCTCACTTTAACACAATGCAACAAGTTCCCTAGTTGTGCTGCATTAAGTGAAAAGTAAATGTGCGCTTGAGTGTCTCACGAGCACCCATAATAATTCATAGTAAACCTTTGCCTAGGTCTTCAGCTTGTCGTTTCAGTACTGACATGGGATACATAAATTCCATGGATATCAAATAAGAAAGAATGCCCATCCTTAAGTCACGCTGTCCCTCACAAGTTTTACAATAGGTCACTGCGCAGGCACTGGTGCTTTGGAGTACTGAGGGAAAATTATTAATCCTGGGTACCAAGGAAATGGAATATGTAGGTCCCAGAGAACCAGTAACTGACTAGAATGTGTTGACTTAATTAGTTCAGTTTGTACCATAACTAGTACCCATTGTAGAGAGTAAGGGCCAGATGTAGCAAAGGGTTTTACCCATTCTGTGTCTATGGGAAAATGTGTTTGTACATATGGCCCTAAAATCCTCATATGGCTGGAAAAGTTAACACACCCTGCACATTTAAACCTTCTTGTGACATGCATTAGGTTTTTCCGCAGTGGACTACATTTGAGCGCTCACTAAAGATGATCTACATTGTATTCAAATATTCAGCAGAACAAGCAAGCTTCAAATTGTAAAGGTATACATTCATAGGGCCAGATTTACAAGGCCCTATCGCCACTGGAGCGTCACTTTTAGCAATGCTCCAGTGGTGCTATGCACTGCGCCATATTTATAAGGTGGTGTTAAGCCACTTTTTGTGGCTTAATGCCACCTTGTAAATATGGCCTCTTCACACACAGCACTTTGCGTGGCAGGGGCGTGCAATGGGTGTTGCTTTGGGCGTGCCACAGCAGCACACATTGTATGTGCAAATGTAATGGTCACTTCAGTTGGAAATGTGGTGTCTGTAATGGCAGTGAGCAACCACATTATGAATACCACCACTCCACTGCACTCTGCACCAGTCTACGCCACTTAACGTTATGCCTCTCTACTCCATTCCAATGCACTCTATACCACTCCAGTCTAGGCCACACCAATCTACTCTGCACAACCCCACTCTACGCCACTGTACACTATGCAGCTCTGCACTGTTTGCCAATACGCTGCACATCAGTGGAGTTTATTTTGTAACAATCAACTCCATGCCCCTGCACTCTATGCCAATCCATTGCACGCCACTCTAATTTACTCTGCACCACTTTACACCATGCATCAGCACTCTACCCTACGCCACTCCCCTCTAAGCCACTTCACTCTATTCAGAAACTATCTACTCTACGTCATTCTACTCTTAACCACTGCACTCTATGCCAATGCACTGTACACAACTGCACAGCCACTGCTCTCTACGCCACTCTACTCTGCACCACTGCGCTCTGACACTCTACAACGCTGCACTAACCGCTACTGAAATCTGCACTACTTCACTGCGCCACTCCACACCACTCTAATCTAAGCCACTGCATTGTACGCCGCTGAATTCAATGCCTATGCACTCTATGCCACTATACTCTGCATCATTCTATGCCAATGCACTCTACACCAGTCCAATCTACTCTCTGCCACTGTATGCGACTCCACACTATGCCACTCCAATACACTACACTCTCTGCCATGTCAGTCTATAACACTCTACTACACTCATTGCCATTCCACTCTACAGCACTCCCCTCTCCTCTATGGCACTCATTTTTAGCCATGCTGAACAGTGGCCACGCCGGTGAACAACATGGTTAAAACATCTTGCGTAGGCGAGACCTAATGGCTTTGACCTAATGGAGGTTGTTATTCTCTTATGTTTCAGATGTGGCTGCAGATTTGTGTGGTTTGTAGAGGTCAGTGGCACCTCCTAGGTTTTGAATACTGTGAGGTTTCATGTTCTGTAACAGGTTTGGTATACATGCCTAGTGTGGAGACTAAGGTGTGTTATAGTGTGTTGTCTTTACCCAAACTATATCTTATATGTGACAAGTAGGGGTGTGTGAAATTTGCGCAGTTTGTTTTAATTATGGAAAAAATATGCAAAATGGAAATATAGTGTTTAGTGCTATGTCTTAGTGAAAATTGTATCTACACTTTCGTTTTGGATGAAAGGAGACTTTTTTTTTTTTGTCCTCATTCAGCCCCGCATTCTGAGCCACCTCTTGATTTGTACAACCTTCTCACCCTCTAAATAAGAGAGGGACCCTAACCAGGGGGTGCACCATTATGTCTCCTGGTTCGCCTAAGCAAACCAGCAGGAGTGGCAAGCGGTGAATAATCATTGGACAACAAACCAATTTCAAATAATCTCAAGACAGCCAGTTCTCAAAAAGAAAAAAATTCAAACCACTCTCCCATATTTTAATAAAGGCAACCAAAGTTCTGCATTTCAAGTCCATATTCGAAGTGCAGAGAACTGCATTAGGCCAATCCATATAACTCGGGGGGTGCTCCTTCATCCAATTTTTGCAAATTTCATTCCTGCCCAACACAATTACATAAAACAAAAATTTACGATTAACATTATTCATCCTACTCCATATACCCTCTTCCTGTAGCTGCCCGAATATAATCAACGGGAGAGATACAGGAATTTTCTTGCCTAACATAGATGATATTGCCCCAAAGACTTCCTCCCAAAACAACCGAATAACAGGGCAATCCCAAAACATATGAATATCCGTTGCTCCTACCCCACCACATTTCAAACATTTGATCACTTCTCCATTCTTAACCTTAGAAAGTTTTGCCGGCGAGATATAAGCTCTGTGTAAAGTATAAAGATGTTTTTTCCTTAATGGGGCTGGCTTCACTACTTCATAAAGAGTAAACAACGACTTCTTCCACCATATCCCAACCTTATCACCAGACACGGCCTTACCCCATAGATTGGTCGGTAGGGTAAAATTCCCATCAAGGGTTTCTAATATTTCCCATACCAAACCGCCAACTTCTTTACAGGGGCAGAGACCGCGAATTCTAGAAAAGAATCCTCCAATGAACTTACCACACCCAGACCCCCCTTAATTTCTTTTTCCCACTCTCTTATCTGTAAATACTTTAACCTAGACAGGGATCCATCCGTTATCCGTACCAACTCTTCCCATGAAAGTAAAGTACCCTCTCGAGAGAGCTCACCCCAACTATCCACCCCTGCCCTTTTGAGTGGTAGTGCTAAAATATCTTTACAGCACTCTGGGGTGCCCGGGGAGTCCCAAATAGGCGCATGATAACTATAGTAATGAACACCAAGACGTTGTCTCAGCTGATACCAACTCCTTGCCAGTCCTTGCAGCACTTTCAATGTAACTTTTTTGAAAAATTTAGGGTCACCAAATTTAAAAAGAAAATGCCTTGAGGCCCCTTTTACAGATGAAACCATTGCCTTATACATTCCGCCCACTGCTGAACCATCTGGGCATACAAACAGCATCCTTGAGTTCTTGAATAAGAAAGCCCAAGCATAATATGCCAAATCTGGTAAAGCCAATCCTCCCTTTTCCCTTCTTCTGCATAATTTCTTCCAAGATATCCTTGGCCCCTTTGAACTCCAAATAAAACTACTTATCGCCTGCTGCATTTTATCCAGATATCCTTTATGCATTGCCAGAGGAATTGCTGCAAACACAAAATTCCATTTAGGCAGAATGAACATCTTAACTAAATTTATCCTCCTGAAAATCGTCAAAGGGAGATATGCCCATTTTTGTAGCATAGCTTTACACTCAAGTAACAGTTTTCGTGCATTCCTCTCCACTAAATCCTTAAGATTATGGGTCACTAAAATGCCTAAATACCGTATTTCCTGCTTACTTGGTATTGACTCTACTTCCATATTCCATTGCATAGTTTCTGTTTTTCCCACATTAATCCGGTAACCTGATATCCTTCCAAATTGTTCAGCCAGTTCTTTAACTGTACTAAAGGCCAATGGCAAGTTATTAGTATATATCCGCAGATCATCTGCATATAAAGAGATTTTTTTTCCCCAACCATTGCAACAAAAGGGAGGGATGAGGAGATTTTGCCTGATTTTTCTGGCAAATGGTTCAATATACAAATTAAACAATACAGGGGACAAGGGACAACCCTGCCTAGTACCTCTAGAAATTGTAATGGGACCCATAAGTTTCCCATTCACCAAAATCTTAGCAAAAGGTGCTGTATAAATCTGGTCAATAACCCCACAAAACTTTGATCCTAAGTTGGCCCGCCTCAACATTGATTTAAAAAAATTCCAATTTACTTGATCAAAAGCTTTCATTGCGTCTAAGATAATAATTGCCAATGGTGCCCCAAAAGTTGTAGCCATATCTATTGCCCCAATCAATTCAAAAGTTAACTCATGCAAATATCTACCTTTGGAAAAACCTTTTTGATCTGGTTGCACCAATTTATTAACTATCTTACTCAGCCTATCCGCTAAGATTTTAGCGAATAATTTATAATCGCAGTTCAGCAATGATAGAGGCCTTTAAGAAGCACATTTCGCCAGATTTTGATCAGGTTTCAAAATTAATGAAATAACCGCCTCATTCCACGAAAGAAGGATGTCATTGCCATGTTCCAAAATCCCCCCCAAACAGCTCTGTCAGAACGGGGATTATTGAATCCCCTATTACCTTATATACCTCCACTGGGATACCATCCGGACCCGGAGCAGTCCCAGACTTATTACTATTCAGAATTCTCCTAATTTCCTCTGACGTAATTGGGGCATTCAATGCTTCCCTCTCCTGCGATGATATACCTAAAGATAGATCGGACCCCATCCAATCCGTTACCATACCTTCCCCCACCTCTAACTCCTCCGAATACAATTGTGTAAAAAAAATTTGAACAGCCGATTCTATTGCCGCATCATCCGTTCTTCTTTCTCCTGACTGCTCCATTTCAACCTCCTTGATAAAGTTCCTAACACGATCTGCTTTGCCTTTCCAGGCTAACAACTTCCCAGCATTTTCCCCATATTCAAAATGTGCCAATTTGCTTGCCTCACATTTCCTTTGAATTCTTCCCTGTAATACCTTCTCCAACTGTCTTCTCAACCCATCCAAGCTAGCCCTCAAAGCCTCTGTCTCACCTGATTCTATTATTTCGACTTTATACTTTCGCATTTCCTGCTCTATCAAATTAATCTCATTTCTGAACACTTTACGTTTCTGGATAGAGCTACTCGTAATCTCCCCTCGAATAACCGCTTTGAACGTATCCCATACAACTGATATTGGGGTGGATCCCATATTTACACAAAAAAAGAATTCTGATTCCTTACGCAACTTTGCCAGCACCTCCTGATCCAGTAATAAAGAACGATCAATCGTCCACCGATTACTAAGACTTCTCTGCGGGAAACTCATATCCAGCACAACCGCAGAATGGTCCGATAAGTGAGAGGGCAAATACACTATGTTCTTCACGTCCTCTCTCAAACATAAATCTAATAAAAACTAATCAATTCGAGAGGCATGCCTATATTTCTTATTAAAAAAATGAAAACTCCCTGCTATTCCCCACCCTTTGTCTCCAAATATCGCACAAGCCAAATTCCTTCATCATCCTCCTTAAATATTGTTGCGATTTAGGCGTGCCTCGTGACTTACAGTTATGCCTATCCAGCTAATTATCTAACACAACATTAAAATCACCCATCAGGATAACTGGGTCCGAGAATTCAAGAAGCTGAGAAAAAAGACGCCTTAAGGGTTCTAGATCATCGCAATTGGGGCCATAGTACCCTGCTAAAACCAGATTACGACCACCAAATTGTACTTTAACTATCACCCACCGTCCCGCTGTATCTGATCTTACTTCCAAAACTGCAACATTTCCCTGTTGTGATTGTTTAACTAAAATAGCCACACCTTTAGTATGATAGTTGTGCTCTGTACATGTAAACGTTTGAACCCACCTCAACTTTTGTATTATGCTAATACACTCCGCCTTTGTTAAATGCGTTTCCTGCAAGACTAAGATTTGCACAGTTGAATCATGCAAATACTGTAATATTCGCTCCCTTCTCCCTCTCATCCTCAGGCCATTAACGTTCCAAGAAAGAATTTGCAATGATATGTTCTTCGCCCTCCTGGCTTCTCTCCCTACTAGCTATCTTTCAAATCTTACGAAACAAATAACTGGGTTGAATGAGGCACTACTTTTTTCTTTTTTTCCGCTCTCCCCACCCAGCCCCCACCCTACCCCACCTCCTCCCCCCCCCCCAACTAAGGACCATATTGGTCCAAGATTTTAGAATGCTCCCGTGCTCCTGGGGAATTTAAACTTCGAAAACCACTAAAACAACATTATTTTGGGGGCTGCCCAACTTTAACTACTTCCAATAATTCATCCGCCTCACTTCTATCTCTAATATTATACATTTTGTTGTTATACATGACCCGGAGAAAGGCTGGAAACTTCAACTGAGCCGGGACCCCCAGAGACTTAAAAATCTCCAAACGTTTCCCGAGCTCCCACTGCCTGTCCATAGTAACCCTAGATAAATCAGACCTAATCTCAAAAACAACATCATTCACTTTTAAAGATTTTTCTTTCAATGCTCTAGATAAGATCTTTTCTTTCATCTGATATGTCAAAAAGTTTATCAAACATTTTCGAGGTCTACTACTGTTCATCCGCATCTTGAAAGGGTCCCGATGAACTCTCTGTATTTCCTTTCCAATTTCCTCCTCAGTCTCCTCCAGTCCGACTGCCGATTTAATTAACGAAACCACAAAGGCCTTGAGATCGTTGCCTTCTGTACCTTCAGGCACTTTCAAATGTTTTAAATTGTTTCTTCTTGAGTAATTTTCCAGTTGCTCAATCCTATTTTTTAATGCCTGCTCGCTTCCCTTCAATGCATCAATCTCACCCTTATGTTGAGCCAATTCCTCCTTCATGCCACCCATAGCTTCTTCAAGAGCCTGAGTTCTCTCCATTACACCATCAATTTTTCTTTCTAAAATTGCACAAACCTCTCTTATCTCCCCTTGATTTACTTCTGAGTTCGCAAAACCTTTCTTTACATCCCCAGAGATGGACAAAATCAATGCCTCCAGCGAGGAGCTCGGAGAGAGCGAGGGGGCAGGAACGGCTTGAGCGGATTCCTCGACCACCACCCTAGGCAAAGGATCTTGTGCCTCTAAGGCCGCTACGGTTGGGCTCTGAACTTGAAATGAGGCCATCTGTTCCTTCCCTAACAATGGCGGGGGGAAGGACTTTTCCATCCCTGCTCCTTCTTTGCTTCCACCAGTTGCTTGGGATGGCGCAACCATACTATTGTCCACCCGCCCCCTGTCCTCACCAAAAGCATCCTCCGACTGCAAGGTGGTAACCTCCATTACCGCTCTAGCCTGACCGGAGGTAAGCTTGATTACTTCCAGTCTTACCTTAAAAAAAGACCTTAGGGAGGGAATCAACTTGTCTCTCCCCTTAAGCTTACTTTCCCCCACCTTCCTCACAACAATCCTTCCTCCTTCACCAGATTTGGATTTAGACCTTTTTTTGCCTAAACCCCCCTTATCAACTGATGTCACCTCCAAATTGTCCACCTGAAGCTGGTCAGTCCCCTCCACTCTTGTTAAAAATTTTTTTTTAAAAAGGGGGAGAGGGGGTATCAGCACCCCCCCCCCCCACTCTGCCTCACCATTTTTTTCCTGGTCCCCTTCTCTAATGTCCCCTTAGGTTGTGCTCCTTGCCTTCTCTGTGACTTCGCTAGTGGAGCCGCTAATGTAGCTGCGGCTACCGCTATTCCCCCGAAGGGGAATACGCGCCGCTCCTTTCCGCACCTGGCGCAGCTCCAGTGCGGCCCGGTACCACCAGACAGCCCCCTGCCCTCCAGCCTGCCTCCGGCCCAAAAAATCGCGGTGCGCACATCCGTGTGCCTGTCACCGCAGTCCGATCGGCAGCCCCGTCCTGCCACGCCCCCCAGGAACCAGAACCGGAAGTGCCCTAGCGCGCTGCTCGGACGCCGCAGCCCGCCATGGTCTCCCCCAGTCTCTTCTGGTGAAAGGATACATTTTGTTTAAACAAAATATTTTGTTTGCTTTGTTCCAGATTTTTTTTTTTTTACCTGAATGGCCTTTCATTAGGCGACCATGTAAAAAAGGCATAGTTAGGAAAATTTCACATATAAGTCACAATGCGAAATGCCGAAAATTATATGCAATTTAGGCAAGTGATACAAACGTTTTACACAGGTCCAGTGAGTCAGTCATAATGGAGCTATGAACTAATCTGTTTACAGCTTGGTTATTGAGCTCAACTCTGTTTACAACGTATTTAATATTAGTAACTTAAATCCACTAAGGTGCAGTATGGTTGGGTTTTTAATACTCTGACCGTGCGCTTATGGTTACTTCTATGTTCCATGTGGTTAACCTTTTGCCCAACCAGATCTGACAGTTGGACACACTCAAGCTTGTAGTCCGCCTAACTTGTTTCTTTCAAAACAAATAGATCCCCAGATCACAGGTAAGGCCAGTTTCCTTACCGTTCATCTGTTTTTTTTTTTTTAGACCCAAATGTATGATTTAACTTAGAATAAGACCTGAAATTCATTCAGCCAGCCAGGAAGCTATCAAACAGAAAAACATGCAAGAGTAAATTCTGCAGCTGTTCAAAGGGGAACAATTTAACTACAGCCTTCTCTATAGGATGTACAACTTTTTTTCTTTACCACCTCACCAGCACTGGCTTTCATGTGGATCTGAGGAGCCCATCTACTATTTGTGTTAATAAGAACTCCAGAGATCTTTTTTTTTTTTCTTTGCAGGCGAAGACATTTTAATTACTTTCATAACACGCCACCCTCTACCAGGAGACGAGATTGGGCCTGAGGCATCAATGTATTTGTGCTCCTTTTGAGCAATTCAACCTCTGTGAGGCTGCTCCTGTCACCAAGCGAGTGAGTGAAAAGTAAAACAAGCATTGGCAAAGTGGATAGGTCTCTCTTATGCAAGAACAATTAGCTATGCCAATGTGTTTTAGCCATGTTTACAAAAGTGTGACTGCTGTTTACACAGGCTAAAACTTAGTGTTGTAGCGGAGAGTGGAAAGGGGTAGAGTGGTGTATTGTGTGGAGTTTTATAGAGTGGGTGGGTGGGTGTAGAGTTGCAAGTTGTAGAGTGAAGTACCATAGAGTGGCACAGAGTGGAGTAGTGTGTTGCAGAGAGGAATGGAATGGAGGAGAGTATCGTAGAGTGGATTATTGTAGCGTGGAGTCAAGTAGTTTAGAGAGTCGTAGTTTGGAGTAGATTGTGGATTAGTGTCAGAATAGAGTTGTGGCGTAAAATGAAGCAGAGTGGAATAGAAGAGTAGCGTGTTGTGGAATTACGTAGAGTGAAGTATGCATGGTAGCGCACTGCCATTAGACAACACATTTTCAATTTAAATGACCATTACATTTGCACAGACATACAATGTTACTGATATAACTATACAGCGCACAAACAATGTGTGGAAAGGGCATCACCTAGTGTATTGGTTTGATTGTATTAAAATGTGTTTACAACACACTTCAGAATTACAAAAAGAGTTTAATTTTTGCTTTCCAAATTCTGATATAGTCCAACATTTGCCCATTTTATTTACAGCCATTTAAATGTTAGCATGTCCTTGAAAAAAATAACAGCCTTACCTCTCGCACACCTTCAGTACCCAGCAAGATTGTCACATAAATCCTCTCACTATGAAGTTAGAGAAAGAAAAGTAAACACCATGGCCCTCATTACAACCCTGGCAGTTGGTGATAAAGTGGCGGTAATACCACCAACAGGTTGGCGGTAACTATTGCCAAATTATGACCGTGGCGGTGCGAACTCAAATAGACAGCCACTTTACCACACCGACTGCCAGGGTGGAAACAACAGCCACCACGGCAATAGCCACATACAACGAGGCGGAAGTCAATGTTCTGCCCACCATATTAAGAGACACGAATCCGCCACCTTTTCCGGAGCAGTACCAACTACATCAAAAGCCTGGCGGAAACAGAACACAGAAGGGAAAGGACTCACCTTGGGAGACACAGGGAACAACCACGCTGCCATGGAGCCTGAACTTCATATCCTCCTAATGATTTTCTACGTCTTGCTCCACCACGAACACCAACGATGGCGAAGACGACCCAGTGAGTACAGCTGCCTAGCACACAGGGGAGGGAGGAAAAAAGAAGTGACACACACACACACACAACACCCCCCCCCCCCCCCCCCCCCCAACCATAAACACAATCAGATGCAGTTATGAAACATTATTACCCTGTACCCCTCAGTAATAACGCAAGGACCACAGGAATTGATGAAAGTGAGTGTAATAATATAAATACAGTAGAAATACGAAAAATCTATCTAATGGTACATACATATGTACAGTTCAAGGGACACTGCCTAGTCCTCAATGTGCATGGGCCACAGGCCGAAGTCCAAGGCCCCACTTGTCACCGGCACCAACACGGAGAGAACACTGCAGGGGTATCAGTTGGAAAATAGGCAGGCACCTCAGGGGGACAGGGATGGGGAGGAGAGACACCTCAGCCGGCAGATGTTACACCACCATGATCCTGGAGAGGGCATCATGCCCTGTCCTTGGTCCTGGGGAGTGCAAGGCCACAGTCTCTCAAGTGGGTGACTTGCCCACATGCTCTGGAGGGGGCAACATGCCATGTGCTTGGTCCAGGGGAGTGCAAAGCTCCTGTCTCTCAGGTGGGTGACTCGCCCACATGCCCTGTGCTTGGTCCTGGGGAGTGCAAGACTACAGTCTCAAGTGGGTGACTTGCCCACATGCTATGTGCTTCTGATCCTGGGGAGGATGGGGTGAGTGGGTGGCTTACCCATTGGTTCTGGAGGGGTCATCGTGCACTGTGCCTCTGTTCCTGGGGAGGATGGGGTGAGTGGGTGGCTTACCCACTGGTTCTGGAGGGGGCATCGTGCCCTGCGCTTCTGATCCTGGGGAGTGCAAGGTCACAGTCTCTCAGCTGGGTGTCATTCCCACAGGATTTGCATGGGGCAGGCCGCACAGCAGCCCATGGAGGCAGAACTACGGACCATCTGCCGGTGGTGACAGCTGCTCAGTGGTGGTAGTTGTGCTGCTGCAGCTGCTGGAGGGCGGGGGGCTCGGGGCTCCAGCCCATCCCTTGCAACCTCGGTTGGCTGCTCACTGGTGGTGGTGCTGCTGCTGCTGTTGGTGGGTGAAGCTCCAGCCCATCCCCTGCAGCCTCGGACGGCTGCCAACTGCTGGTGGTGGTGGTGGCGGGGGGAGCTCCAGCCGATCCCCTGCAGCCTCGTTTGGCTGCACAACCATGGTTGGTGGTGGGGGCTCCGACTAAGTCCCTGCACCAGGCCCCTTGCCCTTCCTGCCTGCTGATGCAGGCTCCTTGCCCTTACTGGCAGCACTTGGGGCAGGCTCCTTGCCCTTACTGGCAGCACTTGGGCCAGGCTACTTACCCTTCCGGGCAGCAGCTTGGTCAAGCACACTTTCTATGAGGCTGCCTGGTGCCTTGGATCCTTTCCCACCACAAATGGGTGTGGAGACTACTGGTCCAATGGACTGGGTGGCTGAGGTGCTTGCCTGTGTTATTGGCACCCTGGCCAGACGTTAAGGACAGGGGGAGGGGTAGGGAAGAGGTCAATGGTGGAGAGGAAAAGCTTCTTAGGGACACTGGGGCGGGAAGAGGGAGAAGGCTTTGGAGTGGAGGAAGAAAGAGTGGTTGTAGGAGGTGTCTGTCTGCTGTGTTTGGGTGCAGGTGCATGGGCTGGATGGTGTTGAGGTGGATGGCTGTTGGGTGTCTGAGTGCTTGCCTTTGTGTACCTTGGGAGGGGGGGGACAGACACAGTGGGAGAGGACACAGGGGATGTGTGCATGGCTGTTGTAGTGGTGTCTGCAATTGAGGTGTGTGTTCTGCTAGGTGTGGTGGTGAGGCTGGTAGTGGATGATGGTGTAGTGCATGCAGGTATGAGTGTAGATGGAACTGGGAGGGAGGTGGAGGAGGAGGGGGACACAGTGGAGGCAGTAGATATTGGTATTTCTGAATCAGGATGGTGTTTGTGTGAGTGCCTGTGGGATGATGTGTGGTGCTTGTGTTTGCCTGTGCCACTTGTGTGTTGTCTTGTGTACATGCTCGTCTGCCTGTGTACTTGGGATAGGTTGGGATTGAGGGTAATGGGATTGGGAAGAGGAAGTTGGAGGGGGAAGGGGGAAACCGGGCCAATGGCTGTCATCAGAGAGGAGGCCAGAGCCTGGATTGATCTGTTGGGCTGCCAAGCCAGTATGAATGCCCTCCAGGAATGCATTAGTCTGTTGCATTTGGGCTGCTAGCCCCTGGATGGCATTCACAATGGTTGACTGCCCTACAGAGATCGATCGCAGGAGGTCAATAGCCTCCTCACTCAGGGCTAACTGGGGCAGAGCCTGAGGTGCCTGGGGCGAAGGAGAGCCCACCCACCTGGGTAAGCGGACACGGGCAACTCGCTGAGGGGCTGCTTGGAGGGCGGTGCTGGTACGGGGGTGGTGGCTGTAGCTGTAGCTGGGGTAGTCACAGAAGTGTCTGCCACCACCAGGGAGCTTCCATCGCCCTCCGTCCCACTGGTGCCCTCACCGTCGGTGGACTCTGCCTCCTGGGTCCTGTAGGATGCAGCTCCCTCCGTCGCCAGTGCCGCTGCTCCTCTGCCAAATGATGCTAATGCACATAAGGACAGGGTGACAAAACAAAAAGTGGGGGAAGAGACAAAGGATACACTTGGTCAATGGCTGCACCAACACCACAGTTGGCCTACACACCACAGTCACACACAGGGAGCAGCCCTACGCACAAAGCAATGCACTACCAGTAATAATGCTAGCCACAAGGGCATGGGGAGGGACACATACTGCCAACTGCAGCACACCTGGGACCCACACTGCCCTGACCAGTAGTGGATGCCTACAAGCTAGGTAGCAGGATTATCACTTCAGAACCCTGCCCCGCATGGGGCCTACTCTGTAAATTCAGGCCTGGCCTAGGGGCACCCACTGACACACATCCCCCACCCCGGTACCCCCCTACCATGCCTAAGTTGTAATGATGGGAACTGTACGCACCCCCTTGTGGCTGCTGTGATGCCCTCAAGAGCCCATGCAGCTCCGGATAGGCCACTGCCAGTATGCGGGCCCTCAGGGGGGTCAGGGTTTGACGGGCACCACTTTCTCATTGGGAGGCCATCTGCAGCTGGGCCTCCGCGGTCCCCCGTGCCCACGTCTCGGGTCCTCCCACTGTTTCTTACAGTGGGTGGGGTCCTCCCACTGTTTCTTACAGTGGGTGCTCCGCCTGCCGTAGACCCCCAGGGTCCGCACGTCCTTGGCGATGGCACGCCATATACCCTTCTTTTGATGGGCGCTGACCTGCAGAGATATACACACAGGAAAAGGTATCAGTCAGACCGTCCTGCCTGTTACACTTATGGACCACCATACCCCTTCACATCTCCATCTGCACACACACAGGGCCCAGCACACAAGCTGCACGCCACACAGGGGACATCGATCCAACCCCTCCTACACGAGGCCTTCACACACACCACTCTATGCATTCACGCCCCATGCATCGTGTTCACAGTGTACTCACCTGTTGGTCTGGAGGCCCATACAGCAGTCTGTACTGGGGTAGGACCCCATCCACCAGTCGCTCCAACTCCGCCGAGGTGAAGGCAGGGGCCCTTTCCCCAGTCACACAAGCCATGGTAGGTTCCAGACACAGCTCACAGCAGCACATGCAGTGTAGGTCCTCTCCTGTTGAAGGTCCGGTAGCAAGTGAGTGATCAGATAGGAAATGGCGGTCACGTCTGCGGCAGTGCATAGCGTCACCGCCTGCGTACATCACCATTGGTCACTGTACCCCATAGGGCCCAATAATAACCAATGAGGAGTTGCACGGCGGTCCCCGACCGCCTACCACAACGGCGCACAGCGAGCGTCAGTGGAATTACCTCACTTCCACCTGTACCTCCACACAGGACAGGCGGACACCATTTCGGGGGCGGAGGGGTAATGGATAATAAGTGTGTCACAGTTCAAAATTGGACATACACGACAAATGCCACTTATACATTAAAATTTAACATCATGCACTGTATTGTTGTGGCTACGATGTACAGTTTGTGACCAGCTCCTCACTCTTTTGCCCATTAGATTGCCAACCGCCACGGATGAATAGGAGATGGAGACATACTCCTGTGTACAGACCCCTGGTGGACTTGGCAACAACGGAGGACAGGCACATCATCCTCACCTATAGACTTGACAGGGCCATAATCACGGAGCTGTATGCACAATTGGAGCCTGATCTAATATCTATCCGTCACCCCACTGGGATCCCCTCTTTTGTGCAAGTCCTATCTGCTCCATTTCTTGGCAACTGGTTCTTTCCAAGTGACAGTGGGCTTGGCAGCAGGAATGTCACAGCCTATGTTCTCAATAGTGCTAACAAGAGTGTTGTCGGCCCTGGTGAAACACATGCGCAACTACATTGTTTTCCCCCAGGTGGAGGATTTGGCCACAGTAAAAGCTGACTTCTATGCAATTGGACATATCCCCAACATCATTTGGGCAATTGATAGTACACATATTTCATTTGTCTACCCCTGTGGCAAAATGAACAGGTGTTCAGAAATTGAAAGAGTTTTCACTCAGTGGATGTCCAGATGGTGTGCTTGGCAGACCAGTAAATCTCCCAGGTCAATGCTAAGTATCCCGGGTCGGTGCATGATGCCTTTATCCTGAGGAGTAGCAGCATCCCAAATGTGATGGCCCAACTACAGAGGCACAGGGTGTGGCTAATAGGTGAGGAGCCCTGGTTCCCACCCAGTATATGTTGGGGTATGGCTATGATGTGGGACATATGGGATAGTGTGGGCTAAATTTTGCCCCTCGATATTTGCAGGTGACTCTGGTTACCCAAACCTATCATGCCTACTGACCCCCTGTGACGAATGCCAGGACAAGGGCAGAAGAATGTTATAATGAGGCACATGGGTGAACAAGAAGGATTATCAAACGTTCCTTTGGCCTCCTGAAGGCCAGGTTTTGGTGCCTCCATCTACTCAACCAAGAAGGTCTGCCAGATAATCGTGGCATGCTGCATGTTGCACAACCTGGCCCTCAGACGCCATGTGCCTTTTCTGCAGGAGGAGGAGGCTGGAGATGGCCATGTGGCAGCAGTGGACCCTGTGGACAATGAGGATGAGGACAACAGAACTGCAGTGATTCTACAATACTTCCAATGACACACAGGTAAGACAGTGTTACTTCATATTTCATTGTCATTTTATGGTTTATCTTTGTCACTGGCATGCTATTTCCCACGTCTATGCCCACTCAATGTACCCTTTGGAAACTAATTTTGCAGGTGTTGATGCGCCCACTATCGCTCCTGGTGTGATCACTGCAACCAACTACAGGTCTTTCCTATTTGAACATTACTGTACAGTTGAATTGCAAAGTTTGAACCTGGTTAAACGAATACATAATAAAATAAGTTTAAAATACTCCATACTTGTATTTTTTCAAAGGGTGTTTATTTAAGTGCTACGAAGTAGAGGGGCAAGTGCAATGGGCTGGGGTGATGATGGAGGAAAGTCCCGGGTATTGTTCCAGTCTATTTGTAGCACAGGTGCATTTTCCAAGGGGACATAGGAAGGGGAGCAATGGCAGTTCAAGGTGGAAAGGGTGACAGAGTGAGACACAAGTGTGACAATCAGGAGAGTTTCATTTCCTGCGAGGTCTTGGCAGTAGTCTCTGGCTTCTATCTGGATAGCAGGGAACGTTTGCAGGGTGGTTCTCCTTCTGCAGGGGGAGGGGTGCTGGTAGCCTGTTGGTCCTGTGGCAGCGTCTCCTGTCCACTAGAGGTAGCGGAGGTGGAAGGCAGTTCAGATGTCTGGCTAGTGGCAGGGGCCCGCTGTTGTAAGACTGCCTCCCTCATGATGTTGGCCATGTCTGCCAGCACCCCTGCAATGGAGACCAGGGTGGTGTTAATGGCCTGCAAGTCCTCCCTGATCCCCTGGTACGGTCCCTCCAGCAGCTGCCTGTTCTGCATGTTGGCCAGAATCTGGCCCAGCATATCCTGGGAATGTTGGTATGCTCCCAGGATCTCCGTGAGTGCCTCCTGGAGAGTCTGTTCCCTGGGCCTGTCTTCCCCCTGGCACACAGCAGTCCTCCCAGTGTCCCTGTTGTCCTGTGCCTCTGACCCCTGAACCTTGTGCCCACTGCCACTGCCCCCCAGGTCTCTCATTGTCTTGGGTACGAGGTGTAGCCTGGGGTCCTTGTAGTGGTGGATACACTGCTGATTGACGTGTCCTGGGGACAGAGGTATGAGTACACTGGGTGGGTGCTGTGGTGGTGTTTCCTGATGGGGGAGGCTCTGTGGTGGTGTGTGACTGGGCCTGGGTAACCAACTGTCCAGAGGTCCCTGATGGGCCAGGTTGGTCATCCAGATCCAGGCGACCAGAGTTGCTGTGGAGATGTAAATACAGTGTTATTGTTTCTGTGTGTGACATAATGTGCATCAGTGGGTTGCCCTGTTTGGTTGTATTTGACCTGGCAGCTTTCACTTGTGTAAGTTGGTATGTGGTGGGTTAGTTGATGCTTTCTAGTATGCATGCTTTAGTGATAGGTGACCATGCAGGTCTGTGAGTGGTGTTCATGCATTGGTATGGCATTCAGGGCTTGGCATTGGGATGACTGATATTTGATGGTGAGGTGTGTAGGAGGCCGTGGAGTGATGGGAGTGAGGGTGAGGGTATGTGATGGCATGCAGGTAATGGGGGTGATGGTAAAGAGTTTACTTACCAGAGTCCAGTCCACCTGCTACTCCCGCCAGCCCGCAGGATGCATGATTGACAAGACTTGATCCTCCCATGTTGTTAGTTGTGGGGGAGGAGGTGGGGGTCCACTGCCAGTCCTCTGTATAGCGAGTTGTGTCTTGCTGCAATGGAGCGTACCGTCCCCCGTAGGTAGTTCCACCTCTTCCTGATGTCATCCCTGGTTCTTGGGTGCTGTCCCACGGCGCTGACCCTGTCCACGATCCTCCGCCATAGCCCCATCTTCCTTGCCATCGATATCTGCTGCACCTGTGCTCCAAATAGCTGTGGCTCTACCCTGATGATTTCCTCCACCATGACTTTTAACTGCTCCTCTGAGAATCGGGGGTGTCTTTGTGGTGCCATGGGTGTTGTGTGGGTGAGGGTGTGTAGGATGATGTGTTGGGGTGTGTGATGTGGTGTGCAGGTGATGGTGGTGTGTGGCTCTGGTCTTGTCTGTGGTCGTGGTGTCTGTCTTGTGCCAATGGTTAGTAGTTGTAAAGGGTTGTGTGCAATGTGGGTGTGTGTTTTATAGTGGTGGGGGGGGTGTTGTGTGTATGGGTGTCAGGTGTGTGTTGTTTGAATTGTCCAATGTGGTGGTGTTTTGTATGTGTGTGTGTATTTTGAGCGTGGCGGTATGTACCGCCAATGGTTTACCGCCATTGAATGTCTTCCATGGTGATTTGTGGGTCATAATGTGGTGGGCGTTCTGTTGGCGTAGCTGTGTGGGTTTTGATACCGCCAGTTTATCACTGACCTTTGGTGTGGCGGAATTGTATGTGTGGCTGAATAGTGACGGATTGGTGTGTGTGTGTGTGTGTGTCATAATATGGTGAACGGATATCCGCTGAGGCGGTGGTATGTTGGCGGCAGTCAGCATGGCGGTAACTGGGATTTACCGCCAATGTCATAATGAGGGCCCAAGTTTCTTTGGAAAACAGAGCCTGACATTTGACCTCAGTCTTTAAATGCACAGCAAGTGAGAACAGATGAGAACAAAATGTAAAGACCTATTCACAGAAAGTGAGTCGGAGAGTTGGTAACAAACTATGCTCCACAGGACGGACAAAGACCTGCTGAAAAGCCTAAAACAAATAGACAGCAAAAAGAAAGCAACCAAATATGAGCTACAAACCACAAAGGCAATGGGCACAATGCATTCTCAGGAAGCTTTCAGAATGTACTCTAGAAGTCTTTGAAACCAGACAGCTGTGCTCTCTAATAGGCTTCGACCTAAAAATGTCTTGGGTAATCGAGGAATCTAGATGCTGTTTGCAAATTGGAAGACAACGGCCTGCTGAGCTATTATGAAATCCAGGTTGTTCCAGCGTGAAGAACAGTGCAACGGACTTTCAGAGTTGAGCTTCTAAAAAGGGACCAGAGGTTTTGGTTTTAAGTAGTAAACTGTAGGTTTTTCTACAGCCCTTTCTTGCACCAATGTTCCTAACATCACTTTCAGGGAGGCGAGAAGGTAGCTACTCAATTCGTCATGCACGATTGGTAGAGTGTGTTTTATAGATAGGTTTATGTGAGAAGTATTTTGGGGTTATATAATTCAGAGATGTCCTCTGATCATATTGTGGCACATTCATGATGCACTTGTACACTTCACAAAGCAGAGACACAGTTTCATTCGATACTTTCCTTTTTACATGCATGTGAAGCTTTTCTTATGATAAAACATAGTGAGTAAATGTTGATTTGTAAGTTGATCTAATAGTAGGGCTTGAAAGAGTGGAAAGCTCTGGTCCTCTAATGGTAGGCTTATTGTAGGCTTAGGAGTGGCAGTAAACAACTTAACAAGAGTAGATTGATTCCACCCACAGATACAATACTCGTCAATCAGTCAGGAAATACCAAAACCATTGGGGTTCAATAAAACCACTTGTATGATAGAAATCTTTGGATTCATTTTGCAAAAATTAAGTTAAAACCATATTGAGAAATAGTGCTACATGACCACCACTAATTGCTCTATGAAGTCATCATGGAGGGGCTGGCATGCAAGCTACTTTTGACTACAACTTCACGAACAACCACTGAATTAATAGGCATTTGTCAACAAGCAGGCTGCATTTGGGCACCGCTCCATTGTGACATCAGTATACGGAGGCTATAGTATCCATCTAAGAGCACAGTATGCCAACTTAAACAGGACCGTAGAGTCCACCCAAGAGCAGTGATGCTACTACCACACAGACCCCACTCTCAGAATGGTCTACGGTGTCAACCCAAGAGCAGTGATGCTGCAACCTAGGAAATCAACAGAACCACTCTTAAGAGTCTATGGTGCCCACCTGGGAGCAGTAATCCAGTTGACAATAAAGTAGTTAAAGAATAAGTAAGATGAAAGCGAGAAGAAAGGAAGAAATTTGAGATGCATTAGAGGGTAAGATTTGGGTGGGAATTCCGACCACTGATCAAATCAGGGAATATACCACAGGAAACATCCTTAAAATCTGCCCCATTAACAGGACCAACAAGTTTAGTAGGGCTCACTGCAGAAATGGGAGGTGCTACCAAAACATTACAGGATTAGAATATATTGAAAGCAATTCATTAGTGAAATATCTTCAGAAGATGGCTTGCAACAGGGAAAGAAACCAGGGATAGATGAATGGGGAGGCGTGATTCCTACAGAGTCCAGTGATGTAGAGCTTACAGCAAAGAACAGACAGCTAAGCCCATTTCCTCAACGAGCTTGTGGATAGAAAAAAAAGACAAAACAAACACAACAACGACACAGGATGCACTGTCAAACAAGCAAAAATCGAACCACAACCAACGGATTAAAGGGCTGCCATGCCCGAAATTAAATGCCTTAGTGAAAGACTGGATTCTGGGATAGGTATAAGGTACAGTCATCTAAAGACAGGGAGGAGGTCTCATATGTCTCTCTCCTTGCAGTCAGTAAATATTGCTTGCAACAGGGAAACAGGCTGGTTGGTCTTTTAGAGGCTTTCTGAGTTACGCTAAGAAGCTGACAATGCATTCTTTCGTCTGTAATTATTGTATAAGGTATTCTTTGCTGGGGAGATATTTAGTCTGATCATTTTAAATTGAAGCTGAGCCGACTGAGTGACTTTGTAGCTATTTCAGCACTCTCTGTTGCAGCTTGGAATACTTCCATTATAGCTCCTTCACAACAGTCTCTCTGGAATGACATTCCCTTTTGTGATGTACCATGCAATGTGCAAGTTTCCCTCAGTCGGGTTAGAAAGTAGACGGCAAATGTTATGACTTGGGATAAAGGTCGTTTGCTTGGCCTGAAAAAGTCGTGCCACCCTTCCCTGCTCACTGTTCTGACCTACTTTGTTATTCTAATAAGCTTTCCAGTCTGTCGTTTACTCGGTAGAATTATGCAAGTTTAACTTTCTGTGCTGAAAGGATGAACACAAAAGTACACCCCCCCTCCGAACTGTAGAGGCCCCTCCCGCCAGTTATGATGGAGCTAAAGGTTAGTGGAAACTGTTTATATTTTATCAGTAGTCATTTGTACCTGCATCGCAGGTAGAAACTGCTTACTGGCCTCGCCCTCTGAAGGTCCAGGCAGTGCCCTATGTATGGAGTCTTTGCCTTTTCTCATGTATGTAGTTTGTTTCGAACTTGTGGGGTCAGAGGCATTGGTATACATTCGAAATGCTATGAGAGATGTACATTAAATGGCAGGGTTATGGGAGGCTTGTTTCATCCACGGTACGTGAAATATCCTGCCTCGTCACTAGCTCAGTGCCCTCTCCAGGAAACTGGAGTGCTTTGATTGGCCTGGGCGGGCCATCATCCCTACTGAGGAAAAGCCTTCACTGCACATCCTCTTCCCTGTGTTGTGTAAGAAGTCAACTGGTATAAATACCAGTGCGGCTTGGCCAGTCTCGTTCTTTTACACAAATGACCTTAACTAGTTCTGACAAGACTGATCCGCCCTACGTGCCTCAAAACAACGGACAAGATCAAGACAAAGACCAGGGAAAACTTTGAACTTCAAACCGAGCTTGCACTTTGGTTGGCTCTGGTTTTCTGCAAGTATCCCAAATCAGGACACAAAATGACCGCCTCAAGCCAGTAACTCGTACTTCAGACTTCAAGGTACTTAGGCACACCAGTGATGAAATGCTGACAAGACAGTTACCTGAAGAACAAGTTATGTACCTTCGGTAACGCTTTTTCTGGTGGATACAGTAGCAGCTACCTGTGGATTCCTCACCTTATGAATTCTCCCAATGCGCCAGCATTCG
The DNA here is from genome assembly GCF_031143425.1 of Pleurodeles waltl. Lineage (NCBI taxonomy): Eukaryota > Metazoa > Chordata > Amphibia > Caudata > Salamandridae > Pleurodeles > Pleurodeles waltl. The sequence continues at coordinate 391,519,411 of NC_090448.1, forward strand.
ATGGAAACTTTCTTCCCAGCTGTTCACGTCGACGAGGATGTCACAATCGCATGGCTCTGCATGCGACTCCGTCTGATGTCATCATAGCAATAAGAGTTACTCTCTGGTGTGCTGATGTCAGTTTCACCATTTTTTAAGTGCCTTTGAGGCAAGCAGGTGAAAACCGACCTCACAAAAACAACACATATATATATATATATATATATATATATATATATATATATATATATACACCAATCCAAATACAATACAAACACAATATTTACTTACATAACAACACTTAAAAACGTATATACATATATAACAAAAGAAATCTTGGTATGACCAGACAGGCAACGGGGAGGCGGGTGGGACTGTGAGGAGTCCACAGGTAGCTACTGTATCGACTAGAAAAAGCGTTACCGAAGGTAAGTAACTTGTTCTTCTGATGGCTACAACTACCTGTGGATTCTTCACCTTATGAATAGAGTCCGAAGGGGCATGGCCAAGATGGCGGACGGAGCGGACGTCTAATCCGTCTCCGCGCCAGGCCGATTACTATCCTGTAAAGATCGTGATAGCCGGACTATGCAGCCGCACGGCACATGTCTCCTGGGGCTTAGATTACTGCCCCGCGGCTCCTGAGTTGTGCGGCCGCTGCCAAGGGAAATCCGGACCGGAGAATGGATTCGGGCCTGCGCGCCAACGCTGGGTCGGGCTTTGCGGACTGGCGAGCCGGCCCCTGGAGGAGGAGGCCGACCACGGAAAGAGGGACCGGGGGGGCCTTTGAAGGCAGTGGAACTTACCGGGGCCTGCCCCAGTGTCGTGCGAGCGCTCGGTGCGCCGGGGACGCCTTGCCTGGGTGCTGGCTCGTGCTGCAGCCTGCGGTGAGGAGAGTGCAGGCCATGTGGGCGGCCTGCAGCCGAGTGCAGCAACCGTTAAGTGGTGCGCTCTCTGCGGGTAGCGTATCAGGGTCTTCACTGCACTCCTTCCCCTCCCCCCCCCCCAATACGGCTTGGATTGTTGGGGCTGAGCGTGCCGTGGAGGGGGGTGACCCTGTCATCTAGAGATCCCTGGGATTGAGACAAGGGCACGAGTCGCCACACGGAGCACAGATTGCTGGCCTATAGGGCAGGGCCCGGATGTGCGGCGCATGCCTTGCCCCACAAGAGTAGCGGTCTGTGGCTTGGATCATCATCACCATTCACAGAAATGGGGCGCAATAAATCAGATGGACCATGCCTGGCGGGGCGGGATCCACATGTGCAGGGGCCCCTCCGGATTCTTTGGTGACAGCTATACTGGAGGCACATATACAGAAATTTGAGGACATCCTTTATGCAGTACAGAGTATAAAATCCACTTTGGAACCTAAAATAGATGCCCTGAATATCAATGTGGGCCACATGCGTGAGGAGCACAAGAAACTGAAAGAACAATTCACCTCCGCTGAAGGCACAATATCTGAGCTGTCCCCTCTCTGGAGACCGCCACCAAACACTTCAGGGACTTGCAGAAGGAGGTTCTGCATTTGCGCCAACGGCTCAAGGACCAGGAGGGCAGATCCCGACGCAACAATATCCGTGTGGTGGGTCTGCCGGAGCAGAAGGGGGGCCCCAGTATGGATCCATACATGGAGCAGTGGCTGTCCCAATCAGCCCTACAAGTGGAGAGAGCGCATAGGGTACCTGGTGGTCCCCCTCTGCCTGGGGCCCCCCTCGCCCGGTGGTGGTTAGACTCTTTAACTATAGGGACAGAGACCACATACTGCAGAGAGCGCGCGCTGATGGACCCTGGAGAATCAACAATGCACAGGTACACATTTATCCTGACTATACTCTTGAAGAGCAAAGCAAATGCTCCTCATTTCTTGCGGTGAAGCTCTTGCTTAGAGAACATAACATTAGATACGCGCTGCAGTTCCCAGCGGCTCTCCGAATCATAGCAGACACTAACACTATATTCTGTGCCACACCAGAGGAGGCCTGGGCATGGTTAGAAAGCAGCAGTGTAGACCCAATACCACCTTCATTACCCCCTCAACCACGGAGGTGCAGGTCAAGGGGGAATCCTCCTGTGGGAGCCCGGCGTATTCATGCGGTCCCTACCGTGGAGCAAGCTACTATGGAACTGAAGCCTCTGTGCGCAGAAGTGGAACTGAGAGTGGGCTCCCCTGCATCGTCATCGTTGGAAAGTGCTGGGCAGCAGAATAAGACCACCCACCCACCCCTCCAGGTCTGGACGAGGAACAGCTCAGGGCGGCCTTGGGCGGGGGCCCGAAGGTGACTCCGCAGACTGCAGAAGAAGTGCTCTAGAACATGCGGCACCTGGGTGGCGTGGTACGAACCCGCATAGATAAATTGAAAGGCTTGTCAATTTCAGCTTCACTAAGGGTTGGATTAAGCTACTTTGTTGGTCTTAGTCATAGTACTACAGGTTACTGCAATTTGTTTGTACTGACTGTGCTTCCTCCCCCACCCCCCATTTTACACCTCTGTGTATTCATAAGTGAACAATAATGTTTTTGTTTGGTAGAAGCATTTCAGTGCTATTGGCTGACCTTCAGTTCTTGGTTCAGTTGGGGAAGAGTTGTTTAATGTTATATATATATTTTTTTTCATGGGTTTGTTGGTTGGATTTCTGGAATTGCATGAGTGTGCGGCATGGATTCTGGGCTGGGTGGGGGGGGCTGTGGTGGGGGCGGCGTATGATGGGGTGGTATTTGTTCTCCAGTGTTGCTTGATTACATGGTCGCACCTCCTGGCTCCGTCCCATAATATTACCTCCCGATTAAATGGCACAATATTCTTTTATAACATAGAATGTTGGGGGACTGGCGGGCTTTGGCGATCGTCACAGGGTTTATCAGTTCCTGCGTCGCCACAGGATACAGGTAGCTTTGCTTCAGGAGACACATCTCACGGCACCGGACATGAGACAAGTGCGCAAGCGATGGCGAGGGACATTGGTTGGGACCACATATTCCAAATATGCTAGGGGTGTTCTGATATGGGTGGCCCCTGGGGAACTGTTGTTGATACAAAGACCTCAGATAGACCCAGACGGGCATTAGGTCATCTTAGAGGGGACACAGGATGGGTCACAGATTTCACTAGTTTCATTATACGCCCCCAACGCTAACCAGGCCTTATTTTTACAGGCTCTGTCCATGTCCCTTCTCCTTAATGCGGCGGCACCATGTTACTAGGGAGGCGATTTTTAATGGCACACCTTGCATTGAATTAGATAGGTCTCACCCTCCGCTGCGGGGAGCCCTGTCAGTTGTGCTTGCACATTAGTTGCGCCTGTTGGCCACTCATATTTGCACGACGCGTGGCATAATCTGCATACGGCCGACCGGGTATACTCGTTTTACACAAGCCTCCACGCTCTACACACTAGGATTGATTTAGTTTAATGTAATCCAGAAGCGTTACTAAAGGTCTCCAGTGCCGAATACCTTGGGCAGGCCTTATCCGACCATTCACCCCTGCAGGTAGGGATACAATGGAGCCACAGTCCTCCGAGTATACCAACTTGGAGACTGCCGGTTATGGCATTATAAGACACTGCTTACAGAGAGAGCTTGAGAGGGCACATCGAAACCCACTATGAATTTAATGAGAATACTGCGTTGGACACAGGGATCGAGTAGGATGCCTTTAAGGTTGTACTGAGAGACCATGCAATTAAAACAAATTATGGAACGGCGCTGCTCTTGCATAGGGAGCTCCGAGACTTAGAATCAGCTGAAACATTATGAGCAGCTCTTCCTAAGGGTCTGGGGTTGTAGTGTCCTTGGCGCAAGTGCAAATCGCCCATAGACAGGCATGGATAGATTGGCCCAGCTAAATTACAGAGACTACCAAACTCACAAACACACAGAGGGTGACAAAGCAGGCAAACTGTTGGCATGGCTGCTTCGCTCAGAGCGTGCCCAGACACCATTTACAGCACTACGGGGCGGGAATGGTCAATTACTGAACACACAGGTGGTCATCAATGCAGCATTTTATGAATATTATTCTCCTCTGTACGCAGCCTCGGAGATTTGGGGGGGGGGGAGGCGCAGTGGCAGAAGAGTTTCTGTGCCCCCTTTATATGCCGAGAGTGTCCCCTGCAGATACAGAGGCACTTGAGGCTCCCTTTCAGCTTTCAGAAATTGAGGAGGTCATCATTGGCATGGCCCGGGGGAAGATGCCCGGCACGGAAGGTTGGCTGATTGAATTTTATGCCACATATCAGGTAACATTGGCTCCTAAACTGTTGAAAATGTATAATGCAGCTTACGATGGGGGGGATCCACCCGGCCTCTTTGAGGGAGGCAACGCTGGTGGTACTCCCCAAGCCGGGCAGGGACCCCTTACTACTGGGATCCTATCGTCCGCTATCATTGCTTAACTCTGATTACAAGATCTTAAATCGTATACTAGCAGAGAGACTTATTGCCATAATCTCTGGCCTGGTGCACTCTAACCAGAATGGATTAATTCCTGGCAGAAGTCCTGCTTGTTCCCTCTTACGTCCCTGACTATGGCCCAACACGTACAACTGCCCAACACTTCACTGTCGTGGGAATGTGACACTATTAAATACCTCGGGGTTAGGATACTCCATGATGAAAAGGATTTACTAGATGCCAATATAGGCAAGGTACTGGAGGGGGTGAGATCGTCATTACAATTTTGGAACTCCCTCCGCTCTCGCCGAACGGTAGACTAGCCATTGCTAAGATACTGGTCCTCCCGCAACTGTTGTACCACTTCTCGGCTCTCCCTGTTTACCTCCCATGGAAGTGGTTCACAGAGATGAGTTTGCTTCTTACTGCACTGATATGGGGCAGAGGTAGAAGTCGGGTGGCATTGTCCAAGCTCTATGCACCTACATCAGAGGGTGGATTGGGGGCCCTGAATTTCGAGCACTATTATATGGCGGCCCAACTCCAGTGGCCTATGCAGTGGTTGGCGGGGCACAACTTGCACAAATTATCCTCTACATGTCAAACAGAAAGCTCAGGTAGTCTCTTAGGTTGGTTAATGTCACCACACCCTACTAGGTCTGTCCGTGGTAGTAATTTATCAATGAAAACTGCTAGGAGATGCTGGTTTGTTTTCATGCGTAAATCAGGACAGGAATTTCCATATGCACCACAGCTATCGCTGCGGGCTGTGCCGGGTAGCACTATTTCTCTGCATGATTCGTCGTTGAGAGCCTGGGAGGTAGCAGGTATAGTGGAATGGGGAGACCTATTTGAAGATAACATGCTGGTCGCATTTGACAACCTAGTGAACGATTTCGGTGTGTCACCGGGGACTTTCATGATATACGCGGCGGTGACCAGACAAGCGGCAGTCCATTGGGATACTTTGCCTAGGGAACCGGGTACATCGATATTGCTTCAGACGCTGCTGACACATGAGGGTGAGAGGAAGGCCATTACAAACATTTATAAAGCTCTACCTATGGAGGCTAGATGTCCCTTAACATCGCTCTGAGCGTATTGGGAGGATGCGCTCCGTGTGGAACTTACAGATACACAATGGGAACCCGCATGGTTCCGAAAACTATCTCTGTGAATGCCCGTTACAAGTACATACAATTTAATTATTTACATCACACATATCTCGCTCCCACGAGATTGGCACGGATTTTCCCTTCGGCAGCAGATAGATGTCCGAGATGCCACAATGGGAATGCAGATTTCTTACACATGGTGTGGACCTGCCCCCGTGGAGTTGAATATTGGGAAGCGATAACTGGGACGCTAAACAAAATAACAAAGAGAAACACGCAGCGCGACAAGGCAAACTATATGCTTGGAGTAACACATAGAACCCCTAAGAACAAATCAATGAATAAAATATTGGACTTAGCACTCATACTAGCAAAAAGATGCCTAGCAATGTGCTGAAGTCTGCGTTGGCTCCCCCGGTGTCGAGATGGGTTGTTGTGGTTCTTCGCAACGGAATACTTGCAGAACAACGCTTATTATTATCGTCTCATAGTCGGGTGGGCCGGCTTCACGACCCCCCCAGACTGGACGGCACTTCTTGAAGGTGTTGAGAGCCTGCTCGGTCCACAGCCGGCTGTATAATCTGATAGTTGAGGTGGGGGTTTCTCTCCCTGCCTCTGTCCCCGCCGCCCCCCCCCCCCCCCCCTTTGCCACCTATATTGGGGCCTCTTGGGTTTCCTGCCCGCCGGACTGGCACAAGCCCTGAATGCTCTTTCTTTTGCTTTCGCGCCCCAAATGCACACCTAGCTAATTTCAGCTTAGTTATGTTTTAGGCTATTTTATTCTTTGGTCATAATACGGAATAAATATATTATCCAGTGTCTTCTAAAACATATACCAGTGTAGGAATCCAATCGGTATACACTAGTCATTTTGATATGTACAACTTTATTACAGTGGATATCATGTGTAACGCAATATGTGACAACTCCCACGTATAAGCATTGATGTGTTGCAGCTGAACAATTTATTTAATGTATAACATGGATGTGTCTTCTTAAGTTCAAAATAAAGAAATAGGGAGAAAAAAAATGAATAAAGTCTGAAAGCAGTATCACACTCGGAGGTGGGTGCCTGACCAGTCACACCAAGAAATCCTGCAACACAGAACTTGCAAAATGGCCGTTCCTCCTAACTTCCGAATCCAAGCAATAATGCTTTGCGAGAGTGTTGAGAGAAGCCAAGGCCGAAGTGGCAGACTTAGCCCTGGTGGAATGGGCTCTAATACCCTCAGGAGGAACCTTCTTTGCCAGTGAATAACAGATCTTTATGCCACAAATGAGTCACCTGGATATTTTTCTCTTGTGGACAGCTTTGCCCTTTATCTTGCCCACATATCCAACGAAGAGTTGGTCATCCACACAAAAGTCTTTTGTCCTTTCAATATAAAAACTCAGAGCTCTTCTCGGGTCTAGGCGATGAAGTCTTTCTTCCTCCTTTGAAGGGTGGAGAAGAAGGATGAAAAAGGATGAAAAAGTAATAGACTGCCCCATATGGAAGGGAGTGACAACCTTAGGAAGGAAAGCCACCCTGGTTCTCAACACCACCTTGTCAGCATAAAAGGATGTAAAGGGAGGTTTGACACTAAGAGCCTGGAGCCTAACTGACGTGATAGCTATGAAGAAGACTGTTTTCAAGACTAACAGCCTCAATGAACAAGAATGAATAGGCTCAAACAGTGAACCCATTAAAAAAGAGCCAAATTCAAATCCCACTAAGGCATGAGAAACGGAGTGGGAGGAAACATGTTAGTCAGGCCTCTCAAGAACCTGACAACTATAGGAGATTTAAACAAGGAAGGTTGATCAGGAAGGCACAGAAAGGCCAACAGCGCCAATAAGTAACCCTTCACAGTCGCAACTGCACAACCCTTCTGTGCTAAAGAAAGTGCAAAAAGCAAAACATCAGATAAATGGGCCTTTAAGGGATCAATTTGCCTCTCTCCACACCAATTAACAAATTTTGCCCATCTGTTGGCATAGACAGTTTTGGTGGAGAATCGCCTGGCTGATAAAATAACATCCACCACTCCTAGAGGGAGAGAAAAAGAACTCAGATTGCTCTGCTCAATCTCCAGGCATGTAGGTGCAGGCCCTGGAGGTGGGGGTGTACAACCTGCCCCTGCGACTGCGAGAGGCGGTCTGCCCTGTGAGGGAGATGGAGCGGAGAGCACAATGGGATTTGGAGAAAGTCTGGAGTACCACACCCTTCTTGGCCAATCCAGAGCTATTAAAATGACTTGGGCCCGGTCTTGGTGAATCTTCCTCAGAACCTGAGGAATCAAGGGTATGGGGGGAAAACACAAAGTAAATGGGTGCACCAAGACATCTGAAACGCGTCCCCCAATGCTCCTTGCACCGGATCCTGGAGGCTGCAGAACGACGGGCAGTGTGCGTTCTCTCGAGTGGCAAACAGGTGTATCTGTGGAAAACCCCACATCCGGAAGATGTGAAGAACCAGGTCTGGATGGAGACGCCACTCGTGATCGGCCGGGAAATGCCTACTGAGACCGTACGTACGTTGAAAACCCCAGCCCGATGGTTTGCTACTCTGCAAATCCGATGGTCCTGAGCCCAGGACGAGAGCCGTAGAGCCTCTCTGCAGAGAAAGTACAACCCTACTCCTCCCTGCTTGTTGATATACTACATTGCGGTAGTGTTGTCCGTCAAGACCTGAACTGACTGACTGCGAAGGGATGGGAGGAAGGCCTTGAGAGCCAGACGTATCGCCCGCAATTCTAACAGATTGATATGAAACATCTGTTCCACTGGAGACCAATGACCTTTGCCCTCCAGGTCCCCCAGATGAGCTTCCCACCCTAGAGTGGAAGCATCCGTTATGATCGTGGCCACTGGAGGTGGTAGACAAAACGGCCTTCCTTGGGAAAGGTTGCCATCTGCAGCCCACCATCGTAGATCCGTTGCAGCATCTCTGGAGATAGTTATTGACTCTTCGAGATCCCCTGCTTGCGGAGGCACCACTGGAGAGCCCTCATGTGCCAACGTGCATGAGTGACCAACAGAATGCAAGAAGCAAACAAACTGAGCAGCGCAGGACCTTGAGGACTGGAACAACCGCTCCATATTGAAACACTGGAATCAACGCTTGAATGTCCTGAATCCGCAGAGGCGGAGGATAGGCCAGAATCAATGTTGTATCCAGTACTGCCCCTATGAACAGGAGGTGCTGAGAGGGCTCCAGGTGAGACTTGGGCACGTTTACCGTAAAGCCCAGGTTGAACAACAGCTGTGTTGTCATTTGCAGGTGATGCAGCACAAGTTCTGGGGAATTGGCTTTTATCAGCCAATCGTCCAGGTAAGGGAATACAGATACTCCCTTTCTTCTGAGGTCTGCAACAACCACCGCCATCACCTTCGTGACGACTCGAGGTGCGGAAGTAAGACCAAAAGGAAGGACTGCAAACTGGTAGTGTTGCGACCCCACCACAAACCGGAGATACTTCCTGTGTGACTTCAGAATGGGGATATGAAAATAAGCATCCTGCAAGTCGACAGACACCATCCAGTCTTCCTTTTTCAACGCCAGAAGCACCTGCGCTAGAGTCAGCACTTTTAATTTCTCCTGTTTGTGGAACCAATTCAAAATCATCAGGTCCAGGAGAGGTTTCAATCGACCATCCTTCTTGGGAATCAGGAAATATCTTGAATAACATCCCTGACCCCTTTCCAGCTCTGGAACCAACTTCACTGCACCTTTTGATTAAAGGACTTGAACCTCTTGCTGCAGCAACAGGAGATGTTCTTCTGAACAAAACAAATGACGGGGAGGGATAGGAGGGGGGAAACTCCCGAAAAGGGAGGGAATAACCTTTCCCCTTAATACTTAGAACCCAAGAGTCTGATGTGACTAACGCCCACTCGTGGCGAAAGTGAAATATCCTGCCCCTTATGGGAGAAGCATGACTTAAGATGGATGGAAAACTAGGGCTGCTTTCCCTGTTGTTTGATTGATTGATTCCCCCAGAGGAAAAGGACAAGGCGGAGTGCTGGGTGGCTCCTCGTGTCCTAACCCTCCTCTGCCATCTAAAAGATCTATAGAGTTGGTTGGCAGGCTGTTGAGTGCTGGTCTGAGGCCTTCCATGATAAGCGGATCCACGACCAAACCCCCTAAATCTCTGAAAGGATCTGAAGGGAGTAGATGCAGAAGCCTGTAGCCCCAATGACCTTGCAGTCGCCATCCTGACCTTGAAATGTTCTAAAGCTCAGCCCTGGACCCAAACAACATTTTGCCGTCAAACTGGAGGTCCAATAAAGTTGTTTGGATGTCTGTTGAAAACCCAGAAGACCTTAGCCACGCATGTCTCCTGGTGGCCACCGACATACCCATTGCTCTGGCTACTGAGTTAGCTGTAACCAGACTGGATGACCTGCTTGGCCGCAGCTTGGGTGTCCAAAAGGAGCTCATCAAACTGCCCCTGCATATCCTGAGGCAAGTTAGGCACCACAGCTCTAGCTGTGTCCATCAGGGCATGAACATATCTACCCAGCACACAGGTAGCATTTACTGACTTAAGGGCCATACTACAAGAGGAGAAAGTCTTTTTAGCTGCTTGGCCATTCGCTTGGACTCCCTTTCCGATGGAGTATCAGGAAAGGAGCCAGGTGCAGAACAAGAAGGCTTTATCACCAAGCTCTCAGGAGTCTGATGTTGGGATAAAAATTCAGGATCCCCAGCAGCAACTGTGTACCTCCTTGCTACAGTCCTGGACACCACTGGAGACGAAACAGGCTTCCTCCAAATGTCCAAAATAGGCTCAGTAAGAGCATCATTGAAAGGGCACATGGGCTCCGTCGAAAGGATGTAATACCTCAGTCAAAATGTTTGTTTTTACTTCCGAATATGGCAAAGGAATCTCCAAAAATTCTGCAGCCTTCTTTATGACAGAGTGATAGGATGCTGTCTCCTCCGTAAATTCACCCGGAGATGAAAGATCCCACTCAGGGGAGGTATCCAGTCCACTAGCTTTCTACAATAACTGTTGCATGTATTCTTGCTCTTCCAAGAGCCTCAATGCTCTCCTCCTTGATCTCAGTCTGGCCTCCAGTCTCGGCATCGAGAGACAGTTAGCCGAAGTCGTCGATGCCGGCTTCAACACAGATGGACGCGGCCTAGGAGATGATGAAGATACACTCCGTCCCGATCTGGACCCATCCGTCACTGGTATTGACTCCATCTGCGGCGTCGGCATATTTTGAGGCGACGTCCTCGGCGCCGAACCAGCACGCTCAGCCTGATAGGAAGGCACAAACAGAGACGACTTTTATGGGGCTGCGAACCCAAGGAGAAGGCTAACAGACCCGTGGGACCAGCCGGTGCACCAGTAGGGGCCATAGCTTTATTAAAAATGCTGAACATAGCATTTAGAAAAGCCGCTGGATCTGCTCCCGTAGTCTGGAAGGAAGGAAACCTCTATTCTTTTTGCAGCGCTTGGGTCTGATCCAAAACCTGTGCCACCGGCTCCTGAACCAACACAGGTGATAAGTGAGTCGGAGGACTCGCCGGGGACTCGACCACCTCGATCAGTGATGGCACCGGAGAAGCTTGAGGACTCTGAGGTTGGGGAGTAACAGTCGGGCAGATCTCCCACACCGTACGACATCGTCTCGAAGGAGATAGAGATCGATCTCTAGAAGAATGGTATTGAGAATCGTGCCGGCGCCGTTTTTTGTATGATCTCGACGATTTATGAGATGAAGAGTCCCTTGTCTTGGACCTCCGATGACTCTTGCGTCCTCTCTTCGCTTTTGCTAAGAAAAGCTTAGCCTCTCTTTCCTTTAACACCTTTGGATTCATCCTTTGGCAAGACACGCACCCTTCCACATCGTGGTCCGAACTCAGACACCACAAACAGTCTTCATGAGGGTCCGTGACTGACATACGACCCCCGCACTCACGACAAGGCTTAAAACCTGATTTCTTAGGTGGAGACATTGTAACAAGTACAACAAGACACCTTCGAAACAGTAGCTTTTCGAGAGCTAGGGAAAACCATTAGTATCGAAGGCATGGAAAAAAGGGAATGGACGTCAGCACGCCGGCGAGGACCTCTTATTTCTACGATGAAGTCAAACCGAATTGTGTGCGAAGCCGTGCAATTGTGACATCCTCATTGACGTAAAGAGCTTGGAAGAAAGTTTCCGCCGAATGCTGGCGCACTGGGTTAATTCATAAGGTGAGGAGTCCACAGGTAATTGTATCCATCAGAAACAGGATATTGCTAATTGCTGTCATCTTGACACCGACTGGTAGCAAAACATGGATTCTGTTATATCTTGATTTTGTGACAAGATCAGATGAGTGGCGCTTTGACTCCTGACTGCTAGGAGGCCTACTAAAAGTACATTTGACTTCAAAGCTACATGGCTATAGCCTCACCTAACCTAGTAAGCCAATAGTTACATAGATAAATACCCATGAGATCCCTGCCATCCATCTGGCCAAAATAGTATTTGCAAAAGCAAAGCAGCATCAAACAACGAGAGGTGGCAGCAGTAGAAAAGCACAAAGATGCCTGGATTGTAGCTGGTCTCCTAGATCCAGGGTCTGTTTGAACACCCTTCCAGAACAGAAGTCTTCACATTTTTGTTCTAATCCCCCTAACCAAAATGTTTTGAAGTAGCCCCCTGCCCCACCACCCCTACCCCCTCCAAAGCCTTATGCCATGGATTGGGGTAGCGGGAGAAAAAGGGCTGAGAGCAGAGGCATGGCTGCCGATCATTTCAGGGTACTTTTTGTATAGCTCATACACCACACTAAATACAAGACGTGTAAAACAGCAAATGCATCAACAAAAACAGTTACTGACCCAAAATGTTGCTTTCCATAATTGGGGAGTTGTGAGCCCCTCACAATCCTAGACCCCAATCCATCTGCTTCTGCTGCAATAGTGAGAGCCTGCCACTCGAGTCTGGAGTTATCTCCTCTATCGCTTTCACCTCTTTCCCACCTGGCCTTAACCAAAAAAACAAAAACAAAAAAAAAGAGCCCCACACTGTGCTCCCTCTTCTGGGCCATCCCTTTGACAAAATCAATAGAGCTCAAACAGATCAAATTTACTAAAAATGTGGCGATGTCTTCAGAAGCAGTGGAAGGCCCTTCGCAAAGGTCGAGTGGTTATCTTTTAGTTGCTTATTGCTATATTTGTGTGTTAACTGTTATTAACGACGGGATATATTTCCCATGACAGTATTACCCTGAGTAAACATACCAAAATATTTAAGAAATACTGACCACAAAATGTAACCCATACGTTGCAAAAGTTACCTTTTCTTGCTGTATAATTTAATGAACGCTGTCACATAAATTGGTCCTCTCCTGCTGCATAATTCCTGTGACCCTGCTTAAAGCTTTTTGAGGTAATGTAGGGATTTTGTCAGCTGAGTTCTGGAATAATGGAGATACTTATAAAAATGTTTACATTAATTAGACTGTGAATACTTATTGCTAAAAACTATATTTGTAACTACTTTTATCTCATACACTGCATCGTTTTGCAGCAGCCTAGGTTAGACTGTGTGTAATGCTATTTTAAAATGATGACATCAACAGTTCTTTCTATCACAGGATAGGACCTTGTAGCACTATAAATACAAAGGTCACTATTCCTGCATGTGCCAACTACAGTTCAATTATGTGTCTCTCAGGCTTCCTACACACACACACAGACAGACATCTGCAGTGATGGTATTTGCCAACTGAGGTTTCATAACCTAAAAGAGTACATTTACCACCAGTTAGTTTAATTTGCATTTATTTTTCATTTAAGTTGTTTGCACATTATTTTCATTACCTTCACCTAACTTTGAAAAAAACGAAATACTTGGACTATTTTCTTTTTTTCTTTTTAGCCACTTCTTTGACCCTACCACCACTCACTGACTACACCCTCAGCACTCAGGATCACAGTTTCCCCATACCTTTTAATGCATTTCAAAAGCTGCATGTAAATAAAGACAGCCTAGAAATGTGCCAAATAAACAGGGCTGTACTTCCAGACCATCTTCATTTAAATGTACTTACAGAGGCATTTGCGCCCTCCCTTGGGAAACCATCTACGTATCCCTGGTGGGGGGGTACGTCCCACATTTTGAAGACCTCTGCTCTAGAAGTAATGGATTGTTACCTGTAAACCTAGTTCTCTCTAAGAGAAATCGCCACTGAAATCATAAGCAATTAATAGTTCTGCTCACATGCAGAGATCCCAGAGCACTTCTTTAAAATAAATCTCTCTAAGTTTAGACATTCACCTTACTTCAGGAAGGCCAAGGTTAGAACATCATTTATTAAAATGTTTTGCAGCCTACAAAGTAGGCTACATTGGCCAATTACTTTAAATTATATTTTAAAAAGATTGAACCATTATTAAAAACTTGTGGGCAGATGAGCCTATTTCTTTTAGACCCATCTGCCCCCAAGGGGGGCAGAAGCCACGTAGGCACCAGGGATAGTGTGTGTGTGTGGTTTTTGTTTTGTTTGGGGGTGGGCCCTTGGGGACACACTACTAAAGGTATTTTCTGCCCTCCTTGGGGCAGATAGGCCTATTTTTTAGTAGGCCCATCTGCCCCTATGGCAGAATCCACTTAGGCACCAATTTCTAAATGCTTGATGGTGGGATGTTTGTCAACTGACGAAGTATTTGCATTTGTGATAATTTATTTCCTCCTTTTTGTTCTAGTTCAAAGCTTTTGCTTTCTTTGCTGTGGCTCCTTGCGGTTTTGGCAATGGTTGACCCGCGGTTTGCATAGTTGCATGTTTTAGGTAAGTAAAAACAATTTACTCCAAAGGAGTATTGTTGCCATGCATGAATGACATGTTTGTAGGTGGTGTACTAAATGCAGGTTTGTGTGAAATTGTCCTTAGATTTGTGCACAATTATATTTGTGTTGTCTTATTTCTAATTTGCTTTTCTTTCTTTCTTTTCAGTGGGATATCATTGGTGATTGCTGTGTCTGTGCAGAGTAGTTGCTGGTGATTCAAGCTTTTTCAGGCAAGTGAGCGGTATAGTTTTTGAGTTTATAACTCTTACTAATAAAGCTACACTTTATTACTTATCTTACACAGTGCTGGTTGTTGGTGGTGCATTTGTCCAGTTAATTTTCGTAGGAAAGATCATGGCTAGCCGCAGGATGACCGCTCAGCAGGTGGTTGGTATGTTTTTTGAGTCATTGTCTGATCATGATTATGAGACGGACTCTGCATCTGAGGCAGAGGAGGAAGTGAGAGATTCTGGCAGTGAAGTTTCTGCCGGAGAGGAATCTTCTGATGAGGAACCCACACTCAGTGCAGATGGAGGGCCTGTTTCAGATGACACTGATGTGCCAAAAGAGCAGCAACCTGGGGCTGAGAGGTTTCCCGTTAGAAGACCTGAACTCTGGGTTGCCCCAAACATGGAGCAGCCAGAGTTGCCTGCCTTTACTGGTCTCCCGGGGTGTAGAGTCAATACTGAGAACTTTTTGACTGTCAATTTCTTTGAGTTATTTGTGGATGATGTGTTTTTGGAAGAGATTGTTGAGCAGACTAATTTGTATGCGGAGCAGTATTTGAGGGACAACAGTGCTAGACTTAGGCCGCACTCTAGAGCTTCCCAGTGGATTCTCACAAAGTTGGAGGAGATGAAAAGGTTTTTAGGTTTGACTCTTTTGATGGGGTTGATAAGGAAGCCGTCACTGGCTTCTTATTGGTCTACTAGTCCCTTGATGGCAACAGCTATATTTCCTGCAACAATGAGTAGTAATAGGTATTTGCTTCTTCTTAGGATGCTGCATTTTATTGACAATGCATTAGCCTTGCCACGAGATCACCCTGATTCTGACCATCTTTTTAAGATTAGGCCTGTCCTTGATCATTTTGTAGATCGGTTTTCAGAGGTCTATGTTCCAGGCAAAGAAATAGCTGTGGGCGAGTCTTTGGTCCTCTTCAAGGGTCGTTTGTTTTTTAGGCAGTACATTCCTAGCAAGAGGGCACTATGTGGAATTAAATTGTATATGCTGTCTGAAAGTAGTACAGGATATGTGTATAATTTCTGTGTCTACACTGGTAGGGATTTACTGAGAAAATTGTGTGGAAACTTGGTAGACAACTGTTCAACAAAGGTCACCATTTGTATGTAGATAACTTTTACACTGGAGTGCAGTTGTTCAAGGAATTATTTAGAGTGGACACTGTTGCTTGTGGCACAATTCGTTGTAACCGGAAAGGCTATCCAATGGAGCTTGTCTGTAAAAAACTTGAGAGGGGACAGTGCAGTGCCTTGCGGAATGATGAGCTGCTAGCTTTGAAGTTTTCAGACAGGAGGGATGTCTACATGCTAAGTACCATCCATGATGAGAGTACTTCCCCCGTGACTGTTTGGGGCCAGGTTGCTGAAGTGTGCAAACCTGTGTGCATTTTAGATTATAATAAGCACATGGGAGGTGTAGATAGAGTTGATCAGAGGTTGGAACCTTATACTGCTATTCGTAAGTCTTACGTTTGGTATAAGAAGTTAGCAATTCACCCCTTCCACTTAGCAACTTTTAATGCTTTTATTGTGTTTAAGGATAGGTCTCCAGAGTCAAAGATGACATTTGTGAAATTTCAGGAGTAAGTGATAGAGAGACTTATTGTGGTGGAACAGGCCAGAGTTCCTAGAGAAGCAGTGGTGGAGGATGTGGCTAGATTGAAAGATCACCACTTTGCTGAGCACATTCCTCCCACACCCAAAAAAGACTTTCCAGCTAAGAAATGTAGAGTGTGTTTTCGAAGAGGTATCTGGAGGGAGACTCGAATGTACTGCCCAGATTGTCCTTCAAAGCCTGGGCTGTGTGTGGGTGGTTGTTTTAAGAATTACCACACGCAGAAGAATTACTGGGAACAACCATGAGTGTAAACTCATGTCTGTTTTGTATTTTCATGTGTTCAGTTTCATGGTTAGCATTTCTGTCATGTACTTAGAGCTTTTGTGTTTGTAGTTTTGTAATTATTTCTAATTAGTTAGGGGTTTCTTTGTTTAAAAAAAAAAAAGTGATGCCATTGTTTGTGGAGTGGGGCTTGGCTGAGGGTGTACATAGTGTACATATTGACTTGCTGTTGGCTACTGCAACACACTGCCAGCCAAACACCAGTCCACCCACTCCCATCAGCTGGTGTGATTGTTGTATCAGGCATGTGGGCGTATGTAAGTGATGGGCCCTTGAGTGGCGCTGTCTGTCGATGTGAGTGTTGTAATGTGCTGGGCCCATGGCTGGCGGTGTGAATGGTCTTGTGCATGTCATGTATGAAAGGTGTGTGAATGGACTGTAAAGCGGTTGGTGCCTTGTCGCGGCTTTACAGCTCACGAACTGTGAGTCATTGGTTCAGTTTTTTGCCTTTCAGTTATTAACAGTGCATTTCATTTTTGTGAAATCTCTTGTTAATACAATTTGATCCACTGAACCAACACTCACCCTCGTGCCAAATCCAACCAGTATGTGTGGTAAAAATGACAAAACCTGCTCCGCTGTAATCAAGCATTGCAGCACACCTGTGACACGCTAGGTGCCTCGGGTGGGACCCCGATGATGAAGCATGCCACCAACTTGGTTGGTGGGTGAGGGGTCTTTTTCACATAACCTAAGTGCGTTTCTTTTCACAATTTTAGTGTTTGGCACATCACAGACGTATGTGGTCACATCAAAATGATATATTACAAAACTACCTGTGTTTGGGGGGGAGGGGGCACCTATGTTTTTGGTCCTTGGTGTGGCCTTCATCTAGGGAAACCTACCAAACCCAGACATTTTTTAAAACTAGACACCCCAAGGAGTCCAGGGAGGTGTGGCTTGCGTGGATCCCCCAACATTTTCTTACTCAGACTCCGCTGCAAACCTCAAAATTTGCTTAAAAAAGCATATTTTCCTGACTTTCGTTTGTACGATCACCGCTCCAGCACGAAATTCCTACTCCCCAGCATTCCCCTCAGTCTCCCAAGTAAAATGACACCTCACTTGTGTGGGTCCCCAAAGCAGAGTCAGCCTAAAGATGTATAAAAGAAGAATATGTCCTTATCAACTCGCTGTGCTATCCCCTCTATCTCTACAAGTTTTGGGCCTTATTCTGTTGCAGGCACCTGGCCCACCCACACAAGTGAGGTATCATTTTTATCGGGAAACTTGGGGGAACGCTGGGTGGAAGGAAATTTGTGGCTCCTCTCAGATTCCAGAACTTTCTGTCACCGAAATGTGAGGAAAATGTGTTTTTTTAGCCAAATTTTGAGGTTTGCAAAGGATTCTGGGTAACAGAACCTGGTCAGAGCCCCACAAGTCACTCCATCTTGGATTCCCCTAGGTCTCTAGTTTTCAAAAATGCACAGGTTTGGTAGGTTTCCCTAGGTGCCGGCTGAGCTAGAGGCCAAAATCTACAGGTAGGCACTTTGCAAAAAACACCTCTGTTTTCTGTCAAAAAATTGGATGTGTCCACGTTGTGCTTTGGGGCATTTCTTGTCGCGGGCGCTAGGCCTACCCACACAAGTGAGGTATCATTTTTATCGGGAGACTTGGGGGAACATAGAATAGCAAAACAAGTGTTATTGCCCCTTGTCTTTCTCTACATTTTTTCCCTCCAAATATAAGAGAGTGTGTAAAAAAAAGACGTCTATTTGAGAAATGCCCTGTAATTCACATGCTAGTATGGGCACCCCGGAATTCAGAGATGTGCAAATAACCACTGCTCCTCAACACCTTATCTTGTGGCCATTTTGGAAATACAAAGGTTTTCTTGATAGCTAATTTGTACTCTTTATATTTCAGCAAATGAATTGCTGTATACCCGGTATAGAATGAAAACCCACTGCAGGGTGTAGCTCATTTATTGGCTCTTGGTACCTAGAGTTCTTGATGAACCTATAAGTCCTATATACCCCCGCAACCAGAAGAGTCCAGCAGACGTAACGGTATATTGCTTTCAAATATCTGACATTGCAGGAAAAAGTTACAGAGTAAAACGTAGAGAAACATTGCAGTTTTGTTTCACCTCAATTTCAATATTTCTTTTTTTCAGTTGTTATT
This sequence comes from Pleurodeles waltl, assembly GCF_031143425.1. Lineage (NCBI taxonomy): Eukaryota > Metazoa > Chordata > Amphibia > Caudata > Salamandridae > Pleurodeles > Pleurodeles waltl. Next base: position 391,537,945 of record NC_090448.1, read on the forward strand.
TTCTGTAGGAAACCCTTGTAGGATCTACACAATTTACCCCTTGCTGAATTCAGAATTTTGTCTACTTTTCAGAAATGTTTCGGTTTCTGGGATCCAGCATTGGTTTCACGCCCATTTCTGTCACTGACTGGAAGGAGGCTGAAAGCAAAAATTTTTTTAAAAATGGGATATGTCCCAGTAAAATGCCAAAATTGGGTTGAAAAATTGGGTTTTCTGATTCAAGTCTGCCTGTTCCTGAAAGCTTGGAAGCTGGTGATTTTATCACCGCAAACCCTTTGTTGATGCCATTTTCAGGGAAAACAACACAAGCCTTCTTCTGCAGCCCCTTTTTCTCATTTTTTAAAAAAAAAACGAATTTTTCACTGTATTTTGGCTAATTTCCTGGCCTCCTACTGGGGAACCCACAAAGTCTGGATACCTCTAGAATCCCTGGGATGTTGGAAAAAAAGGACGCAAATTTGGCGTGGGTAGCTTATGTGAACAAAAGGTTATGAGAGTCTAAGCGTGAACTGCCCCAATTAGCCAAAAAAAAGGCTCGGCACAGGAGGGGGGGAAAAGGCCCGGCAGCGAAGGGGTTAAGGGCTGACAGTCTTCCAGTTACCTCAGTTCTTTTTTTACAGAGCAAAAGAGATGTTCAATAATAAAATTTAGAATGTCTATTATGCATCTTTGTCTTTCCCACCAGACAGGAGGGTGGGTTGCTTATGATTTTAAAGGCATTCCCCCGAAAGAAAATTAGGATTACAGGTAAGACACCATTCCTTCTCTCTCAGGGGATCTCCATTCATAATTATAAGCACTGAATACAGTAGCAAGCCTGTCATTAAAAAGCACAGTTGAAGCAAAAAATATAATCCAAGAAGCAGCTAAGCAAAGAGATTCCTTAAGTAAGCTTGCCCTACTTGAGCATATGTTCTAGCATCTGAATCCAGGCTACAGTGCCTCATAAATGTGGGAACAGACTTTCATGTGACTGCTTTATAGATTTCTGCAAAAGGAGTGTTCCTCATCAAAGCAACAGTAGCTGCTTTACTTCTGGTAGAATGAGCTTTTGGTTTACAGGTCAGAGCTTTGTTAGTTTTCCGATAGCGCAGCATAATACAAGAAACTATCCACTTAGGTATAGATTGTTTAGACACAGCAAAACCTGTACTTAAAGGGCCATAATTTACAAACAATTGTATTGCTTTAAGAATATCTTTAGTTTTGTCCAAATAAAATATTAAGACCTGTCTCGCATCCAATATGTGAAGGGATCTTTCCACAGGAGTTGACGGATTCTGAAAGAAAATCAGTATGGTAATGATTTGACTGATTTGAAAATCCAAAACTACTTTGGGCAAGAATTTCACATGAATTTTCAAAACTATTTTATTGCTATGAAACATTGTATATAGTTAATTACAGCATAAAGCTTGAATCTTACTAAATATATGTGCCGAAGTGATGGCGACTAGAAAAGCTACTTTCAAAGATAGATTTTGTAATGAGGCTTCATGGAGATGTTCGAAAGGAGCTGCCATGAAATGTGAAAGCACAACGTTCAACTGCCAAGGAGGAGAAGGACAGCACATTGATGCCCTCTAAGAAGTCCTTAGTAATTGGGACTTTGAAAAAAGAGATTTGTGAAGGACATTTTTTTGTAAGCGGTAATAGTTGCCAAATGGATTTTAACAGAGAAAATTGTAAACCTGATTTGGCCAAATTAAGTATGGAATTTAATATTCTTTTTGGCATGTTTTTGGATTAACATTCTTTTCCATTTGAAAGAATAATAAAGTTTGTGTGGATGGACGTTTAGCTTCTTTCAGAATTTCCATGCACTCTTGTAGCAAATGTAAATGTCCATATTGTATGAGTTCAGAAGCCATGCTGTCAAACTCAGAGGGAATGTTGAGATGAACCATTTGGCCTCTGAGTTTAATAAGGAGGTCTGGTGTGTACGACAGTCTTGTGTGGTTGTTCAGACAAGTGAAGCAGATCTGTGAACCACCACTGTTGGGGCTGCTCCTGAGATATCACTATCATTCTGACCTTTGAGTAAGACAGCCTGATGATCACTGCTGGAATCAGGGTATCGGTGGAAAAGAATCAGTATCAGTCAATCCATATGGCATTTCCCATTGTCCCTGGTTGGCAAAACCTCGATGCTAAGTCCAGGCTTTTTTTTATTATCTGCTGTTGCAATGAGAGCTATATAAGTAAAAAAACACATCCGCAGAATACGTTGTGAACAACTGATCCACTCCGTTTAGTACCCATTCATGGTTTTCTTGAAGAAACTTGCTGAGGGAATCTGCTTGTGTATTCTGAATGCTCGGTAGATGGGCTGCAGTGGTCCTTAGGTTCCTAGCCAGCAACCAATTCCATATTGTTTAGGCTCTGAACCATATCCCTCCTTGTATTTTTAGGTGGAAAGTACACTGTTGTGTCGTTTGTCTGAGCAAGGAGGGAGACTGTCTTGAAGGATGGCCAGAAAAACTTCAGGGCCATATGAACAGTTTAGTTACAGAAGGTTGAGATGCTTCATGCACCGCATTCTCTGCATCCAAAAGTGAACTATGTGCACTCCCTGACCTCACAGAGAAGCATTGGCCATTATTGTTTAGAATGGAAGCTCCTGATGAAAAGGTATTCCTCGTAGGAGGTTTTTTGAATGACACCACCATTTGTGATACTGTCTCACTGATAAGAAAAGGTGATTTTGTCTTCCCGATTGCCTGAGTATTTACTCCACTGGTGCTCCAGACATGCTTGTAGGAGTCTCATGTGGAGCCAGGCATTTGCTGTCAGAAGTATGCAGGATGCCACTGAGCCCAGAAGAGATGAAAGTTGTCTCACTGTTGGATGGAAAACTTTCATGAGACTGATATTTCAGATATACGGATACAAATCTCTCCTCCGAAGGATACACTTTTGCCTTTATGGTGTTGATAGCTGCTCCTAGGTAATGAAGAAACTATACTGTTGATGAGGTCACTTTTAAGTGATTGATGTGTAGAGCTAATCGGCTCAGAGTAGAAGTAGCAACTTGATAATTTTGTTGTTGAGCTTGTTGGTGCGTTGACGCCTTTATAAGCCACTCATCTAGTTACAGATAGATGAATATTCTGAGTTTTCTGAGATGATAACAGGCCACTGCCCTGTGCTTTTTGGCTATTGGGATATGAAAGCATGCATCTTGAAGATCTATAGAACAGTCTCAGACCCTTTATAGATTTGAGGATACATGTGATGTAATGCCAGCCTTCTGAATGTGTCTGCCCGTATCCATTTGTATTAGACTTCCATATTCTGCTAGTAAGAGATGTCACTCCCTCATAAGGTACTCAACAGATCTTTGGCATGTGTTAGTCTAGTGTAAACTCAGTTTAACAATTAATAAGAATGCATCCAGAAAAGGGCTTTGAAGATGAGAAGATACTGGGGTTGTATGGAGAGAGCCATTTTATGTTGAACCGTGTTTTGCATTACTGTGAGCAAGACTAATTCACAGTGATTACAATAAATATTTTGATTTAATTGAAATTCTTGGATGAGGACATCTCTGTTTTAAGTTAGATTTTGGGAAAATAAGATGAGATGGTTGTGAATCATAAACCTACTTACAGGAACAGAGTGGGTTCTCTATTCGCTGAAGAATATGAGCACAGGAGTAGAGAATTACAGTTACTCTAAGGATCTGAAGATCTACAATTGATGTCAGATATTACATTTGTTTTGAACACTAGGTGCTTATAGCAGAGTCTATGGCCCATACATTGGTTTTACAACTCCCACATTCCATAGGGTAACCAATAAGGTTTCTTCATGCATTGATGGGGTCTCTCAGATTTAATATTAAGCAGACATTTTTCTTATAAACCTGTTATAACATGTTAAAAGTTTGTTTTGAAACACAAACAATAATCTCATTACAGTAGTCATATTTTAATACTGTCATATAACTGATTAGAATGTACTCTAGGCAGTCCAAAAAATTAGACTGTGAAGTCAAGGAATCTTCCACTTATGGGTACCCACTTATTGATGCCTACCCTGACAAGGTGTGTCATGCAATCAACTCCCCTGAGTTGAGTACTATTGTCGCTCAGTGCAGGAAGTAGTTCCTTCTTCAGTGGGAGAAGTGAGACGGTCAAGTCACAGAATCAGAGTCTACACAGAAGAAGGAAGCAAAAATCAAAGAACATTTTGCGGAGAACATTTTGTTGGAAAAAAAATACATATATATATATATATATATATATATATGTCCACACGGCCAGAAGGGTCTAACAGACATAACAGTTTATTGCTTTTGTAAACTGGCCTTCGTGGCAAGAAGTTACAGATGAGAACGTAGTCACAAATGTGTTTTTTTTATACTTTAATTACTTTTGTATTTAAACAGTTTTTGGGGGAAAACTGGAAGTAGGTTACAAATCACGAAAATTAGGAAAAAATAGACAACAGAAAAATGCCAAAACTGTGGTAAAAAGTGTTCTGTTTGATGCAGCCCTGAATGTTCAATAAAGCTGGCAAGATGGTGGTTTTAGCACAGCTCACCTTTTATTTGAAGGCATTTTTATGGAAATAAAAACAGGCCTTTTCAGGCCACTTTTTCCCATTTTACCCCCAAAAACCCAAAATGTAGTTATATCTTGGCTATTTCTGAGCCCCCTCCAGGTGAATCTCCAAACCCTGGCTCCTTTAGAATCCCTATGATGTTGGGAAAAAAGGACACAAATTTGCTGTGAATACCTTATGTGGAAACAAATGTTATGGAGGTGTAAGTGCAAAGTACTTTAGATAGCAATAAGCATTGGCAGAGCCAGTAGGTCTCTCCTACACAAGAGCCATTGGCTTGGCAATGTATTTTTTGCCATGTTGTACACCAGTTTGGCTGCTGTTTAGCATGGGTAAAACGTGGTGCATGGAGTCATATAGAGTGGAGTAGTGTTGTAGAGTGGAGTAAGGGGGCGTAGAGTGTCGTAAAGTTGAGGGGAGAAGAGTTTGGTGTCACAGAGTGCCGTGTCGTCAAGTGGACTGGTGTAGACTGGAATGGAGTGGGTTGGATTGGGGTGGGGTGGATTGGATTGATTGGGGTAGATTAGATTGGGTTGGGGTGGACTGAATTGGTGTGGGTGTATTGAACTGGTGTGGGTGGGTTGAACTGGAGTGATAGGACTGGGGTGGATTGGAAATGGGTGAAGTGGGGTGGTTTTAGTAGGGTAGGGTGGAGGGGTTGACTGAATTGGAGTGAGGTTGATTAGACTAATGTGGGGTCCATTACAGTGGAGTGAATTGTACTTGAGTGGATTGGAGTGGGGGCTGATGGACTGGACTGGATTGGAGTGGGGTGGACTGATTGACTGAACTACAGTGTGGGGGATTAGAGTAGATTGGAGTGAGGTACACTGGAGTGGTGTGGGGTAGATTGGAGTGGTGTGGCGTAGATGGGAGTCGGGTGGAGTGGACTGGATTTAAGTGGGGTGGATTCAACTGGAGTGGGGTGAACTAGATTGGAGTTCAGAGGGGTGGGCTGGATTGAGTGGATTAGATGGGGTGGAGTGGGCTGGAATGCAGTTAATTGAATTGGATTGAGTGGGATGGACAGGATTGGGGTGTGCTGGAGTGGGATGGGTTTCTGGAGTGGGGTGGTTTAAAGTGCGGCAGACAGAAGTGGGACAGATTGTTCTGGATTGTAGTGGGGTGCATTGCATTGTAGTGGGGTGTACTGGGATGCAGTGTGGTGGACTGGTTGGGGCTAGGTGGATTGAATTGGAGTGGGTAGATTGTTTCGTACTGGAGTGGAGCGTATTGTTTTGGATTAGTGGACCAGAATGGAATGTAGCGGATTGGAGCTGGACAGATTGTTTTGGATTAGAGAGGGGCAGATTGTTTTGGATTTGGAATGGGATATATTGGAGTTGGGCAGATGGTCTTGGATTAATGAGGGGTAGATTGTTTTAGACTGGAATAGGGTACACTGGAGTTGGGCAGATAGTTTTGGATTGGAATGGGACACATTGGACTGGGGCAGATTGTTTTGGTTTGGAGTAGAACATATTGTAGTGGGCAGATAGATTGTTTTGGATTAGAGTGGTGCAGATTGGAGTGGGGTGATTGTTTAGGATTGGGGTGGGGCAAACTGTTTGGGATTGGAGTGGGGCATGTTGTTTGGGATTAGATTGGGGCACACTGTTTTGGATTGGCGTGTGGCAGACTGGAGTGGGGCATGTTGTTTGGGATTAGATTAGGGCAGATTGTTTTGGATTGGAGTGGGACAGATTGTTTTGGACTGGAGTGGGGTGGATTGGAGTGTGGCAGATTGTTTTGGACTTGAGTGGGGCCGACTGTTTTGGATTGGAGTGTGGCCAACTGTTTTGGATTGGAGTGGGGCCGACTGTTTTGGATTGGAGTGGGGCCGACTGTTTTGGATTGGAGTGGGGCCGACTGTTTTGGATTGGAGTGGGGCCGACTGTTTTGGATTGGAGTGGGGCCGACTGTTTTGGATTGGAGTGGGGCCGACTGTTTTGGATTGGAGTGGGGCAGACTGTTTTGGATTGGAGTGGGGCAGACTGTTTTGGATTGGAGTGGGGCAGACTGTTTTGGATTGGAGTGGGGCAGACTGTTTTGGATTGGAGTGGGGCAGACTGTTTTGGATTGGAGTGGGGCAAATTGCTTTAGACTGGAGTGGGGCAAATTGTTTTGGATTGGCTTGGGGCAGGTTGAAGTGGAGCAGATTGTTTTGGATTGGAGTTAGGCAGATTGGAGTGAGGCAGATTGTTTTGGATTGAAGTGGGGTGTTTTGGATTGGAGTGAAGAAGATTATTTAGGATTGAAGGGGGCAGATTGTTTTGGATTGGAGGGGGGCAGATTGATTTGGATTTGAGTGAGGCCAGTTGTTTTGGATTTGAGTGAGACAGATTGTTTTGGATTGGAGGGAGGTAGATTGCTTTGGGTTAGAGTGGGGCAGACTGTTTTAGATAGGAAAATAATAGATTGTTTTAGATTGGAGTGGGACAGATTGGAGTGGGGCAGATTGTTTTAGATGGGAGTAGGGCAGATTAGTTTAGATGGGAGTAGGGCAGATTATTTTGGATTTGCATGGGGCGGAGAGAAGTGGGGCAGATTATTTTTAACTGGGGTGCTGCAGGTTGTTTTTAAATGGAGCATGGCAGATTGATTTTAACTGGAGCAGATTTTTTGGGACTGGAGCAGGTTGTTTTGTACCGGGGTGGGGCAGATTGGAGTGAGGTGGGGTGGGGTATTGGAGTGTGGTTGACTGGATTGGTCTGGGGGTCAACTGGATTGAGTGGGGTATTAAAGCCTACTTCTGGAAATTACACATCTTAAAGAAGCAAATGTTGCTATTCAATACTTAGAACAAAATATTTGTCATGCTATGAGACCAGCGCCCCTGAGCAAAACCAAACCAATACATGAGTGCAAAGTGAGAAAAGGAGACTTGGCAAAATAAGAGTTAACTACAGAAAATAAAACTTAGCAATTTTGTTTGTCCTGCTGGGCATGTTTTTCCCAGATATGCCTTCTGTTTGCAGGTCCTAGAAATCAAAAAGAAGTACCTCAATAACGTTGGGAGTAGCAGCACAGATCAAGTTGAAGCAATCAGTGCTTGGTTCCTGCTCCACAGACAGGAACGGAAATAATGCTTGGCCTGCAGTGATGAATTAGGAGGCTGTAAAGAAGAGAGCTATGCAATCCAACAAATGGTAAGCAACAGTTGGGCTTCAAGCCCTTCTAAGTTAACAACAGTGTCTTGCAAGTTAGACGGATAAGCTAGTGCATGCTCTCGCAGACTTGACCACAAAAAATAGCTCAGAACTGTGCGTGGAAAAGTCACAACAGTCAAGAGGTTAAAAGAAGCACAAAAAGCATAGTACTTGTAAAATGCCATCAGGTGTGCACACTTAATTCTCCAGAAAATCTTTGATAGGAACATGCCTAGAGAATACCAGTGATGCTCTTTGCTCTGGTGTAATGTGAATAGATTTTGATGGAAAAGATTTCCCGGGCACGAGGTGCAAAACCATGGTGTAGAACGCCATGATGCATAAAAACAAAATTGGAGATTAAATACTAACAGCAAACCTACTCAATTGTTCTGCCCCTGAGGAAGAGATGAAATGCACTGGAACATGGGACTACTCTAATGACAATGGGCTATATTAATATATTTTTATCACGTCATCTCACTTGGATTTGTTCACAAAAGACATGTCTTCTGTAGCTATACAGGGAGTGCAGAATTATTAGGCACGTTGTATTTTTGAGGATTAATTTTATTATTGAACAACAACCATGTTCTCAATGAACCCAAAAAACTCATTAATATCAAAACTGAATATTTTTGGAAGTAGTTTTTAGTTTGTTTTTAGTTTTAGCTATGTTAGGGGGATATCTGTGTGTGCAGGTGACTATCACTGTGCATAATTATTAGGCAACTTAACAAAAAAAAATATATACCCATTTCAATTATTTATCATTACCAGTGAAACCAATATAACATCTCAACATTCACAAATATACATTTCTGACATTCAAAAACAAAACAAAAACAAATCAGTGACCAATATAGCCACCTTTCTTTGCAAGGACACTCAAAAGCCTGCCATCCATGGATTCTGTCAGTGTTTTGATCTGTTCACCATCAACATTGCGTGCAGCTGCAACCACAGCCTCCCAGACACTGTTCAGAGAGGTGTACTGTTTTCCCTCCTTGTAAATCTCACATTTGATGATGGACCACAGGTTCTCAATGGGGTTCAGATCAGGTGAACAAGGAGGCCATGTCATTAGATTTCCTTCTTTTATACCCTTTCTTGCCAGCCACGCTGTGGAGTACTTGGACGCGTGTGATGGAGCATTGTCCTGCATGAAAATCATGTTTTTCTTGAAGGATGCAGACTTCTTCCTGTACCACTGCTTGAAGAAGGTGTCTTCCAGGAACTGGCAGTAGGACTGGGAGTTGAGCTTGACTCCATCCTCAACCCGAAAAGGCCCCACAAGCTCATCTTTGATGATACCAGCCCAAACCAGTACTCCACCTCCACCTTGCTGGCGTCTGAGTCGGACTGGAGCTCTCTGCCCTTTACCAATCCAGCCACGGGCCCATCCATCTGGCCCATCAAGACTCACTCTCATTTCATCAGTCCATAAAACCTTAGAAAAATCAGTCTTGAGATATTTCTTGGCCCAGTCTTGACGTTTCAGCTTGTGTGTCTTGTTCAGTGGTGGTCGTCTTTCAGCCTTTCTTACCTTGGCCATGTCTCTGAGTATTGCACACCTTGTGCTTTTGGGCACTCCAGTGATGTTGCAGCTCTGAAATATGGCCAAACTGGTGGCAAGTGGCATCGTGGCAGCTGCACGCTTGACTTTTCTCAGTTCATGGGCAGTTATTTTGTGCCTTGGTTTTTCCACACGCTTCTTGCGACCCTGTTGACTATTTTGAATGAAACGCTTGATTGTTCGATGATCACGCTTCAGAAGCTTTGCAATTTTAAGAGTGCTGCATCCCTCTGCAAGATATCTCACTATTTTTGACTTTTCTGAGCCTGTCAAGTCCTTCTTTTGACCCATTTTGCCAAAGGAAAGGAAGTTGCCTAATAATTATGCACACCTGATATAGGGTGTTGATGTCATTAGACCACACCCCTTCTCATTACAGAGATGCACATCACCTAATATGCTTAATTGGTAGTAGGCTTTCGAGCCTATACAGCTTGGAGTAAGACAACATGCATAAAGAGGATGATGTGGTCAAAATACTCATTTGCCTAATAATTCTGCACTCCCTGTAGATTATAAATGTATTCTTCAAAACAATGGATTTCATCTAAAAACTAATCAAGTTCGATGCAATTTTATTGAAATACATGCAAAAGTGTAACAACAGTGACTTGTAGCACTATCTGCTAAGACATATTTTGCTTTCACATTATTATTATTATATATATGATTGGGCTGTATGTTAATAGGATTTTGCCTGCGGGTTACCTCTACTTTTACTGCCTGATATGATGTAGAGGTTGTCACTAAAACTAAAATCACTTCTTTTGCCCTGAGAAAATCTGACCGCTTCCATAACGCCAATAATGTGCACCACCTTGTCAGCCACAGTAGTATTAGGGTGCAAAAAGAAACTGGATAAAAACACTGTTCCGATGAAACTCATTTAACACATTTGGGACAAAGAACTGTGTATCCTTGGCAGTACTTTGTCTCTCGTTAATGGTGTATAGGTTAAAAGGGCATAAAATTAGCAACTTATTAACGTTTCCAGCTAATGTGATGATGGCAAGGCTGTTATACCCCAAGTTGACTTTACATCACACACAACTGTTGATGTATTTGGAGGAGACGGGATAATACTATATAAGAGATCATTTTGCACTAGCTGAGAGGAACGGCTGCAAGAGGTAAGTCAAATGACGTTTGATCACTTTGTCAACAGTTGTGAAGGACTTCACTGACTTGTTTTCTAGGTTCAAGGGCTGTCAGAGAGATCTCGCCGGTGCCTATTACAAATCCCCGATTCCATCATGTACTCTGTAAAAGGCAATTTATGTTTTCACTTACTCTTGTACTGAGACGTAGTAGTTAATTTTCTGGCAGCCATGAAAATCTTCAGATTCTGTGAGCAAGATGATCAAAAGGTCACCTTGGGAACCAGGCGCTCATCTATTGTAGGTGGATCCGTCACAACCCAGCATCAGCTCTCTTTATTGTGCAGAGGGTTGCTTTGTTTTGGAGGAGATGCAGGAAGTCAATGTTTTCATTAATATTTTGTGAATAAGTTTGACTGAATGTACTTTAGTAAATGTTCTACAATTAATGATGAACCTCAACCTTTCCCTAATATCATGTATTTTCCTTGCATTTTTGTGAGGACTTCCACTGACCCTGGTTTGAGCCGTTCCTGTTTCGGGTCCTAGGCTTAGCCACACAAGTATGGGTTATACTTTTATAAGTGAGGGGGCGCTGACTTGTAGGAATTTTGTAGATGTCTGCTGATTCTGGAAGTGTCACAATACTGCAAGGAAATCTGCAATGCTAGGCAAAGGTTGAGGTTTGCATGGCACTGTGGGTAAGAAAACATTGTAGGATCAACACAAGACACACCCCTATGGATTCCACAGGGTGTCTAGGTTTCAGAAATGTCTGGGTTTAGTAGGTTTCCCCGGATGACAGTCCAGTCTGAGCCTAAATACCACTGCTACTCCTACTGTTGATTTCTCCATGTTGGGTTTTGGGGCCTTTCACTTTGTGGGTATTAGAGTCAGCTACACAAGTGGCATATCACTTTATCAGGTGGTAGAAAGCTGGATGGTAAGAAATTTGAGTCCCTCCAGATTCAGGAACTTTCAACCACTGAACATATTGGAAAATGTGCAATTATAGACAACATTTGAGGTTTGCATGGCATTGTGGGGGAAGTAAACGCTGTGGGATACACACAAGGCACACCACCCTGGAGTCCCTTGAGTATCTAGTTTTCACACTGTCTGGGTTTAGCTGGTATCTAGTGGGAATTATGCCTCAGAGGGGCAGACTGGAGCTGATCTCCTCCAATAAACCCCCCAGGAGGGGGCAAAAAAAAAAAAGGTTGGGCCCGTTTGGGGTGGGGCACAGTCAGATGCCTGGGTGGGCACCCTCTTCATTTCTTGGAACCATATTTTTCCTGATGGTGTACTGGGCCCTCTGCCCCCTAAGCCTTCTGGAGGTCAGATAGGGGTACACTCGCCAAATCTGCCCTGGGCGTGAGGGGACAGAAAGACTTGGGCCTACAATGGTGGAGGAACATAGGCCCAAGGGTACCCCCCCCCCCACCCAAAAAAAATCTGGCCTTTAAATATCTTTAGTACTTTTTGGGTGAACAACCCCATCGGCCCCCACGGGAGGCAGAAAGACCAGGCGAGTCTGGGGTGGGAACACAAGCACATCACTGAGCCCCTCTGCCAAAAAATACTGGCAAATATATCCCTGGTGTATAGTGAGCTTTCTGCTCTGCTTGGGGGGCAAGCAGTGGATGACGTTAGATTGGGGTGAACACTCCCATCTATTCCTGGGGGGGTGGGGTAGTGGAGAAAGAATAGATGAGCCCTGAGTGAAGGGGTGGGGGGCACAGGCCCATGTCCAGATTGGCCACCTCACCAATCCTTGACCCTGGAGGCCTTGTGGAGTAGATCCCTTCTTGGGGATTGTGTGCCTAGCATGATGCCCAAGTAAGGATCCATTAGGGAAAGCAGCACTGAAAAGGGTACATTGTTCATTTTCCAGTGCTGCCTGGTCCATGATGATTGGTGTATGTGGGGGTACAGTTATGCATCCCAGCACTAAACAGAAGTGAAAGCAGACAGTGCTCCATTAGCGCAGCCTACTTTCACTTTTGTTTTACTGTGATGTCATGGCACTGGCGTTAATTTAAAGCAAAAAATGTTTGCTCTGGCGGTAGAGCCTCTGGCGATCTGGCTCCATGAGATGATGCAGTGGGGGATTCTGGTGGGTTGGGCCACACACGCAATCTCCATGTATGCTGATGATGCACTGGTTTATGTGCGGCAACCTTGTGTTTCGTGCCGGCGCTGCTACAGAGGGTGAAGGCTTTTGGGGCTGTCTCCGGTCTCAAGATTAATATGAAAAAAATCGCTCCTGTTCCCATTGGGGTCTCTCGTTGGGATTCCACAGGTTGAGCTTCCTGGGGTTGGGTTAGGCTGGAAGTTGCGAGCTTTAGGTACTTGGGTATCTGGGTCACTAATTCTGTAGATGCATATAATAAACGCAATGTTGAGCGAGTAGTAACGGGTCTGGAACACTCGTTTCTTTCTGGAATAAGCTGCCTCTTTGCGTTATGGGTCGGGCAGCAGTAGGAAAGATGGTGTTTTTGCCCCGGTGCCTCTATCTGGTACAGAAGTCCTTGTATCCACTGGCTGTGCGGCTTTTTTTCGCTTGGATAGTCTGTTGATTTCCCTAGTATGGGCGGGCCTGCGGAGTCAGGTGGCGCTGTCCGTCCTGCAGAAGGACCTAGAGGGGGAGGATTGGCGATCCCCAACATTAGATATTACTACTATGCAGCACATCTGCAGTGTGCAGCCAAATGGATGTCAGAGATTGATAGTTGGGAAAAGAGGTTGTATGCTGGTGTGTGTGATGGGCGGTCATTGGCGCACAGCCTCATGTCGGGGGGCAGGTCTGATCCCTCCGCGCCATATCTATTAAGGTCTACTGCTGGAATCTGGGAACAGGTGGTGAAACAGGTGCTCAGACGGGCTCCCTTTGATAGGGAATTAAGGATATGGGATCTGTCTCCATTTCTGGATATGGCGAGGACAATGTCTGTAGAGGCCTGGAGGTTGGGAGGTTGGGAGGTGGCTGGTGACCTATACCATAATGGTAAATTTCTTTCATTTACTGATGCTCAGGATCTGTTTGAGTTGGGTTCTGGACAGTTTCTGCAATATGCTAAGATTGAAAATGTGGCCTGTGAAATCTGGGACGGTTTCCGATTGCCCCTAGGGCCTCTTCGGTATTAAATGGATTGCTTAATTGGGGCAAGGGAACACACCTGATCACTTGGTTCTATAAATCACTGCGGGAGGATCAACCGGGTGCGGTAAGAGCGGGACGTAAAGCGTGGGAGGCTGACTAGGGGCTGCCCATAGAGGACGCTGATTGGGATGCGGCCTTCTCGTTGGTCCGAACGGTGTCATGCAATCACAAGTTCAAACTGTTGCATTTCAAGTTTGTGCACAGAACATATTTCACACCCAGTAGACTAAATAAGATTGACCCAGGCCAAGGAGCGTGCTGTCCTCATTGTGGTGAGCTTGGTGCTTCATTCCTGCACCGGGCCTGGTCCTGTAGGGCAGTTTATGTTTTCTGGCAGGAAGTGATAGTGGCAATTGCAGAGGCTACGAAACTCGAATTGGAGGCAACATCGATGACCTGTCTTTTGGGAGTGGTGCGTAAGCCGCGGGGTAGGGAGGTTGTGTACAAGATGGTGCAGCTAGCATTGGTACTGGCCAAGCGTAGTGTACCGATTGGTTGGATGAGTAGGCAGACCCTTACGACTTCTGGCTGGCTGCAAGATCTGCTGGAGTGGGGGGACAACGGAGGAACAGCATATGCGCATGACACGCAGCAATGAGAGGGCACTTACTGATGTGGCGGCTTGGGGTGCACTGTTGGAGTGGTTCACTGGTGAGGAGGATGTAGGTTCTGCAAGTAGCGATGAGGTAATGGTGACACATGCCTCTTCCTTGAACAAGTGGCGACCAAATATGGAGTCCATATATTCCTATATGCTTATGTTATGTAATGCCTGGTCTTGTTAGGATGTAGGGACAGGTTAGTGGGATTAAGGATAAGATCAGTGTAGTGGGTATGACTTCACTCACGGTACTCTGGTGAACGTGCCCTCCGGCATCATTCTGTATCGAAGACATCTTGCTTTGCTGCAACCTGCACTGTATTGTATGTTAATGTTGGTTTGCAGTTCTTCAAACCAAATAAAAACAGATTAAAAAAAAAAAAAAGTTACAGCAAAAAAATCATCCAACTCTGGAAGCTGTTCCCTAGCATTCAGAATTAGATTTTGAAAAATAAAATGCTTCTGATAAAGTGCACATGGCAACCCATTGACCACCACAGAGGTAGTGCTGAGGGTGCTAACAGGTTGCCCACTACACTTAAACACATGTGCAATGCCTTTTACTGCTTAAGGGGAAGTAAGGACCCTGTTTTCAACTAATTCTCTCGCTGCCAAACTCTGCTTCACATCCTCGCATTACTTGCTCAATTGATCTGAAAACCTGCCAATAGACAGAAAAGAAACAGCCTGTAAGAATAGGTGAAGGATATGTTAATGTATCCAGTTACTGAATGTTCATCCTTTGGGTCTCCGATTAGCAACACCCAATAGCCTATCCCCATGTAAACAGTGAAAGCCCTTCCTGTTGATAAGCTGCATTTCAAAAAGCAAGAACTGGCAAAGCTGTGCACGTGTGAGGAAAAGGAGCAAGGCTGTAAAATACAAAAGGAACTACATACTAGGAGTAGTAGAATAACCAAAAGGTGACAATCCTTTCTGAACTTAACGTTCAACTTCTGGAATTAAGTAGTTGCACTCATCAACTTCAACAAGGGAAGTCCTAGAGGGATAGTATATTGGGTTCTTGGGTATGAAGTGGCTTCATCCAGTACCAGTTGGGAACACAGTGTAGACTGGTAAGTACTTGAAACAATTAAACACACTGTCCCATGAAAGTAACAGGGCTATCCCAGTCTAGACACAAAATGACTCCTGAAGGAGTGATTTCTAATGAGATTTCTTCACTTCTATGGTGAGTGGTTCCTCCGGAATCCAGTCACTTATCATAGAAAGGAAAAACAAACATATATTATCTGATGATGAAGCATACTCAGACATGCTAAAAACTTTTAGTTTTTTTTTTAATCATCTGAGTTACAGAGCTGCTGGCTACCCCTGTGGCAGATCAGTCCACTTAGAGAAAGCAGAAAACAAAATTTTATATATATATATATATATATATATATATATATATATATATATATTGGAATTCCTATAGCTCGACAGCCAGGACATATTGTTTGGGCTCAAGGACAACAAGTTTTGTTTATTTTGTCCTTGAGAGTAGGCCCAACTCCCTGCAGCACAAATCCTTAGGCTGCCTGTTTACAAACAGGGGAACTGTCAGCAGTTGAGGTAATGTGTGTCCATATCTTCATGCTCTTCAGACTTGTGTTTATGGTTCATTAATGGAAAGTGTACACGTTTTAAAAGTTTTACAATATGAGGCTAAGTATAATGCTCCCAGAATGCTCTCTGATTAGATGCAAATGTTTGCAAAAGCTTGTTAGCAAGAGCCATGATTCTTTGCTTTCACAATAAGATGTTCAGAAAAAAAATACAAGTAGGAAAAAAAAACGTTTCGCTACTGTGAAATTTTAGGTGCTATTTGTTTGAAGCATCATTTAGTAAAATGACTTACTAGTATTTCCCAAAAATATTCCTCATGGGAAATCAGTGTAGCCATTTCGAACAAGATTATGGGAAGCACGAAAATAAACAAGCACTGGCCAAGCCTACAGATCTGACATTTGTTGTGAGTTTTTCGGTTTTGTCAATGCGTGTATTGTTTTGACATGGCTTTTCTATCACTTTGTTGTGGGAGATTCCAGACCTCACTATTGTAATGAACACTGGCAAAAAGCAAAAAAAAGGTTTTTTTCGTCTCAAAATGCAAAAATTACCACCAGTGATGTAACAAAGGTCCTTCAGCACAGCACCTGCCGTGAGTGAGTCTGCAGGGGGCCCCTCTCCATATTCTTTGCAAGGGTGGCCCCTTCCAGTTTCATTACACCACATCCACAGTAGTTCCTGGCACTAAAAAAGATGACTGTGTGCCAATATGCTTTTTGTGGAAGAGCAGAATGTGATCACTCACAGTAAACCCAGCCGATAGATTGAGAGAGAATGAAAATGTCACTTACCCAGTGTACATCTGTTCGTGGCATCAGTCGCAGTAGATTCGCATGTTCTGCAATAGCTCGCCATCTGGTGTTGGGCCGGAGTGTTACAAGTTGTTTTTCTTCGAAGAAGTCTTTCGAGTCACGGGACCGAGTGACTCCTCCTTTTGTCTCCATTGCGCATGGGCGTCGACTCCATCCTCGATTGTTTTTCCCCGCAGAGGGTGAGGTAGGAGTTGAATTGTAGTAATAGTGCCCATGCAATGGAGTGACTAAGTATGCACCTATTTAAGGTTGAGATGATACATATAGAAATAATTGAAGGTAACTTCCAAACTGCTACAGGCTCCCGGGGAGGCGGGTGGGCACATGCGAATCTACTGCGACTGATGCCACGAACAGATGTACACTGGGTAAGTGACATTTTCAGTTCGATGGCATCTGTCGCTGTAGATACGCATGTTCTGCATAGACTAGTAAGCAGTTATTTCCCCAAAAGCGGTGGATCAGCCTGTAGGAGTGGAAGTAGTCTGAAATAATGTCCTTAATACGGCTTGACCTACTGTGGCTTGTTGTGCGGATAACACGTCTACACAGTAGTGCTTGGTGAATGTGTGAGGCGTAGACCATGTGGCTGCCTTACATATTTCTTGCATTGGGATGTTTCCTAGAAAGGCCATGGTAGCACCTTTCTTTCTGGTTGAGTGTGCCCTTGGTGTAATGGGCAGCTGTAGTTTAGCTTTAAGGTAGCAGATTTGGATGCATTTAACTATCCATCTGGCTATACCTTGTTTTGAAATTGGGTTTCCTGCGTGAGGTTTTTGAAATGCAATAAAGAGTTGTTTAGTCTTTCTGATGTTTTTTGTTCTGTTAATGTAATACATTAATGCTCTTTTGACATCTAATGTATGTAGTGCCCTTTCAGCTACGGTATCTGGCTGTGGAAAGAACACTGGAAGTTCCACTGTTTGATTTAGATGGAACGGTGAAATAACCTTTGGCAAAAATTTAGGATTGGTCCTTAGGACGACTTTATTTTTGTGTAGTTGTATAAAAGGTTCTTGTATAGTAAACGCCTGAATCTCGCTTACTCTTCTCAGGGAAGTAATGGCGATGAGAAATGCCACCTTCCAGGTTAGGAACTGTATGTCGCAGGAGTGCATGGGTTCAAAAGGTGGACCCATAAGTCTAGTTAGGACAACATTTAGGTTCCATGAAGGAACAGGTGGTGTTCTTGGTGGTATAATTCTCCTAAGGCCCTCCATGAATGCTTTAATGACTGGTATTTTATATAGGGAAGTTGAATAGGTAGTCTGCAGGTATGCAGATATTGCTGCAAGGTGAATCTTAATGGAAGAGAAAGCTAGGTTAGATTTTTGTAAGTGAAGCAAGTAACCCACTACATGTTCTGGAGTTGTGTGTAATGGTTGTATTTGATTAATATGGCAGTAGCAAACAAACCTCTTCCATTTACTTGCATAGCAGTGCCTGGTGGATGGCCTTCTTGCTTGTTTTATGACTTCCATACATTCTTGGGTAAGTTGTAAGTGCCCGAATTCTAGGATTTGAGGAGCCAGATTGCTAGATTCAGCGATGCTGGATCTGGGTGTCTGATCTTTTGGTTGTGCTGTGTCAACAGATCTGGCCTGTTGGGCAATTTGATGCAGGGTACCACTGATAGGTCTAGCAGCGTTGTGTACCAGGGTTGCCTTGCCCAAGTTGGTGCTATCAATATGAGTTTGAGTTTGCTTTGACTGAGTTTGTTTACCAGGTAAGGAAGGAGAGGGAGAGGAGGAAAAGCGTAAGCAAATATCCCTGACCAGTTCATCCATAGGGCATTGCCTTGGGATTGTTTGTGTGGGTACCTGGATGCGAAGTTTTGGCATTTTGCGTTCTCCCTTGTCGCAAACAAGTCTATCTGAGGTGTTCCCCAGAGTTTGAAATAAGTGTTCAGAATTTGGGGGTGAATTTCCCATTCGTGGACCTGTTGGTGATCTCGAGAGAGATTGTCTGCGAGTTGATTTTGTATCCCTGGTATAAACTGTGCAATTAGGCGAATTTGGTTGTGAATTGCCCAATGCCAAATTTTTTGTGCTAGCAGGCTTAACTGCGTGGAGTGCGTCCCTCCCTGCTTGTTTAGATAATACATTGTTGTCATGTTGTCTGTTTTGACGAGAATGTATTTGTGAACGATTATTGGTTGGAAAGCTTTTAGTGCTTGAAAAACTGCTAGAAGTTCTAGGTGATTGATATGCAGTTTTGTTTGATGTACGTTCCATTGTCCTTGTATGCTGTGTTGATCGAGGTGTGCTCCCCACCCTGTCATGGAAGCATCTGTTGTTATTACGTATTGTGGCACTGGGTCTTGGAAAGGCCGCCCCTTGTTTAAATTTATGTTGTTCCACCACAGAAGCGAGAGGTAAGTTTGGCGGTCTATTAACACCAGATCTAGAAGGTGACCCTGTGCTTGAGACCACTGTGATGCTAGGCATTGTTGTAAGGGCCTCATGTGCAGTCTTGCGTTTGGGACAATGGCTATGCATGATGACATCATGCCTAGGAGTTGTAATACCATCTTTGCCTGTATCTTTTGTGTTGGATACATGCGTTGTATGATGGTGTTGAAATTTTGAATTCTTTGTGGACTTGGAGTGGCTACTCCCTTTGATGTGTCTATTATGGCTCCCAGGTATTGTTGTACCTTGCGTGGCAGAATTTTGGATTTTGTGAAATTGACGGTGAACCCGAGTTTGAAGAGGGTTTGTATGATCTGATTTGTGTGATTTGAGCACTGTATGAACGAATGGGCCTTGATTAGCCAGTCGTCCAAATATGGGAACACATGTATTTGCTGCCTTCTTATGTGTGCAGCGACTACCGCTAGACATTTGGTAAAGACTCTTGGTGCGGTTGTTAATCCGAAAGGCAGTACCTTGAATTGGTAATGTATTCCTTTGAATACAAACCTTAGGTATTTCCTGTGAGATGGGTGTATTGGTATATGGAAATAAGCATCCTTGAGGTCTAAAGTTGCCATGTAGTCGTGTAGTTTTAGCAATGGCAATACTTCTTGTAGTGTGACCATGTGGAAGTGGTCTGATTTGATGAAAGTGTTCACTACTCTGAGGTCTAGGATTGGTCTCAGCGTTTTGTCCTTCTTTGGTATCAGAAAGTACAGTGAGTAAACTCCTGTGTTTATCTGTGTGTTTGGCACTAATTCGATTGCATTCTTTTGCAATAGTGCCTGCACTTCTATCTCCAGGAGATTGGAATGGTGTGTTGTTAAATTTTGTGCTTTTGGTGGTATGTTTGGAGGGAATTGTAGAAATTCTATGCAATAACCATGTTGGATAATTGCTAGAACCCAAGTGTCTGTAGTGATTTCCTCCCATGCTTTGTAATAATGACCTATTCTTCCCCCCACTGGTGTTGTGTGGAGGGGGTGAGTGACATGTGAGTCATTGTTTAGTAGTATGGGTTTTGGGGCTTTGAAATCTCCCTCTATTTCTAGGGAATTGCCCTCCTCTATATTGTCCCCGAAAACCTCCTCTATACTGTCCCTGGTAAGTGGACGGTGTTGCTTGTGAGGTGCTGGCTTGTGTGCTTTGACCCCGAAACCCCCCTCGAAAGGGCGTTTTACGGAATGTGCTGTAATTCCCTCTGCTCTGCGGGGAGTAGAGTGCGCCCATGGCTTTGGCAGTGTCCGTATCTTTTTTGAGTTTCTCAATCGCTGTGTCCACTTCTGGACCGAACAGTTCTTTTTCATTAAAAGGCATATTGAGAACTGCTTGTTGAATCTCTGGTTTAAATCCAGACGTTCGGAGCCATGCATGCCGTCTGATAGTTACAGATGTATTAATTGTCCGTGCAGCTGTATCTGCAGCGTCCATGGAGGAACGTATCTGGTTGTTGGAGATGGTCTGTCCCTCCTCAACCACTTGTTTCGCCCTATTTTGGAAGTCCTTGGGCAGATGTTCAATGAGATGTTGCATCTCGTCCCAGTGGGCTCTGTCATAGCGCGCAAGTAGTGCCTGGGAGTTCGCGATGCGCCACTGGTTTGCAGCTTGTGCTGCGACTCTTTTACCAGCTGCATCGAACTTGCGGCTCTCTTTATCTGGGGGTGGTGCATCTCCAGATGTGTGAGAGTTGGCCCTTTTCCTAGCTGCTCCTACAACAACAGAGTCTGGTGGCAGCTGTGTAGTGATGAAAACCGGGTCCGTAGGAGGCGGCTTATACTTCTTTTCCACCCTTGGCGTGATTGCCCTACTTTTGACCGGCTCCTTAAATATGTCTTTTGCGTGCCGGAGCATACCAGGGAGCATAGGCAGGCTTTGGTAGGAGCTGTGGGTGGAGGAGAGTGTGTTGAACAAGAAATCATCCTCGACCTGTTCTGAGTGGAGGCTTACGTTATGAAATTGTGCTGCTCTAGCCACCACCTGAGAGTACGCGGTGCTGTCTTCTGGTGGAGATGGCTTTGTAGGGTAGGCCTCCGGGCTGTTATCTGACACTGGGGCGTCGTATAGGTCCCATGCGTCCTGATCTTGGTCACCCTGGCTCATGGTGGTGTGAGCTGGGGAGTGAGATGGAGTTTGTGCTGGTGAAACGTTAATCACGGGCGGAGGAGAGGGTGGTGGTGTAATTCTTTTAACCACTTTTGGTTGTGGTGCTTGTTCCGTCTGGAACTCCAACCTTCTCTTTCTCCTAATGGGGGGAAGGGTGCTTATTTTTCCTGTCCCCTGCTGAATGAAGATACGCTTTTGCGTATGGTCCACATCAGTTGCTTGTAGCTCTTCCTCAAACCTATGCTTTTGCATTTGGGAGGTTAGCGAGTGCTCTTCTGTATAAGAGCCTGAAGCTGGGTCGCTTGCAGTTTGTTTCGGCGTTGAAACTTTGTCTGCGTGTTTTTTCGGCTCCGAGGTGACTTTTTTCCTTTTCGGGGCCGAAACCTCTCGGCGTCGATCTGTTTCGGTGCCGCTGTCTCGGCGACGAGCCGTGTCCACACCGGCATCTCGGTGTCGAGGCTTGTCTCCAGCACTTCCTCGGTCCCAAGAAGGCTGCGTGCCGGTGTCTCGACCGGAGTCGGACGATCTCGGCACTGTTTTGGCCTTTTTCGGTGCCGACGGTCGGTCACCGAACTTATGGGTGGAGCCATGGCCTGGTGGCAGTGGCGTCCCCTGGGCCTTGTAAATGTTTCTTTGTGTGGTTTTCGACGTCTTACTCACGGTTTGTGTGTCGTCGAATCCTTCGGAGTCTGAGTCTTGGATCGAGAAGGTACCTTCTTCTTCCTGTTCCTCGAACTCCCGTTGGGCTGTCGGTGCGGACGCCATTTGAAGTCTTCTGGCTCGACGGTCTCGGAGTGTTTTTCGGGACCGGAACGCACGACAGGCCTCGCAGGTGTCTTCGCTGTGCTCAGGTGACAGGCACAGGTTGCAGACCAAGTGTTGGTCTGTGTAGGGGTATTTATTGTGGCATTTGGGGCAGAAACGAAACGGGGTCCGTTCCATCGGCGTTCTTCAGCACGCGGTCGGGCCGACCAGGCCCCGACGGAGGATCGAAAAACTACCCCGAAGGGCACCGGAGCTCTTCGATCTTCGATGCGGTGTGGAATCTAAGTACGCCGATCCCGAACGCAACAATACCGACGAAAATCTTCCGAAATTAGCTAATTTTCCGTTCCGAAACTCGGAGCGACAGGAACACGTCCGAACCCGATGGCGGAAAAAAAACAATCGAGGATGGAGTCGACGCCCATGCGCAATGGAGACAAAAGGAGGAGTCACTCGGTCCCGTGACTCGAAAGACTTCTTCGAAGAAAAACAACTTGTAACACTCCGGCCCAACACCAGATGGCGAGCTATTGCAGAACATGCGTATCTACAGCGACAGATGCCATCGAACATAGAAGTTTAATAAAAACTAAGGTGGTCATTACAATATTGGCGATAAAAGCCGCTTACCGCCATGCAGAAGACCGCCAATACACCACCGCGGCCGCGGAATTACGCCACAGCTATTATGACACACATCTCGGATTCCGCCGAAATTCAGACACCCACACAACTCCGCCACACCAAAGGTCAGTGTTAAACTGGCGAAAACAAATCCTCCACCTCCACGCCAACAGAAACACGCCCATGCTATTACGACCCACGAATCCACGCTGCGGTCTTTCAACCGCAGTATTCCATTGGCGGTACACACCACCCCGCTCAAAATACACACACATCTCCAAAACACCACCACATTGGACAATTCCAAATACACACACCTGATACACATACAAACCACACACCCAACACAATATAAAACACACACCCACATCACCCACAAACCCCTATGACCAAAAATTAGTCACGAAGGCCAGAGAGACAGCACAGATTAGACAATCCCACCACACAGAGGCACACAACACCATCACCCACACAACATCCACGCACCAAACACCACACACCACTACACATCACCCCAACACTCATCACCACATACACCACCCCACACATCACACACACCACCCCATGTCACGCCAAAGACACCCCCGCTTTTCCGAGGAGGAGCTCAGGGTCATGGTGGAGGAAATCCTACGGGTAGAGCCACAGATATTTGGCTCACAGGTGCAGCACACATCCATAGCCAGGAAGATGGAGCTATGGCGCAGAATAGTCGACAGGGTCAACGCTGTGGGACAGCACCCAAGAAATCGGGAGGACATCAGGAAGAGGTGGAACAACCTACGGGGGAAGGTGCGTTTAACGGTCTCCAGGCACAACATCACGGTGCAGCGGACTGGCGGCGGACCCCCACCTCCTCCCCCACAACTAACAACATGGGAGGAGCAAGTCTTGACCATCATGCATCCTGAGGGCCTCGGAGGAATCGGTGGAGGAATGGACACTGGTAAGTCAAATCTTAACTATCAGATCCCCCACCCTACCTGCATGCTATCACACACTCCCACCCTCACCCCCTCCCCTATCACTCCAACTCCTCACTAATGTACTAACAACACAAACCACCCATCCCAACACCAAGCCCTGCATGACACAACTAAGCATGGACACCCATCACGAAAGCATGCCCACTGCACATACCCATAACAACCCCCTAACCATCATCACACAAACCCCCACACAGGAATGCTTGCACTGGGGTACACGCACACCCACCCATTGCACACCATGACACACACACATGCAATAATCATGCACTTATGCCCCTGCAGGATCACAAAGGACCGTCACCACACCGGAGGGTCCAGACAACTCCACTCCACCCACAGAAGAGGCCCACAGTGACGATAGCAGCTCTGCCCTACTGGAGCCTGATGACCAGCCCGGACCATTGTGGGCCTCGGGACAGTCGGTTCCCCTTGCACAGGCACAGCCCAACACTGACCTTCCACCCTCTGGTAACACCAGTACAGCACCCACCCAGCGGGCCCAAACCTCCGTACCCAGGACAGGTCAATCAGTTGTGTGTCCACCACTAAAGGGAACCCAGGATAACCCACCACCCCAACAACAACAGGGACCTGGGGGCAGTGGCAGTGGGCACACGGTCCAGGGGACGGAGGCACAGGGTAACTGGGAGGGCTGCTGTGCGACAGGGGGCGGACAGGCTAAGGGAACCCACTCTCCACGAGGCCCTCTCCTCCATCATGGGAGCATACCACCACTCCCAGGAGACGATGGCGACGGTCCTGGTCAAGTTTCAGGAGACCCAGCGCCTGCAGGAGGAACAGTATTTGGGGTTCAGGGAGGAGCTCAGGACCATCAGCTCTGCCTTGGGGACCATCGTAGGGGTGCTGAAGGACATACAGCAGACCATGAGGGACACCGTGGCACTCCAAGGGGCCCCTGACACTAGCATGGACGATGAACTGCCCACCACCTCCGCCGGCGTTAGTGGACAGGATGCCCCGCCACAGGCCACCACACCAGCACCCCACCCCCTGCAGACGGACAACCACCCGCAAGCGGTCCCTGAGATCCAGGAACAGGACAGAGCAAGATGGCAAGACCCCCGGCAGGAAATGAGACCACCCTGATTGTCCTCCCACTGTCTCACTTTGTTACCCTTTGTTACCCTGTCCATACTTAAACTGCCCCAGCTCCACTTCCTATGCCCATATGGGCAGTGCACCTGTGAGACTAATAGACTGGACTCTGCCATGGACATTCCTCCACCATCACCCCTCACCATTTTACAACCCCCCTCCATTTTTGAGCACTTAAATAAACACCCTTGAACCACAAAACAATGTTGAGTCAGTCTATGATTTGGTAAAATGTATTATCAATGACAGTGTCAAAATGCGTTTCTAGTTTTAAAGGCAACATACCTATGTCATACATCACAAGTCCTTGAAGGATGCATGCAGATGACACATGTTGGTAACCACACCTGTGAAACCGTAATGGAAAGGAACAACTCAGTTACCAAATAATCCCATTAAATTACACACAGGATAGAGGAAGACGTGTGACAGTGAATGTAATGGTAAAAATGAAAATGTTTTCACCTGTGTGTCACTGGAAATATTGCTGTATCCCTGTTGTCGCTGTCTTCTTCCTCCGCTTCCTCAGCTTCCTCCTCATCACTGTCCATAGGCTCCACAGCTGCCACAACACTGTCATCTGGACCATCCTCCTGCAGAAAAGGCACCTGGCGTCGCAAAGCAAGATTGTGAAGCATCGAGCAGGCGATGATGATCTGGCACACCTTTGGTGAGTAGAATAGGGAACCACCTGTAAGATGGAGGCACCTGAACCTGGCCTTAAGGAGGCCGAAGGTGCGTTTGATCACCCTCCTAGTCCGCCCATGGGCCTCATTGTAGCGTTCCTCTGCCCTGGTCCTGGGATTCCTCACTGGGGTCAATAGCCAGGACAGGTTGGGGTAACCAGAGTCTCCTAATAGCCACACCCGGTGCCTCTGGAGTTGACCCATCATATCAGGGATGCTGCTATTCCGCAGGATGTAGGCGTCATGCACTGAGCCAGGGAACATAGCATTTACCTGGGAGATGTACTGGTCTGCCAAACATACCATCTGTACATTCATCGAATGATAACTCTTCCTGTTCCTGTACACCTGTTCACTCCTGTGGGGGGGGACCAGAGCTACATGGGTCCCATCAATAGCACCTATGATGTTGGGGATATATCCAAGGGCATAGAAGTCACCTTTCACTGTAGCCAAATCTTCCACCTCAGGGAAAATGATGTATCTCCTAACGTGTTTCAGCAGGGCAGACAACACTCTGGACAGCACGTTGGAAAACATAGGCTGGGACATCTCTGATGCCATGGCCACTGTTGTCTGAAAAGACCCACTTGCAAGGAAATGGAGCACTGACAGTACCTGCACGTCAGGGTGGATTCCAGTGGGATGGCGGATTGGTGACATCAGGTCTGGCTCCAACTGGGTACATAGTTCCTGGATTGTGGCACGGTCAAACCTGTAGGTGACGATTAAATGTCGCTCCTCCATTGTCAACAGGTCCACCAGCGGTCGGTACACCGGAGGATTCCGCCATCTTCTCAAATGTCCCAGCTGACGGCGCCTAGGAATGACAACAGTGACGACCGAGTCAATATTTTTCCAGGTATGCACCCACAGTTACACAGAAGACGACACCAAACACAAAACCCTTCCCGTATGTGTGTTGAGTGTAGGCCTAGCTATGTGTGACGCAGGAGTAAATGAAGCCATGTGGGCCCCTGAAATGGCGGCTGCCTGACCTCTAAACTGGGACAATGGGATTGTGGGGTAACTGCGTTGCCGTTGCACACCGTCGCGGTAGGCGGTCGTAGACCTCGGCGCAATGCTGCATTGGTTAACATTGGACCCTATGGGTCCCAGGAGCCAAAGAACAAGTGCGCCGGCGGTGATGATACGCACCGCCGCGGACGTCACCGCCATTTTCTATCTGTTCAATCACTAGATACTTGATCTTCGACAGGAGAGGACCTACACTGCAAGTGCTGCTGTGACCTCAGTCTGGAAGCAACGATGGCTGTTGCGTCTGGGGAAAGGGCCCCTGCCTTCACTGCTCAGGAGTTGGAGAAACTGGTAGACAGCGTCCTCCCCCAGTACACGCTAGTCTACGGTCCTCCAGACCAACAGGTTAGTACACAGGTAGCACGTTGTATGGGCTATGCCTGGGTGGAGAGGGCTGGTTGTAAGAGGGAAGGGGGCAGAGTTCAGGGAACATGAATGCATGTGAATGAATGTGACACATGGCTAGGGTAGGGAGGGGGGCCACTCACATCGACGGTGCAGTTGGTAATGACTTCGCTTCTTCCCTTGTGCATGTCATGTAGGTCAGCGCCCACCAGAAGAAGGACATTTGGCGTGCCATCGCCAAGGACGTCCGGACCCTGGGGGTCCACCAGAGACGGGGCACCCACTGCCGGAAAAGATGGGAGGACATTCGCCGCTGGAGCAAGAAGACGGCGGAGGCTCAGCTGGGGATGGCCTCCCAACGTGGGAGGGGTGCCCTTCGCCCCATGAACCCCCCTGATGTTCAGGATACGGGCGGTGGCCTACCCTGAGTTGGATGGGCGCTTGAGGGCATCACAGCAGACACAAGGGGGTGAGTACTCTCTCATTCTGCGGACTTTGCGCGCAGTGGAGGGGTCTGGGTGGGGGAGGAGGCCTGTGGGTGTACCTAGGCCAGGCAGAAATACGTAGACTAGGCCCCTCCGTAATGCAGGCCATGTGACACTCTACCCCACCGCAGTAGAGTGGCAAGTACAGGTATAGATGCCCCTGTGGCATCCATGTGTGCAGATGTCCACCATAGCCATGTAGGCCAGATCCCAGAAATTGCATCTGCAGAGGCCAGGAGCACGGCGTAGTGCAGGGGGCTGCTGTGTCTGTATTGTCCGCCAACGGTAGCGGTATGCCATGCACTCAACCTGTCTTTCTTCTGTCTCCCCCCCCCCTCCTGTCCTTTTGTGCATCAGCATCATCAGGCGGAGGTACAGTGGCACCGGAGCATGAGGGAGCTGCATCCCACATGGCCATGGAGGGCCACACCACGGACTCAGAATGCACCAGTGGGACGGAGGGCGAGGGGAGCTTCACGTCGGCCACAGGATCACCAACCAGTGACACGGACTCGCCCGCCGATGGAGGCTCCCTTGGTGGCGGCACCATCTGTGCGCCCCACTTCTACAGGTACAGCCGCCACCTCCCCTACCAGCACCGACCTCCCAGCAGCCCCTCAGCGTGCGCCCCTTGCCCGCTCACCCAGGAGGGTGGGCATCACCTTCGCCCCAGGCACCTCAGGCCCTGCCCCTGTCACCCCTGCTGCCCTCAGTGAGGAGGCCATTGACCTCCTCAGGTCACTCACTGTTGGGCAGTCTACCATTGTGAATGCCATCCAGGGTGTAGAAAGGGAGTTGCAACACGGTAATGCATTCCTGGAGGGCATTCATTCTGGTCAGGCTGTCCTTCAGCGAACCCTGCAATCTCTGGCCTCAGCACTGATGGCAGCCATTGTCCCTGTGTCTAGCCTCCCCCCTCCAACCTCCTCCACCCAGACCCAATCCCCTGTACCCCAGCCCATTCCAAGCACACCTACAGACCAGCATGCAAACATGTCAACACACAAGGGAAGCTCTGGCAAACATAGGCACCACACAACCCACAGGCACACACACAAGCATCACCCACATGCAGACACAGCAACATCCACTGCCTCCACTGTGTCCCCCTCCTCATCGTCTCCCTCCTCCCTCCCAGTCTCGTCTACACTCTCACCTGCATGCACTACATCTACAGGCACCAGGAGTCGCACCAGAACACCCAGCACCACACCCCGCTCACCTGCACTCACCACCTCCACTCCCATTTACACGTCCCCTGTATCCTCTCCCAGTGTGTCTGTGACGCCCCATCCCAAAGTACACAAACGTGGGCACCCACACACCCAACATCCATCCACCTCACGACAGCCTCCAGTACCTGCACCCAAAACACCTAAAGTGACACCTCCTACAACCACCTCCTCTTCCTCCACTCCCAGACCCCCTCCAACTACCTATCCCAGTGTTCGTCAGAAACTGTCCCTCTGCAAAGTTGACCTTTTTGCCCCCCCCTCCAATTCATCCGTCACGTCGTAGCGCCTCAGCCAAAAAGCCTCCAGTACCAGTGGTGCCTGTTCAAGGTGTGTGGAATGCACCGGCCACCAGGGCAGGCAGTGTGACCCGGAGCCAAGGCACTGGCAGCCCACCCCCTGTAAAGGCTCTGAAATTGGAAAGTGGCCGACGGGACCCTGTGAAGACTCCTGGAGGCAAAACAACTCACAGGGGTCCCAGGG
Source organism: Pleurodeles waltl (assembly GCF_031143425.1). Lineage (NCBI taxonomy): Eukaryota > Metazoa > Chordata > Amphibia > Caudata > Salamandridae > Pleurodeles > Pleurodeles waltl. The sequence continues at coordinate 391,566,758 of NC_090448.1, forward strand.
GGATTGCAGAGTCAGCTGTGACTCCTCCAAAGGTGGTGAAGGGCTAGAGGGAGTCTGCACAGCCTGGTGTGAGCATCACGGCGGAGAAGGGCGGCATCCTTCCCGGCGGTCGGGACGCCACCGCTAGCACCATCGTTACTGGTCCGGAGACCACCGCCAGAGTCATTGCCCAGGAGGGCCCAAGTATCGTCACTGGTCAGGAGACCACCGCCAGAGTCAGTGCACAGGAGGGCCCAAGTGTCGTCACTGGTCAGGAGACCACCGCCAGAGTCAGTGCCCAGGAGGGCCCAAGTATCGTCACTGGTCAGGAGACCACCGCCATCGCCGGAGTCAGTGCCCAGGAGGGCCCCGACTGCCACAGCCCCGCTGGGCAATGAGGGAACGTCATGCCACACACCAATGCCCAGTCCAGAGAACGTCATGCCACACACCAATGCCCAGTCCAGAACCGCCATGGCAAAGCACTGCTGAACAGTCCAGAACTGCCATGGCAAAGCACTGATGAACAGTCCAGAACCGCCATGGCAAAGCACTGCTGAACAGTCCAGAGACCACCATGGCAAAGCACCGCTGAACAGTCCAGAGCCGCCATGGCAAAACACCGCTGAACAGTCCAGAACCGCCATGGCAAAGCACCGCTGAACAGTCCAGAGACCGCCATGGCAAAGCACCGCTGAACAGTCCAGAGCCGCCATGGCAAAGCACCGCTGAACAGTCCAGAACTGCCATGGCAAAGCACCGCTGAACAGGGCATGCACCGGGGAAGAATGAAAAGGCCGCCACATCAAGCATCGTTATCCCATGTGCAGCTGGGACAGTGACGGGACAGGAACTGTCATGGGGAGACTAATCCAGTCTGGGCACCAGTCCCCCTCCAGAACCAGTGGAGCCTGTTATCTACTTGCGAAACTGTGGCTTTGCAATCCCCAGGATGGTCCAGTGGGCAACCCACCCACTCTAGAGACTTGTGAGACTGTGGCTTTGCACTCCCCAGGATGGTACAGTGGGCAACTCACCCACTGTAGAGACTTGAGAGACTGTGGCTTTGTACTCCCCAGGATGGTACAGTGGGCAAACCACCCACTGTAGAGACTTGAGAGACTGTGGCTTTGCACTCCCCAGGATGGTACAGTGGGCAAACCACCCACTGTAGAGACTTGAGAGACTGTGGCTTTGCACTCCCCAGGATGGTACAGTGGGCAAACCACCCCCTGTAGAGACTTGAGAGACTGTGGCTTTGCACTCCCCAGGATACATCAATGGGCATGGAGCCCAGTCGTCTATCTGGCTTTGCACTCATCCGGCTGAGGTGGCCCCCCTTCCCCCTGAGGTGCCTGTAGTATTTCTATCTGATGCCCCGGCAGTGTTCTCTCCGTTTGTGGACAGGTATCTTTTGTGGGCCTCGCCCATGCATTTTTGGACTAGTGGTGCACGGACATTGATATGTGCATATCTGCACTACTTCTCGTAATGTATATACTCTTGAATGATTTTATATTATATCTGTATATTTTTGGAACATGTATATTGATACATTACAATGTTTGAACTGATTTCGTTTTGTCTTTGCATTCTTCCGGGGGGGTTGTGGGTTGTTACTGTGATGTTTGTGAATGCATTGGTGTGTGTGTGTGTTGTAATATGAGAGGGTGGGGGTGTTTCGTGTGTGTCCCCCTAACTTTTGCCTCCCCCCTCCCCTATGTCGTAGGTGCAGTACTCAACGTTGTCTTCGCCGGCGCCGGCGTTGCTCTTCGTAGATGAGTAGGAATACAAGGGCTGGTAGGATTTGTAATTCCAGCTCCATGGAGTCCTCCTTCCTCGTGGGATGTGTTCAGGTGAGCGTTTTCCCATTGCAGTAACTGTTTCCGCCGTGTTTTTATCCACGGTGAATCCGCCCCGGAAAAGGTGGCAGATTGGCGGGTTGTGATACTATGGGCGGTACATTGTCTTCCGCCTGTCTGTTGGTGGTGACCGCTGCGCTGCTTGTCTGTACCGCTGTGGCGGGCGGTGTGTTAAAGTGGCTGTCTTTGTTTGCGGTTTCCGCCAGGGTCATAATTCCCTTTTTTTTCTCCGCCGGCCTGTTTGCGGTATTACCGCACCTTTAACATCGTCCGCCAGGCTTGTAATGACCCCCCTAAATGTCTTGGTTAACACCAGACCTAATTAGAAACCCAATTCTTAAATAAAATCACCAAAGTTCATCCATGGTATATGTCTTTAAATTAGTTGTGTTTATGAATTCACAAGAATTACAGAAGTAGACCATGAAATCGTACTACTAGAAAATATTTGTGAACTTTATTTTAGCACAAGCAAACATGCATGTGTAGATTTGCTCATGCGAAAATCTATTGAGCGTTTACAAGTTTACTTTCCCTCCAAACACTTTTTTCCCCAACCCTGGAATTACTTCTACTTCTGCCATTGTCCAGAGTAAATTTCCAACCTTTCTCAGTATGGGAAAAGTTTAGAGAAGGACTGGTGAAAACCCTTACAATAGGCAAGTTAGTAGGTTTGTCGACTTTGGAACTGGTGCTTACTGCTTCCTCCAGCCACAGTATGAAGATCTGTGGAAAGGTGGCAAAATAAGGAAATTGCTTTAGTAGGGGTTGAAATTGCAAGTACGCAAGTCCTGCTATAGTATTAGCCCTGGCATAATCTCCAGCAACATGAGGAAGTGTATGGTAGTTTGAATGAGTGGAATTGCTTTCCATTATCTTCAACTTACGTCAGGAAGAGTAGTTTCTAACTACCTGTCTTCCAGTATTGCTCTTCAGAAACCTTGGAGGGTAAGTTATTCAGTTAATAACATTCTGAGAGTTTGGGTGGGGCAGTATCCAATTAGGACAGTGGTCGGAAGCAGACCTTCCTTTGGCTCAGGTGGACAGGCAAGTGGTTCACCACTGGTTTGTTTAGGATGTGTCTGAAAAGCAGGGCTGTGTACAACTAAGAAGTCTGTGTGGCCAGACTAAGTGGCTATCAGGGAAATTAAAAAAATCAGCAACTGGTGAAGTACCAAGCTTAGGATGCCAAGCCCCATTTCCTACTTTTAAGCATTTTCATCTATTGCACTGCTCTAGGCACTGGCGACTCAGGCCCATTCCCCCTACCCCTACCCAACATGTTTATACTACAGCATTGTCTCTCGAGACAGGTGGTGACAAACAACTAAGCCGTAGATTACGTTTATCACCTGAAAGCACAAATGCTGTTTTTAATAGTAAAACAATCCGGACTGCTCCACAGAAGCAATCCCAGGTATACACATAGCTGGGATGTGGAATCACCCAACATTGAGGATATATTGTTAGTAGTCAGTGACGGCAAGTTTCCATGTCTATTTTGTCTACTGAACAATTCAGCTTTATCCCTGGCATTACAAATATTTTGGTTGCCAGTTTACAGCAGCAGTATAGCAGGAGGAAGGAGAATAGCCAGCTGGCAAAATAAACCTCTATGAGTAGAAGATGTTAAAATAGTGAATTATAGATATATAACAATGAAAATAAGGGATACCCACCAAGCAAGTGGGTCTGAGTGATCAAACAGACACTAAGAGTGAAGCTTGTGTTGTCCATGATGTCACTCAGAACCGAGAGGGGAACAATAGTGGTTATCTACTTTTCACCCATCTATAATTGTTGGTCATGTATGGCCACCAAAATCATCTGCTCCCATTTTCAACTGCTGCACAGAAGCAGAGACATAATGAGGGAGCCATACATAACATGCCCTTTCCACCAAGTCCCCGATGTAAATTTTTTTTATATATATATATATATATATATGTATGGAAAATGTCACTTACCCAGTGTACATCTGTTCGTGGCATGTTCCGCTGCAGATTCACATGCTATGCATACGTTTGCCATCTAGTGTTGGGCTCGGAGTGTTACAAGTTGTTTTTCTTTGAAGAAGTGTTTGAGTCACGGGATCGAGTGACTCCTCCTCTTCTGCTCCATTGCGCATGGGCATCGACTCCATGTTAGATTGTTTTCCCGCAGAGAGCAAGGTAGGAGTGACAGAGTATAAAGAAAAGAGATGTCCATGCAAATGGAATTGTTACCTGAAGTAAAATGGTACATCCAAATGAACACTGGGAGAAAATATTGTGGTATGAGTCTCAGCTTTTATTGAAGAATATATGTAAGTTCCTTGGGAGGGAAAACATCCCACCCTCCATCTACGACAGCAACCGTCCCCAACAGTCCCTACATTCCACTAGAATCTCTCAACAATCCATCCACCAACATTCTTACCCCACGCACAACCATTCCAAGAAATACATGAATATATATATATACATATGTGCAAGTGTTTGTTTAACTTAAACGGCTACAGGCTTCCGGGGAGGTGGGAGGGTGCATGTGAATCTGCAGCAGAACATGCCACAAACAGATGTACACTGGGTAAGTGACATTTTCCGTTCGATGGCATGTGTAGCTGCTGATACACATGCTATGCATAGACTAGAAAGCAGTAATTCCTCCCATAAAAGCGGTGGTTAGCCTGTAGGAGTTGAAGTTGTTTGAAATAATGTTCTTAGTACAGCTTGACCTACTGTGGCTTACTGCACTGCTAAATCAGCTAAACAATGTTTAGTAAATGTATGTGGTGCTGACCAAGTAGCTGCTTTACATATTTCAGCCACTAGTATATTTCCTAAGAAGGCCATTGTAGAACCTTTTTTCCTTGTGGAATGTGCTTTAGGTGCAACTAAGAGTTGTCTTTTAGCTTTAAGGTAATAATTAAAACATAAACTCTTCACATCAGATCATAGTCCTTGAAATGCGAAGGAAACTTGAAAGTTCTGTTCCATCTTCTCACCCCCAAACTTCTTGATGAATCATTAGTAATCTCCTTGGATCTCCTCAAGTCTGTGTTCGAGGAATTACCAAAGTCATTCCTATGCATCCCATCTTTATTCAGGATACTGTGATCACCACAATACTTGACAACTCTATTTAGGTTCCAAATCCTATTAACATCTGTCTTTATGGCATTGGTAAATAAACCTTCATCGGACCATACAGTTTCCTTTTCATGAAGGGGTTCTTGATCAGAACCCAATCATCAACATTAATCACAGTTTTCTTCACAGCGTTTGGTTTATCAAAATTAAGTTTACTCTTTACCTTCTTCAATCGCTACTTATGCATCCAACTATCATTCTTCACCACTCTACCTCTACCATCAAGGAGATTATTGACCCAATTGGGTTTCAAAATTGTGTTTCCATGCCTACCCCGAAACAGAGCAAAAGGTGTTTGACCTGTAGATGAGTGTAGAGTGTGTCTATTGTATTGTATTGTAATAGTATTTATTTATATAGCGCTTACTATCCGTGACGAGGCGTCGAAGCGCTTTTTGGCGAGTAGCACGCTACTCCGGAACCCAACTAGAATTAGTGATGGATTAGTATCGGGGAAATATGAGTACAGTTTTAGTATTATTATGAGTTAATTTGACCCGTGGATATGAGAGTTTGTTAGTTAGACTGACAGGAGTCTATACACATAAACCTTTTCCAATACCTCCTCCTTCCAATCCAATTGACTCTCTTTAGCAATAGAAGTGGTTTTCTTGATAACCCGATTGAACCGTTCTACCATGCCATTGCATTCGGGATAGTACAAAGCACACAGTGTGTATTTAATTCCACATCCGCTCAAAAAATCATTCATTTATCCGGAAACCAACTGCACACCATTATCCGTGAGTAAAGTAGAGGGTATCCCTTCTTTAATTATCAAGTCTTTCATGAATTCTATCACTTTACTAGTCTCAATCCTCTTAGTAAAACATACCTCAGGCCACCTTGAAAACATGTCAACACCACAATCACGTATTCAGCCATATTCCCACCATATATGGGTCCTAAAATGTCTTAAGCAATGTCTTCCCACAGACCTTTAGGCGCATCCCTGGTCACCATGGGTTGAACTTTAGGTTTCTTAGCTTTCTCACTAACAGCACACTGTAGACAATCTCTCACCACTCTCTCAGGCTGAGTATCCATACCCGGCCACCAGTAGGAAGAACGCAATCTCTCGTTAGTCTCCAAAATGCCCATGTGACTGCTGTGAGCCTGATTTATCAAACGTCTTCTCACTTTTGAGGGAAGAACCAATCTTGTACTCCTCAGCAGCAGATCATGATCAACCGCTAGTTCGTTCCTTACATTCCAAAATTCACTACTCTTACAACTATCCTGATTTTTTTCTTACACCCATCTCGTAGCAACTTGATGACTTCTGCCAACACCACATCAGCCAAGGTTTCCTCACGGCATTTTGCTTCCGGGATTATTTCGAAATTAACCTCACACACCCAATCAAAACACTCCAAACCATCATCCAAACACTCATCTTCTTGGGTCTTAGATTCTGGAGAAATTAACCTTGGTAACACATCAGCTGATAGATTGTATGAACCAGGAACATCTTCTACAACAAAATCATACTCCTGTAGTCCAACAATCCATTTTGTGATCCTACTTGACACCGCTTCAATACCTTTAGAATAAAAGACTTCACATAACGGCTTGTGATCTGACCTCACAATAAATGAGCCTCCCCATGAAAACTTCTTCAATTTCCTAATGGCCCAGAAAACAGCAAGAGCCTCCCTCTCAATAACGGAATACTTGGTTTCAGTGCCTTTCAAACTCCTAGATATGAACACAATGGTGTTTTCAGGATTCAGACCACCTTGTTGTAGAACAGCTCCTAAACTTTTGCCACTGGCATCAGTAGTCAAAATAGAACGTATATTTGGATTGAAAGTTTTCAAAGCGGGTGCCTTTGAGAGAGACTCTTTCAGATCACAAAATTCCTTCTCACATTCCTCACTCCATGCAAATTCAACCCCTTTCTTTAATAAACCCCTCATATTAAATCAAGAACTGGAAACATTTCTGGCAAACTTACTATAATATTCAGCCATGCGTAGAAATCACATTAATTCTTCTTTCTACATAGGAGATGATAAGCATCAAATGGAATCAACTAGTTTTTTCTTGGGCAACACACCCTCACCAGAAATGGTGTGCCCTAAATAATCAATAGTATTCACACCAAACTTGCACTTCTCAGCTTTTATGGTCAAACCGCATTCCACAATTTTTCCTAGAACCTCTAAGTCTTGCCACATGTTCATTAACATCTCTACCATAAACCAGAATATCGTCCTGATAAACACACACACACACACACACCACATATCCCTTTCAAAACACATTCCATTTATCTTTGAAATTCAGAGGCAGCAGAAATCAGAACAAAGGGTAGCCGTACAAATCTAAAGGGTTTTTACTCATCTTGTTGGGTCGGGGTAATAAAAGCTGTATAGTTCCTACATGACTCATCGAATTAAACTTGGTGATAAGTGAGATCAATTGTAGAAAAAAACTTTAGCTCCACAGACCATAGAAAGCAATTCGAAAATATTGGGAAGAGGGTACCTGTCAACCACAATGCACTTGTTGAGCTTGCGAAGATCCACACAAAGTCTAATCTTGTCATTAGCCTTCTTGGCAATAACAATAGGAGCTAACCACTCCGTACCTTCCACTTCTTCAATCACCCCTTGATCTTTTAATCTCGCTAGCTCAGCCTGAAGGTCCCCCCTTACGGAGTAAGGGACACTCCGAACTTTACTGCAGAAAGGAACAGAACCATGAAGCAATTTAATCTTGTGAGAATATCCTTTCATACAACCTATTTTGTCACTGAAGAGACCACCAAAGTCACGATGAAGAGAAGTCACTAAATCGGAGCTTGCTAAGGCGTTTTCCACCTCTTCAACACAGAGCTGCTCTTTAAGAATTATAGAAGGAGAACTGTTAGGGTCAAGCATGACACCCAAATCCTTTTGATGCCACCAACTAATTATGCTGTCCCCTTTTTTTAAAAACATAGATCTTGCCAGAGACATAATGCTGACCATACTCAAGTAAGCCTAGAAAATAGCCATGTAACTCTATTGGTTCTCCACCATATGCACACGGTCTGATATCAGGTTTCAGCAATTGGATTTTCCCTTTTAGATATTCCTGATAAAATTGGTTAGAAACTATTGTGATCTTGGCACCAGAATCAAAGAGCATCAAGGTATTTGCCCCTTCCACCAAAACATAATCTAAAGGGCCCTTGACGCCACTGTCAGATACTTACGAAACAATTCGACCACACTGAAAATCACCACCATCCTTGCTCTCTTCCATGTGATTATCAACAGAGTTCACCATCTGTTTAGATATACGTTGATTACACACAGACGTAAAATGACCCTTCTTCTTGCAGAATGAACAGGAACTGCTAATAGCTGGACACACCCTATAATTTGCAAAATGCCCTTCTTTGCCAGACCTATAGCATCTCTTCTTTTTGGAGAGGTTCTGAGGGAACTCTCTACTGGCATCTTTAAGACTTTTGAACCTACGGTCCTTTACCACAGAAACCTCATTAGAACCGTGCTTTCTCATAACTTCAACACACTTCAGGAAATGTTCAATTCTTTTCGCAAGGGAAATTACTTCATCCAGATGGGGGTCATCCAACAAACACAACTCATCATGTACTTTATCAATTTTACATCCTTGCATAAATTGATCACGAATTCATTCGTCAAGAGATGAACCAAACTTGCATGAGGGGCCACACGTCTCAAGTCAGTAACATCGTTTTCAACAGTTTCCCCTTCAAACTGTAATCTTTTACCAAAATAATACCTTTCTAATATGGTGCTAACCTTTGGTAAATAATGCAAATCTAGTTTCCTAATACAAATTTCATATTCATTTAGACTGATAGCTTCACTGTCAGGGGTGTCAGGGAGGTGATCAAAAACCTCTTGACCATCCGTACCTAACAGTGTAGCAATAACGCAGTTTTCCTTTCAGTACTAAGTGACGTCCCACAAACACTGGCATACCTCTCAAAAACTTTCTTCCATTTGCCCCACTTCATGGGGTTGATCACCCGGAGTGGAGAGAAAGAAAGGAGGAGCAGCAACATTCATCATTATTAGAAAAATGACATACAAATTACACAAAAATGATAAAATAAAATTGATACACAATAACGAAAAATAAACAAAATAATAAAAGGAACAATGAAATGTCTCAAGTCCTTGTTTGAAAGTGAGAACGTGCAACAGCAAGGTAGAGCCTCAAAAAGAAGTGTGAATGCCTGCCTGTTGCAGTAGGTAAATGCGTGCCTGTCACAGTAGAAAGACCCAACAGGCTGAGGTAAGTGAAGAAACAGATGGCCAATGTTGAAACCTCCAAAAGTCAATGTAACTCACAAATAGGCTCAACGTAGAATAGTCCAGGATGTTGAGACAAGAGCAGGAATCTAATCACTTGAAAAGAAATAACCGTAAACACAGAAAAACAAGGTTCTGTAGATACAACGGTGTAATGTTGAACACGTAGCAATTAGCGTACTAGTGGTTTCAGAAGATATGCTGGAGTTGCTAAGCAACGATGCCGCGGAAACACTGGTTGCTCGTGTAGAGACGCACCTGTTTGCTTGGAAACTGACGCTGCCGACGTCGGGTTGCCAGGGAACTGGAGCTAACAGCAGAGAGCGTGCTGGAGACGGAGCACGTGCAGACCAGCCGGAGATCACAGGACGCAATGGTTGCCCTGGATACAGGACGCTAGACGGCAGGAAGAGTGCGCTGGAGACTGAGTGCGTGCAGACGTGGTGGTTGCCCTGGAAACAGGAAGCTGTAGGCGTGTAGAAAAATCCAATAATGAAGAGTTCAAAAGCACTTCCAAATCAAACAAAATAAATGAAAACTTGAGCTGGAAAGGGCAACTCCCAGCAGGAGTCTAGCAGAAGATGGCACTCCGGAGATAACACCGAACTGAGTCAGGATGCTTCCCAGAGACGCGTAGGAAAGTCCCTCGTCGCCAGTGTTACATGAGGTAAACCGGTACATCCAAATGAACGCTAAGAGCAAATATCGTGGTACGAGTCTCAGCTTTTGTTGAAGAATATATATAAGTTCCTTGGGAGGGAAAACATCCCAACCTCCATCTACGACAGCAACCGTCCCCAACAGTCCCTACATTCCACTAGAATCTCTCAACAATCCATCCACCAACATTCTTACCTCACGCACAACCATTCCAAGAAACACATGAATATAACAGGAATAGATACATACATATGTACAAGTGTTTGTTTAACTTAAACGGCTACATACTTCCTGGGAGGTGGGAGGGTGCATGTGAATCTGCAGCAGGAACATGCCACAAACAGATGTACACTGGGTAAGTGACATTTTCTGTTCAATGGCATGTGTAGCTGCAGATACACATGCTGTGCATAGACTAGAAAGCAGTTATTCCTCCCATAAAAGCAGTGGTTAGCCTGCAGGAGTTGAAGTTGTTAGAAATGTTCTTAGTACAGCTTGACCTACTGTGGCTTGCTGCGCTGCTAAAACATATACACAATAATGTTTAGTAAATGTCTGTGGTGTTGAACAAGTAGCTGCTTTACATATTTCAGCCACTGGTATATTTCCTAAGAAGGCCGTTGTAGCACCTTTTTTCCTTGTGGAATGTGCTTTAAGTGCAACTAAGAATTGTCTTTTAGCTTTAAGGTAACATTTTTGGATGCATTTTACTAGCCATCTTTCTACACCTTGTTTTGAAATGGGGTTACCAGTATGAGGTTTTGGAAAAGCTACAAATAGCTGTTTAGTTTTCCTGAATGGTTTTGTTCTATCTATGTGGAACGTTAGAGCTCTTTTAATGTCTAATGTATGTAGAGCTCTTTCTGCCACAGAATCTGGCTGTGGGAAGGAGACTGGTAGTTCCGCTGTTTGATTGATATGAAAAGGTGATACTACTTTAAGAAGAAATTTAGGGTTAGTTTGTAGTACGACTTTATGTTTATGTACTTGTATGAACGGTTCTTCAACAGTAAAAGCTTGAATTTCACTAACTCTTCGCAATGATGTAATTGCGACTAGGAAGGCAACCTTCTAGGTTAAGAATTCCATTTGACATTGACTGCATAGGTTCAAATGGTGGGCCCATAAGTCGCGTGCGTAAGCACTATGTTTAGATTCCACGAAGGAACTGGAGGTGTTCTGGGTGGGATGATGCATTTTAAACCTTCCATGAAGGCTTTGATAACAGGAACTCTAAATAAAGAGCTGTGCTGTATATTTTGCAAATATGCGGAAATTACAGTGAGGTGTATTTTTATGGATGAGAATGCTAAATTTGATTTTTGTAAATGAAGTAAATAGCATACAATATCTTGTATTGATGCTGAAAGAGGGGCAATTTGTTTAGATTGACAGTAATATACAAATCTTTTCCATTTGTTGGCATAGCACTGTCTCGTAGTGGGTTTTCTTGCCTGCTTAATTACTTCCATACATTCAGTTGGTAGTTGTAAATACCCAGATTCTATGACCTCAGGAGCCAAATCGCTAGATTGAGTGTGTTGGGATTTGGGTGCCTGATCTGCCCTTTGTTTTGTGTCAATAGATCTGGTGTGGGAGTTTGGAGTGTGGTACTACTGACAGGTCTAGTGTTGTGTACCACGGCTGACATGCCCACGTTGGCACTATGAGTATCAGATTGAGTGTGTTTTGACTCAGTTTGTTAACTAGAAAATGGAATGAGTGGGAGAGGGGGAAAAGCGTAATGAGTGGGAGAGGGGGAAAAGCGTAAGCAAATATCCCTGACCAATTGATCCATAGAGTATTGCCCTTGGATAGGGGATGTGGGTATCCGGATGCAAAGTTTAGACATTTTGCATTTTCGCAGGTGGTGAACAGATCTAGGTCTGGTGTTCCCCATTGATGAAAGTATTTTTGAAGTACTTGAGGGTGAATCTCCCACTCGTGTGTCTGTTGATGATTTCTGCTGAGAACATCTGCTAATTGGTTGTGTATCCCTGGAATGTACTGTGCTACCTGGTGAATTTGGTTGTGTATTGCCCATTTCCAGATTTTTTGAGTTAGGAGGGAGAGTTGGGACAAATGTGTCCCTCCTTGTTTGTTTAGATAATACATGGTGGTCATGTTGTCGGTTTTGATCAAGACATTTTTGTGAATAAGGAGAGGCTGAAAAGCTTTGAGTGCTAGGAAGACAGCTAACAGCTCTAAGTGATTTATATGTAGCTGTCTGTGTTGGGCATCCCAGTGTCCTTGAATGTTGTGATTGTTGAGGTGAGCTCCCCAGCCAATCATTGATGCATCTGTTGTACGTATGGTCCGAGGAACAGGGTCTTGAAAGGAACGCCCTTTGTTTAGATTTGTGGAATTCCACCACTGAATGGAAATGTATGTTTGGCGGTCTATCAACACTAGATCTTGAAGTTGACCCTGTGCTTGTGACCATTGTTGTGCAAGGCACTGATGCAAGGGCTGCATGTTTAGTCTTGCATGTGGAACAATTGCAATACACTATGCCATCATGCCTAATATTTTCATGACCAATTTGACAGTGTACTGTTGACCTGTCTGTATTTGTGTCAATATATTGTGAAATGCTTGTATTCTTTGCGTATCTGGACTTGCAAGCGCTTTTTGAGTATTTAGTATTGCCCCTAAATACTGTTGTATTTGCGCAGGTTGTAGTTGCGACTTTTGGTAGTTTATGGAGAACCCTAGCATGTGCAGGGTTTGTATTACATAATGCGCATGGTTTTGACACTGCGTATGACTGCTTGATTTTATAAGCAAATCGTCTAGATGTGGAAAGACATGAATGTGTTGTCTTCTTAGGTAGGCTGCGACAACCGCCAGGCACTTTGTGAATACCCTTGGAGCTGTTGTTATTCCAAAGGGTAATACTTTGAACTGATAATGCTTTCCTTGAATGACAAACCTGAGATATTTTATGTGCGCAAGATGGATGGGTATGTGAAAATATGCATCTTTGAGGTCTAATGTTGCCATGAAAATCGTGTTGCTGAAGTAGTGGGATAACTTCCTGTAGTGTCACCATATGAAAGTGTTCTGACAGGATGTAAAGATTGAGGGTTCTGAGATCTAATATTGGTGTTAAGGTTCCATCCTTTTTGAGAATGAAGAAATAAAGTGAGTAAACTCCCGTCCGTTTGATTTTGTGGCACAGCTTCTATTGCTTGTTTGATTAATAGAGATTTGACTTCTTCCTACAACAGAGTGATATGGTCTGTGGATGGCCTGTGTGGTTTTGGTGGAATGTTTGGTGGAGTTTGTATCAATTCTAGGCAATAGCCATTGCAGATAATTGATAATACCCAGTTGTCTGTGGTAATGTTTAGCCAATTGTTGTGGAACTTTTGCAGTCTTCCCCCCACAGGGGAGGAGGTGTGAATTGGAAAGGAATGGCACAAGTCACTGTTTACTTTGTTGTGAGGCTTGTTTTGGTGTTTGATATTTTCCCCTGCCTCTGGGGTACTGGCCTCTATAAGTGCTTTTGAAACCACCTTGTTGGTATTGAGGTTTGTAGGCCGGCTTTGTCTGTGACGTGGATGCCTCGGCAGTTTGGGCTCTAAATCCACCTCTAAATTGGGGTTTACGAAAGGATCCCCTGTATTGTGTGGTATACAGTGCACCCATGGCTTTTGCGGTGTCTGAATCCTTTCGCATCTTTTCAATAGCAGTGTCGACTTCTGGGCCGAAAAAGCTGTTTTTGGTTGAATGGCATATTCAACACTGCCTGTTGGATTTCAGGTCTGAATCCTGAAGACCTAAGCCATGCATGTCTCCTTATGGTTACAGCAGTGTTGATGGTTCTGGCTGCTGTATCTGCAGAGCCTAGGGCCGACCTAATCTGATTGTTAGTGATGGCTTGCCCTTCCCCTACTATCTGTTGTGCCCTTTTTTGCTGTTCTTTGGGGAGATGCTGGATTATATCTTTCATCTCGTCCCAGTGGGCCCTGTCATATCTAGCCAACAATGCCTGAGAGCTGGCTATTCTCCACTGGTTGGCTGCCTCAGATGCCACCCTTTTCCCTGCAGCATCAAACTTCCTACTCTCTTTGTCTGGTGGGGGTGCATCACCTGACGACTGTGAGCTTGCTCTCTTCCTGGAAGTGCTTACCACTACTGAGTTTGGAGGTAGTTGGGTAATATAGACAGGATCGAAAGGAGGTGGCTTATATTTTTTCTCCACTCTAGGAATAATTATCCTTGCCTTTACTGGCTCTCTAAATATCTGGTCAGCATGTTTTAGCATGCCGGGGAGCATAGGAAGCGACTGATATGTTGCATGCGTGGAGGAGAGTGTATTAAATAAGAAATCATCCTCTAATGGCTCACTATGCATGGTGACATTGTGATATGTTGCCACCCTAGCTATCACTTGAGTGTAGCCTGTACTATCCTCTGGTGGTGAAGGCTTAGAGGGATATTGTCTGGAATGGCGTCTGGATCATAAAGATCCCATGGATCCACACTGTCCTGCTGCAAATTAAATGAGTGCGATGGTGACTGCATAGGTGTAGGACTGGTTGGAGGAGAGATATGTATATGTGGAGAGTGAGGAGGAGACTGAGGAGGAGAAAATTGAGGAGGTGGAGGTCTCTCCTTTGTTTTTGGCACTTTAGCTGGAGGCTGTGTAGTGTTGAATTCCTCCTGAAAGGCTAATTTCCTCTTTGGTTTTGGAGAAGGTGCGGTTAAAATTCTGCCACTTTCTTTATGGATATGAATCCTGGCTTGCCTTTCATCCATTGCTTCTATTTGTGAGTCCTCCTCAGTAGTTGTGTGGCTTTCTTTAAGTGCTTGTGAAAGTCCATGCTCCTCAGTATATCTAGTTTTTTTCGGCTCCAAAGCTGGCATTTTCGGTATTGGTATCGGTATCGGGGTTGAAGATGGTTTCGGCTCCAAAAATGATTTGATTTCGACTCGGAAGAGCGGTGTTTGCTCGGTTCGGAGACAAGAGCTTCAGCTCGAGTCCAATCGCTTCGGAGGGGTGGCCTTCTTCGGTGCCGAGCTGGTGGGTTGGTCACCGAGCGTTTTCTTTCGGGTCGAGCCATGGCCTTCCGGCAGTGGAGTTCCCAAGGCCTTATGTTTGGGCTTAGATGACCCAGGGGCAGGCGTACTCATGTGCTGTCCTACCGTGACCGGTCCGTCCTCCTCGGAATCCTGGTCAGAGTCGGATTCTTGAACGGAGACTGCCGTCTGCATGATTTCTTCCTCTTCGATGTTGAGATGCTCGGTGCTCTTTGATGCCATCTCAAGTCTCCGTGCTCTTCTGTCTCGGAGCGTCTTTTTCTACCGGAAGGATCTGCAGGCCTTGCAATTTTCTTCCCGATGGTCAGGGGAAAGGCAGAGATTACAGACGAGGTGTTGGTCCATATAAGGGAATTTAGCATGGCACCGCGGATAGAATCGGAATGGAGTCCGATCCATGAGGCTCCCACGTGATCGGCCCGACGAGGCCCGAGTTTTGATAGTACGGAAGTGTTGATTGAAGGTGTAACGCGATCAAAAACAATACTGACGAGAAATGAAGAGTTTTAAGCTTTCCCGAATCGAACTATCGGAGCGAAAGGAAACACGTCCGAACCCGATGGCGGAAAGAAAAACAATCTAACATGGAGTCGATGCTCATGCGCAATGGAGCCGAAGAGGAGGAGTCACTCGATCCCGTGACTTGTAACACTCCGAGCCCAACACTAGATGGCAGACGTATGCATAGCATGTGTATCTGCAGCTACACATGCCATTGAACATATATATATATATATATATATATATATATATATATATATATATATATAACCTGCCTCTTGACACCCACTTCCACCACCCTCTGAGGCCTTCTTTCCTCCTAAACCTGTGCGGTCTTCTTTACATTGAGGCAAAAAGCCAGTGCTGCATCTCACAGAGCCCTGTCAGAGCAGCCTGGAATTCCTTTATAACACAGCAACAGTGGGAAACAACTTTTGTTTCCCCACTGCTGTTATTTCAGAACTGTCAATAACCAGATTTGGAATCTGGTATTAACACTAGTGGCTATTAGTACATATACATAACAAATAGATTTACAGAGGTGTAACAGTGAGTTATGGGGATGTCTTTCACAGAGGGGTTCTGTGTGACATCAAATAGACAATGATAGTGAAGCTTGAGTCGTCTATGAGGTCACTCAGAACCCGGAGAGGGAAAAATATCCCCATAATTTACTTTTACCAACTATAATTTCTTGTTACATATGGCTCCCAAAATCATCTGCCCCTGCTTTTAACTGCTATGAGGGATGGCAGAGAAATGGGGGAACCATACAAACATTACCTCTCCTCCTCTGACCCAAATGTAAAATTAAAAAAATAAAAACACACTTCACCTGCCATACTTAACCAACTCCCAACCTTCCCTGCCATCCTTCAGAAAAGCAACGCTGTACTGACATGCTCTCAGAGAGCCCAATCGGTCTGGCCTTTCTAAAGTAGCAACAGTGGGTAACTAGTTATCATCTGTTTCTACATCATAGCAGTGAGTTACCAAATTTAGAATCTGGTGTACATGATAAAGCCTTCCTGAGGACTGTCCTCTACTATTGAAACATACATCCACCACCTTCCCTTCACCCTCCTCCAGATGCTGTGCTCCCTATTGTCCAGTACTGCTCTGACAGACTCCTGGAGAGCCCAGCAAGAGCAGCCTGGATTTCATTTATGATGTAGCAACAGTGATTACCCAGGTCTGTTACCCACATTTGCCATGTCACAGAAGTGAATGACTAGATTCGGAACACAGTCATGCTGTCTCTCTAGCAGAGCCATACATAACAATTGTTTGGGTGATTCTTTAATGCAAAGCCTTAACTACTAGGGCAAGCACTCTTAAATTACAAGCAAGATGTAAGCTCAGCTTGCATTACTGACGGTGGGTCCAATATAAAAATATGTACACTTGTTTACATAATGTAACATTTTGAGACTATTTATAACATTCCCAGAATTTTCTTTGATTATATGTAAATACATGAAGAATACTGATGCATGCTTGGTAATGGTTTTCAAAATAAAATGTACCCAAATAATATTTACAATCTGCAAAAAAAAGTGAAGGTTACAGGCAGTGTTGCTAAACTATTGTACACGTTTTAAAGGACAGCTTTAAATAGAATTTCTATTAGGGCACCAATCAAACATTTGACGCATGCCAGTATTTAAAAAAAGAATAAAATTAGTGTAAAACTATTGAGAGCAACATTATAAGCAACATGTTAAAAAAATAATTAGTGGTCCCATTGTTATAGTCACGTAGTACACCCACAGGTCTATGGCCTTGCTTTGGAACAGATTTAAAACTTTCATGAATTCTCAAGAGTTTACAGAAATAGATCTGGAGACCATACTCTACTTTTTTTAATTCCTTTTTTGCACAAACAAAACAGATGCTTTTTTGACAATCTTCAGAGCAAGGATCAATTCAAATTTTTTCCTTTTAGCTCGGGGTGGCAGGGTTCCTGGGGGGATTTTTTTCCTACATCCCCACCTAGTTATTGGGGGAAAGGGGTCCCATCCCATCCTGGAAAACATTTTACTTCTCCCACTGTCGAGTGTATTTCTTTTCAGGTTGGGAATGGGTTGAAGGGGAGTTGGCGAATACCCTTAAACATGTAAGGCTGTGGGTGAGCACAAACTTGCCGAGCATGTCAGACCTAGAACTACCATTTCCCATCCACTTCCAGCTCCTGTAGGTAGATTTGTTATCAAACAAATCTTCATGCAAGTACATTCTTTTGAGTGTAAAACTAACTTTTGCACATGTAAGTCAAATGTACATGCAACAATAGCTTTGTGAATTGAGCTCATAACATTTTGACTTTACAAGTCCTTGACAACACTATCTAATTGTAAAACAAAAATTTGATCTGGAGCTTGCTATATGCTCGTAATTATAGCAAACATGGTAACTGGGGTGAAGTGAAATTATGTAATTTGTCCAAGAATGAAATATGTGGTCAAGTGGAGAAAGTCTATGAGTGGCCTCAAAGATCCTCGGTTAGTAACCTAAGCACTGAACCACATGTATAATCCAAGTTGATTTAGAATAACGGTGACTAGAGTGAATGCTTAAAAGTAAATTTGTCAGAGAAACTCACAGGACCCTTTATCAGAAATTAAAGTATTTAAGAGAATAATAGCACAATTAGTAGAAATACGTACCAGAACTCAGGCATATCTCGAGCCCTACTGGGATTAAAAGGCTGGTCTATACAGGGCTGGTGCATACATAAAGCTTCAAGTCTGGTATTTTCAGGGATAATTAGAAATGCAGCTTTATAAGACCTTGGCTGGAGTCCAAACCCTGATATAATGAGAAGGATTTACCAGAGTTCTGATATGAGAAAATTGCTATAGCTTGTCACCTCACTGCATGGTATAAGATCGGACAAGTGGATTTATATACAAAATAAAATTAATTTTAAGTAGATTTCTAGAACATGCTGTCCCTTGGACAAGTCGATGTCTGGAAGAAAAAAAATCCACATTCTTGATGCAGGCAGTCCATATTAACCTCCATCACCTCTCAGAGAAATTCATTGAAGAGGGGCGAGGACCATGGAGAAAGAGCCAAACCAGCAAAAGATACTGCCTGGCTCTACTCATGTTTCAAATTAGGAAACGGGAAAACTAAGAGTTATAAACGGCACATACAAGTGTTAAACTCACTCGACAAATCAAAGCTATCTTTCCAATAAAGTCTAAATTATGGCCACATTGGTGTACAATTGGCTTCAAATTATTTCCTCGAAATCCATATTGGTGAGGAGACCTACCACATCCTAAGTATAAAATTTGAGGTTCCCTGACAATGTCCCCATACCTTCGATGGAATTCCGATGCATTACAAAACCACTTCAAGAAACACATCTGTCAGTGGAGGTGGAGTGTTAATAATCCATTCAGAGGTCCTAACCTGCTCTTACGAAGTAAAGTCAAGCTACTAGTTCATTAAAGCAATTAACCACTGATTACACTCCCCCTGTACTTGTTTCTTTCAGTAATCTACAGGAAGCTGGGGGTGCAGTTGCACTTTCCAATTAAATTACTAACTTTGTCTTGTCAACCAAATCTATTCACACAGGATGCTATTGCTTAGGTGGATAGACTGCACAACAAGAAGGCACAATAAGTGTCCCTTAGATTGAACCCATCTAATGCGTACGTATACATGCTCAGCACATCTTGGCCCTAGTATTTACCTGTTGTCATTAAACATGAGGCCAGCTCGTAATTGAGTGGTTGGAATAAGCACCGTAGTCGTACCAAGTGGGTAGAGGAATTCTACAAAGGAAACTGCAAAGGTAGCAATCATTTGTCTTCGGGCAAAAACAATAACACATGTTTTGAATTTCCAAAACTAAAAAAAAAGACACCAGTTTACTGATGTGCGCCTGCCAGCAAAAATTTTAATGTCTTGCACAAGAAAATAATTACAAATAGTTTAAGATACTGAGACCAAAACACTCACCACATAGAAAATGTCAATAAAATTAGTGGGGCTTTTTAAGCCGAATATATAAATAACTGTTTGCTCCCCTTCTTGGGGGAGGCTTTCATTAAGAAGGTGGGATTGGTTGGATGTATTAGTCAGTACAAACACGGCAGAGTTCTTTCGGAATTGTCTTCAACTGCTGCGAATTTTGTCAGTGAATGACTTGATTTCCTCCTTAGGGAACTCACGCTTCACTCCTTTCCATCCCCTGGAAACAGAGAATTAATGCAGTCCATTTTCTATCCCGATTACATCGGGTCCTAAAATGCTTGTTTGCACAAACCACGTGAAAGCAAAGCAATTCCTCAAAGGAGTAAGAGCCTACAGTGGGTTTGGGTTGTGATCAGAATTTGGACCAGAGTCAGGAACAGAAATGGGATTAGGCTCAGAGTGTGGGATAAGATTAATTCCCTCCTCGTCTTCAGACCTGCTCTTCTTTGCTTGCATGTCTTCATTGTGGGCCTTCCGTATATGCCTATACAAGTCCCCAGACTGTGTGTAGCTACGCATGCAGTAGCGGCACTCATAGGGCCTCTCGCGGGTGTGCACGGTGGCGTGTCGCCGCAGGGTGTAGGAACATGAAAAAGTCTTGCCGCATGTTTTGCATGTTGGCACGTCCTCAGCAAAGAGACCGAAATTAGGGTGTGCTTCATAATCTTGGAGGTAGATCTGTTCTTGGAGGGGCGGAGACACCATGGTGCTATATGGCTGAGAACCCGGCACTGAGATCATGTGATATGGCAGGTGGTCATGTGGAAGAAACCCTTCCTGTGAAGTGCTCTCGTTTGAGGCTCCACCCTCATCAAATCCTTCCCGTGGGCGGCTGCAGCCTGCCATGTGCACAAGGTCCCCTGCTGATGTCTGGAACATGGCTTCCATTCGCAAGGCCATACTCCGGTTTCGCCGCTGCTCTGCAGCCTCTGATTCCTCATCAGAAATGACAATGGCTTCCACCTTCACCTTCACGGGCCCACCACGCTCCATGTCTTTATGGTAGAACCTCGGCTGGCTCTGAGCTTGATGTTCTGATGCCCTACTCTCTGAGTCAGTATCTTCAGACGGTGGAGAGGCTGCAGGGTTCTCTGGTGGATAATACAAACGAGGTATGGCTTCAGTAGAGCTGCTAGGGCTCGAGAGAGACACCTCGGGCACAAAGGACGCTTTCATGGCGGACAGCCTGGGAGAATCCCCATCAATACCGGGTTGAGTGGTATCAGCCACATCTGGTGTAGGAACAGTCTGCCCTTGCTGGTCAGCTTTCTGGTGGCTGCCTGAGCCCATTTCCGCTTTTCTTCTTCTGAGACCCTCAAAGAAAAGAAGTGCCTGTTCCTGGCTGGGAACAGAATATCGTGAGGTGATGGACTGAGTTTCAGCAATGGATACAGGCACTACAAATCGTGATGAGGTGGACATGGTCTCAGCGGTGCTAGCAGATGATGTGTATTGGGAGGTTGTGGGAAGAGCTTCAGTACAGTTAGTGACTGGAACTGTCTGGCGTGAGGAAGGAGACGGCTGGGCCTCACTGTTAATAGTGGCTGTAGTGTTCCGTGAAGTACTAGCCAAGGTGTCAGCAGTGCCAGTGTGTGCAGTGTACCGTGTGTGAGTAGACATGGCCTCGCCACAGCCAGCATGCATGGTGTACCGGGACGCTGCCATAAGACTATCACTGGTGTTGGCTTGTGTGGCGTAGCGAGAGGTAGTGGACATAGCCTCTGTGCTGCCAGTGAGCGTGGTGGATCGGGAGACAGTGGGGAGAGTTTCAGTATTACTAGCATGTGTGGTGAATCGTGAGGTAACAGGCAAGGACTCAATAGAGCCAGTGTGTGTCGTGTACCGTGAGACAGCAGACAAGGCTGGGGTAGTGCTGGCATGTGTAGCATACCGCGAGGGAGCAGACATTGCCTCAGTGGTGCTAGTGTGTGTGGTATACCGTGTAGAAGTTGGTAGAGCCTCGGCAGTGCTGGCAGGTGCAGGATAGCGGGATGTGCTTGGCAGGGCCTCTACAGTGCCAGCGGGTGGCTGCTCTTCTCTCTTGGTGCTGTCAGCCTCTGCCATGGCCCGAGCTTGCAGCTTTTTCTTGCAAACCTTGACAATGTCATTCATATGCAGGTAGCTGGCTGCTGCAAGCACATCTTCCACCGGGATACCATCAAATGTTAGCATCCCTTCATACATGAACTCCAGCAGCAGTCCAAACGCTGTGGCTGTGACAATCTCATTATTGATGAAAACCAGATCACGTTTATCAAGCCGCTCTTTGTAGAACATATGGAAGAAAGTGCTGCAGGAAGCCAGTACTGCCCGATGCGCCAGGAACTGTGTGTTTCCTACCAAGACTGTGCAGTCGCAAAGGAAACCCTGGTCTCGCTGCTCCCTCAGGCTCTGCAGCAAATGCTTACTATGGTCTGGAAACTCCATGGTGGTTAGGAAGATTCAGCAGGACAGCATGCTGTAAGGGAAAAAGAAGAAACACTGAGACACGAAGAAAAAAGGAACAGAAAGCCATCGGTGCATACCTGCAACAATAGTCAGTACCTGTAATGTGTTATTGTTATCGGTTCTAGATTAAAGTGACTGAAATACCTAGCCACTATTACATAAATATGGATTAATCACTGAAAGGTTTTTCATCTTTGTCAAGACTTAAGGTTGGGTCTTTTATAGCAGCAATCAAAACCCCTAACTGAAAACAACACTCACCCTCAACTCCATGCCTCCATTAGGTAGGAAGCATGTAATATTTCAGTATCAATTTATACGTTTTATAAGGTCTGCAATTCCGAAATTTACCAAAGAAGGAATTAGACCTTAAAAAGTTGCTTTTTCTGCTTTATATCCAATATGAAAAAAGTAAAGCAGAGTGCAGTTTCTCCATTTTAGTAGACGGGATATGAGTATGGGAAAATATTTCACTGAAATGTAAGATGGAGTTAATTTGCAATTGTATAGTTTTAATAAACTACATTTCATGTTCAAGTAAGTGTTTTCACATGGGATGCGATTCATAAAAGGTATACTGTTTTTTATTTATTGTACTGTAAAGATATTGCATAGCTTTGCCTAACAAATGTGATGACCATTAACAGCGAAATTGTTACTTCCCTGTAACAACACTTTTGCAGTTTGAGACTATTCAAGATCCACAGGCTGCAATCGCTGTTAACATGTGGTAAATCCACCCCGTATTTTTTAATCTTTATTGCAACCAAAAGAATGGCTATAAGAGCACGTGCAAACAGTAAACATACCCATAAAAACAATTAGTCACAGATTAAAATACAATACATATTCCATACAATATAAATCATAATTAAGATCAAGAAAACAATTATCAGATCATAGAATTACGCAATTTAACAGCGGATTAAAAAAAGGCACACTCTAAAACAGAGCTCTTCTGAACACAAAGATTGAAGATAGAGTAACGCAGCTCTGCAATTATTGATCTTGGCTCTCTGGATAGCAGGAATAAGCAAGCCCTTAGACAATTCTCTATAAAATCTACAAAAATACAAAGTGCAGGTAAGTTTGATCAGAGGACTCATCTCAGGGGCAGTGACAGACAGAGGACGCGTCATACAGCCCAAGGGTAAAACAACTTCCATCTAATAGATCCAAGTCGAAATCTAGCAATAAGTGACCTTCCCCATGCATTATTGACCCACTGTAGGTACAGTTTCCTACCGGGAGAAGTTTGGATCAGCACATAGTTACTCAGGGATTCAGAACTTGGAATGATACTCCGTGTCCCTGGTGTATTCCAGAGAAAATGTTTCTTCACCCACCATATATCCTCCTTCTTAATAGAAGATGGATAAGTGAAAAGGCCAGGTCTACTAAGTCTTGAAAAATTCCATTATAAGTACTGACCTCCAAGGTACAGGGGGCCAGTCAGACATGCTAGGCAATCCTCTCTTATATAGCCTGCTAAGGGAAGCCTGTGCATTGCATCAAATAGAGCACCTAATTATCAGAGGAGCTAATTTTATGCGATCTACAACATAATCACAGCAAAGCTCCTTATGCACCTTAAAGTTGTTACTCCTAGGTGGAACCGCCATGAGCTTACGAAGTACCCTATTTTCCTCCACCTGCAAGTGTCCCGTGTTAGAGATACCCCAGATCCCTGCACTGTAAGTTAGAATCGGGACACACCTTAATTTGTAGATCTCTATGAGGGGACAAATGGGCTTTTGCCCCCAATACACGCTGAATCTTTAAGAACCGACCCAACAGCCAGCTTAAAACTGGTGCATATGGTTGCCATACAAGAATTCCAGATAAGATTCTCTTCAAAAGTAACACCGAGATATGGGGAGTAATTGGCTCTTTCAATAGATTCTTCCCCAAGGAAAAGTGGGAGGGTCTCCACAAGCTTAGAACCACAGACCATCACATAGGTTTTCGATCTGTTTGTTTTCAGATTAAGACTCTCTGTGAGTCTTCAACCATCAATGAGAGGCTTAAAAGTGTTAGGGGTTCTAGCTAGCAGGACGGCATCATCCAGAACAGCATCATTGGGAAACATCAACACCAAGACCTATCAGGACAGACTACAGCGTATTAATGTACAGAAGGAAAAGAATAGACACTAAGACACACCCTTGCTGTACCTTATGTTGTGGGCTAAAAGATTCCTAACACTCACCATTGCACCCGAATCTCACCGAGGCCCTGAGATTCAGGTGAAATTTTCTGAGGAAATGAACTAGGCCCTTCTCTACCCCACAGAATCCATACGGTCCCACAATGTGGATCTACTGACACTGTTGAAGGCACTTGATAGGTCCTTAAAAGCTAAATGGATGGCACTGCACTTAAGAAATCTGCATTTACAAATGATAAGATGCAGGTTAACACGCTGCTCAATACAGCTCAGGCTTTTACAAAAACCAAAGTGGACCGCCAATAGGACCCGATTTTCCTCTAGCCAGTGTTCCAGCTTTTCTAAAATGACTCATTCTATGATCTTGCTTGACGAATCAAGGAGTGAGATAGACTGGATCCAGCTTGCTATCAACCTATGGCGATTTGGAGGCTGGTAAATCTGCAGTTTCGGCAGGTGAAGGGTCCCTGGGTGTGCTTCGGGGAGGCAGGAAGCAGGCGTGTGATCGTCTGGTGTTTAGTGCAAGGAGGGTGCTGGCGGTGTAGTGGCGTTGGTTGCCGAGGCGGTCTTGGGGACCAGAGGTCCTGGCGCTGGGTGCGGTCCGGATGCAGACTGGTGCTGACGGGCTTGCCTTGCGTGCGCCTTCGGCCCGTCCGCTGCGCGACCGTGCAGCGGCTGCCATATAAGTGGAGGTGGTAGGGAGAGGCAGCTGGGCGGCGAATGGGGGGGTGGGGCCGCAGGGACGGGAAAACAAAACTTTGAGCGGAGGCAGGGACGGAGGGACACAGCTGTAGGGAAAACGTAAAATTTGAGCGGAGGCAGGGGGTAGAGCCGCAGGGACGCAGCGGCGGGAAAAACGAAAAATTCGAGCGGAGGCAGGGCAGCAGCGGCGGGGAAAAATAAGAAATTTGAGCAGAAGGCAGACAGGCACAAGGTGCAGTGGCAGCGGCGAGGGGAGCGACCTGCCTGAGAGCAGGGTAAAGGGTCGGGTCAGATGAAACATAACAGTCACCACCATTACAACTAAAGTAAAGAAGATGAATAACCCCACCATGCTGTGTGATTCTAGAAAGCCTAGAGATTCCTACAAACCCTGTGTCTAGATCTGAGAGCATAGTGGTGGTAACCCTTCTGCCTGGAGTGATCTAAGTGACCAGCCCCAGCCCTATACCTGAATAGAATAGCAGGGGCCTGCCTACTGTCTGGATGGCAATCCTCTCAGGAATCTGAAAAGTCAATGCCAGGATTAGCAAAGCTGTCTGCAGTAAGGTACGTGTCCCAGGCCGTCATGACCAGAACGCCCTCTACCCTCCTTAGGCCTATTTGTCGTTTATGGAATAACCCATACAAAGTTCGGATAAAGTGTCTGATGTAATGATGTGCCTCGAGAATAGAGCTGGCAATACTATCATGTACAGAACATGCAGCTTTAGGCGAGGGTACAAATGACATGTCGTACAATAACTTGATAAAACGTGCAGCGTGAACTCTGCTTTCCTAGATAAGGCAGCCGATAAAAATATGTAAAATAATTGCTAAAGGCAGGGTTTGCTAAAATGAAGAATAAAACATGAATAAAGTGTGTACGTTCTAAAGGGCACAAACTGGGGACCTAAGCTAAGGGTGCCCAACCCAGATACAAAGGGTCCGCACAACACCCTCCCCTTGCCAGTTTAGAAGTCCAGATTCTAGACACCCTGTAAAAACAAACCACACAAAAACAGAATATAAAACCTACAGGCTACAGAAAAATATAAAAGATATAAAAATAATAAATATGTCCCAGTCAACAGGCAGAACAATCCAGAGGACATGGCCAAATTTAAACAGTTCTCTTTAGAAAAACAGTGCCAATTAAAAGTCATTGGAATCTCGCATGAGGTCATCAAACACATACATGGAGATGGAATCCAAGTGGACCCCACTTCGGCAGGGGATATAACCACCAGAGCCTCACTCAAAAGGCCAAAGGAGCACATGTGATCCGTAGCCTCAGCCATAGCTGAGGGGGCAGCATTCCATGCAGCTCCAGATGCTAGGGCACAGGGAGCCGAAGTGACCTGGTCCATGAAGGACGGCTCATGCAAGGCATCACGGAGCAACTGCAATGTCATAGGACAACTCTGGGAATTAACCCTTATAAAATTAATCAGATTCATGTCCATATAAAGTGCATGTTGCCAAACAAAACACACTTCCATAGCATTCTCAAAAAGGCACCTTAAGCAAGAAGCAACAGAAGACAGGCTGCACACAGCAGAGCAACTCCAGTACAAATTGTTCACTTCGGCTTTTTCTAGCTATTAAGGCTTGTGCTTATTCCCTTCTACAACTTGTGATTTCCTTCCTATTCTTTTTGAGTTTTCTTGAGAGCCAGATGCAGCTTCCTGCAGGATGACCTACAGTTTCCATCAAACCAAGGAGCCATGCTGGGGTAACATGCCATACACTTTTTCGTGACGACTGCTTTTACAGCAGCACCCTGAGTCACAAGAGTCTACTAACAAATGTTTATCAACATCCAGTGATAAACAATGTTTGATGTCACTCAAATTACCTACTACCAAGTTAGCAAATGCTGAGGGAATATCTGCATGTCTCCGTATCAACCAGCTCAGGTTATCTTTGACTTTAATCAGAGAGTTGCCCACCAGTGTATCCCTTTTACCCTTATTAGTGTCCTTCACGGATGGTTAAGAGGGAGATGGAGAGGATTATGGTCACTAAAAGATCTTGTGGTCAGGCTATTGGAAATAGAAACAGTCTATAATGGGGCACAGGCCTCTACTGGTAAAGGTAACAGCCTTAGCAGTATCTGGCTCTAAAAGATCAAAGGCATTACACACATCTGTGTACTGGCAAGCATTGGAAATAACATAGCACCCCTAGTGTCTTGTTCCTGAGCGGGGAGATGGCGTGAAAAATCAGAGAGAAAGAATTTGGTTAAGTCTGAGCAGGCTCCCAACCTAGCATTAAAATCACCTGCATCTAACAAATGACAAATTCCTTCTCTGCATAAAGGGCTAATACATAGTGAGTCGATAACAGAAAAAAACTGTAAAATTCCTATTTGTCTTAACAGAAAAATCATAATTATAAAAGTTCAAAACAAATAACCCAAAATTAGGTGTCCATTTTAAGAAAAGTGCCCGATTGAGATTTCTACCTGTTTCAATACAAGTTGTGGAGCAACCCAGAGTGACCTTTACTCAGGCTAGCAAGCCAGCACTGCCCGCCCTGAGATAGACTGCAGAGAATGCTGTGAGTAACTGACATAACCATTGAAAAAAGTATCCTCCGTAGCCTGTGTCCTCCTGCAGCAGGACTATTTAAAAATGTCTAATCAGATCTGGCCACACTCAAGATCCCATCTTAACTTTAATCCCTGCAATATCCAGCTAAGCACACTGAAGCTCTGTGGTCCAGTATCTGCTTTATTTAAAGAATTGATTCCACAGAGACGAATGTCAGCGGGTATAGAAACTGAAGGCATTGCATGAGTAAGGGTCACACTAGTTGAACCCACCATAAGAAGCTATAAGGAATTCAGCACAGGGACATAACAGTCACTAGTACTGACCCTCAAGTCAAGAAGTCAGTCCACCTCTATCAAGGTAGACAAGGGGTCAAAAGGATTGGAGGTGGAGACTCCCAAGTTTGGCCTCTCTTTAGGTTGTGCAGCAGAGCGTCTCTCTAATCAGACTGAGTACTATAAAAATATGAGAGGGGCAAAAGTTGAATTGAACTAGACTTGAGCAGCCCTCTTTCCATCACAGAAATCAAAACATCAAAAATCCTTGGCAATCCACAATTAACTACAAAGCAACCCCCGCTTAAACATTTTGAACTAGGACCCACAATTTCCCACTCTCCACACCATCAAAATGTCATCTGCGGTCCAAGTCTGAGAATTAGTCTTTGAGCTAAACCATTGAGTAACCTTGCTTTTTCGCTCAGTGGTCAATTCTGTGGACCCCTATAGGTAATACAGGAACATTAGCCATAATAATTGTATGGATAAGCAGCAGGTGGTAAGTTAAGGGTGGGGGCCTCTTCCCCACCACCTCCCCTTTCAGGGCCTCTGCACGTTGAAGGTCTTGGAGGCTGGGAACCATCTGCTGGAACAGAAGACTCATTCCTGCATAAATGGCCCCCAGGAACCATGGGCAGAGGAAACATCCCGGCAACTAGCTACAGGTTTATCACCATGTCTGCTTACAAGATCTGGATGCCTAGACCTTTCCTGATCTGAAGTACCATTGCCGTTTGCCCGTACTCCGTTATGGTCCGTAATCAATGCAAATTTAGTTTCACTAGTCAGCAGTCTTGAAAGAATCGGGTCAAGTTTAGTACACAAAATCGCAGCAAATTCTGTCTTAAATAAGGTCACCACAGCATCCACTGAGCCAACGCCTGGCTGTAACAAGTCCTCAGTTTGAGACTTCGAGCTAACTGTGTAGCTCCCAGGTTGACTGCAAGAGCACTGCAACAGGCACATTTTTGCCAGTGTATGACAACAGAGCAGACTTTAAGGCCTATTTTATCTCCTGCATTCTACATACTGCATTAGAACTCAGACCTCGAAACACAAATTATTTTATGGGACTAGGTGAAGGGCTGGCACCTGCACTCAGCTGGCATCTGAGGCAGGAGTTGTAATTACCATGACAGGAAAGGAGCTACCACTTCTCCTGGAGGCCGATAAGTCTACTCCATTGGAAACTGAAGAGGACCAAATGGATGGAGCATGTTTCACTTCTGAATTTTGTGGAAAGTAAATCTGGCTATGGCAAGTGTTTTCTTTTAAAAAATCTTATTTTTTAAAATTCTGCTCAGTTTCCTAAGTGAAGCATTTTTGTAAAATAAATGATGGTGTTTATATTTAAATCAGAGTAAAGATTGAATTATTTAAAGAAATATGCTTTTCCTTCAGTCTTTTGAAATGATAGGGGATGGCTCCTCAACCCTAGCCCCACTGCTATATATATATATATATATATATATATATATATATATATATATATATATATCTAATAAAAAAAAAAGAAGAGTCCTTTTTCATGCTTTGTTACTCCTTCCCTGGGTACTTCACAAGAATCCACAGCTTGCACTCACACCATTTGAAATGGTTTCTGGTTTGCTCTGGACCTCTGGCCCACTCCTCCTTTACCCTTGTTCCCCTACTCCCAACCTACTTACCTCTTCTTATGGGATTTGTGGGATGATGTATTCAGCGCTGTAGTTCCTCTCCAGACATTTCCTTCCTTAACTTAGTGTCACTTCTGCTTTTGATATTCAAGCCTCTTTTGACATTAGCAAATGTGATTGGCTTTTCTGAATGCAATTTTCGTTGTACGTATGGTTTTTCTTTTTAGGCCTGGCATTAGCCAAAACCTTTTGAGAAAAACAAATTATATATCTATCCTACTGGCGGTCACCAGTAGGTAGTCATAGTTAGGACCTAATTCCAACAGACAAAATGTTTTTTTGTTTTGCCGATAACTTTGGCGCAGTTTGATGGATCTTCACAAATTTTTCAAAACTCATACGCTAATTAGTTTAGCTGCTGCCTTGAAAGTCTTGCGTTGATCTTTCAAGAAGGGGCCAAGAAAAATGGAGGGGGGGGGGGTCCCCAAAAGGTGTTTTCCTCATGCAGTTTCCTCAAAGGGATTTCAAACACAACTAAAGTCCGACGCTCTGAACAGAATTGAACCAAATTTGGCAGAAAGATAGATCTAGGTCCAGAAAGATCTTTTAGTTTTTTGGTACAAATCCGTTAAGTAGTTTTTGAGATACATAAAGAAAAAAATATAGATATCTAGGGATGTGGATCTTCCACAGATCTGACAGATCTCCAGCCGTGATCTGATTTGCTGGCAACACTTCAACCAGAAAGTGTAGGCAACCATTTCATGACTTGGACTCAGCTGAGTTCCCCCCCCCAAAAAAAAGTTAAAAATAAAGAAAAAGTTAAGAAAAGGGGCAGGGTAGGAATAAACTAAGCAAAAGAGCGCCCTTGGAAAGAATACACCTACAGCGAGACAGAACCAGGGGAACAGAATAACAAATAAAATACAATAAAATACATAAATTAGCATAGACCACCCAACAATCCACTCAAACTACCATCTAGCATTTGTTTGAAAGGCCTGGCCACAGGACATGCCCTGTGGCCAACCCAATTTGATATTACTTAACGTTACAAAAACCTTAGAAATTTAGTGAAAAAAAAACACAAAGGTCACAGGGACATTCTAGTTAGGAAACATAATTTTGAAAAAACCTTAGAAATTCAAAAAAAACAAAAAAAAGGTTCCAGGGACATTATAGCTGCATTTACACACACAAACCCACACACATTCAACAGCTATACTTATTTCTAGACACTATAACTCGTGCTCTAAGGTAACTACAACTTGTGCCCTTGCCATTCACTGCTACTTACCCTACATGTTAGATCAGTAATGACATCTTCTATCACACCAAATTATTGGTGAGAAACCTGTGCATAGGGAGGGTGCAAGTTATATTTACCTTAGAGCACAAGTTATAGAGTCTAGAGGTAAGTATAACTATAACTGTTGAATTGCTAAAGTTTTGTGCGTGTCAAATCTGAACCTAACTATAACGACCCTCTAACCTTTGGTTTTATAGTGTTATACACATGTATTCATATTCTTGCCTATAGAGGCTTTCAGCTCGTCCTGATAAGCCACCCTATTGGTGATATTACTTCATCCACTCACAACAGCAGAAGGCAAAGGCTACGCCCAGTTTAGCCACTAACCAATTTCACTGTGACTGACAAAACTCTGTGTGATTTTTGTGACCAAAACTTTTTTTGCTTTTAGCCATTTTTTTTTTTTTTTTACAAAATCAAAGACAAAACAAATATTAATGAAGCCAGAACACTCACAGCCAATGCCAGACCTATTGTCTTTGCGAATGCCTGTTTGTTATTACTTTGGTTATTACTTTGTAAGGTTTTCAATTTTACTCACCTAGCTCATAGTCATTTCTACAAGGAAATGCTCCATTAAAAGAAATGCCCCCTTTGCAGTGTCAAATGCTGGCAATGTTTAGGATTCCCTCAAACAATTATGCATTTAGAATACAGTCTTTGTAAGAGAGTGTGTTTAAATGAGGACGGCCTTGTCTTTCACCGTCATCTCAAAAGACTTGTATGCTGCAATCACTATACTCAGATCTATAACCTTGTGCTCCTGCTGGACTACACCTCTTTGAATATGATTTTTCCTTTAGAGCACCGCATCCCATTAGAGGTGTCTTTTCAGAAATTCAGCCACTTGATACGAAAGAATCGCAAGGCCTTCAAAATCTTTCTATGATTATGTCCACGGGTCATCTAGCAAACAGGTTGTCAGTGGACCCAAGATTAAGGATAACTCCTCAGGAACCATGCACTTGAATTGGTTAAAGGAAGCAACATTCCTGCCTCAGTGTAGAGAGGCTCCTGTTCTGGCAGTGATTATTCTAATCCTCTGAGGCAGACAATGAAAACCAAAGCTAGTGCCTATGGAATTAATGCCCTTGATCTTCTGCATTTCACCACTGAAAGGAAGGGTTTTCGGTGCAAGGATGACTACCTTCTGCTTTAAAATGTTTATTTGGGAGATATATCTGATCTCTCCCACAAAGTATTGAAGGAGAGTCTGCCACTGTGAACTCTACATCCATACTCTGAAGAACTGACTGTGATCAAGTGCTGCCAACTGACAGGTGGAAGAGAAACCCCACTGTGAGGTTCAGGCAATGTGCCCCATCTCAAAGCCAGAAGCAAGGGTGGTAAGACAAGGACAGGCCTGGCTGCTCACTAACGGATCTGAATACTTTTCCAGGTGAAGCTTAAGGAAATGCGTAGGGACCAAGGCAAGTCAGTCCTCCCTTAGACACAGAAACCTTTTGAGAGGAAGTAGTTCAGCTAATAAAGATTTAGGATGTGGTGCAGTGTTCCACCACATCTCTTTAAAAAGAAACTGAGTTTAATATCCACCACTACTTTTAAGGTGAGTGGGAATGGACTGCCCCCATCACCAAAACACCTCCTTAAGAAATGTTTAGGATACCAAATGGTGAAGAGGTGTTATGCGCACAGAGCAGCTGGTAACGAACGAGTTACTTACCTTCGGTAACGACTTTTCTGGTGGATACATTAGCTACCTGTGGATTCCTCACCTAATGAATACTCCCATTGCGCCAGCATTCAACGGAAATCTTCTTCCTAGCTTCTGCACGTCGACGAGGACATCACAACTGCCCACGCGACGCCGTCTGACGTCATACAGGCAATAAGAGGTCCCCGCCGACGTGCCGACATCAGTACCAACATTTTTTACGTGCCTGAGAATAATAGGCCATTGAGATAAAAGAACAAATTGCAAAATGTAATGATATTCTAAATAATTACATCATTCTAACCACTCAATTCTTCTTTTCTCTTTTTTTCTTTTTTTTTTAAACAAATAAATATATATATGAGCAATATATATACATATGAACATATATACAAAATATATACAAGTCCTCAAAACCAAGAGGAGCACACTCAAGAATTACTTGGTTATACCAGACAGGCAACGGGGAGGCAGGTGGGACCGTGAGGAATCCACAGGTAGCTAATGTATCCACCAGAAAAGTCGTTACTGAAGGTAAGTAACTCGTTATTCTGATGGATACAACTACCTGTGGATTCCTCACCTAATGAATAGAGTCTCAAAGCAGTACCGCACTCGGTGGAGGGTGCCTGAATGGTCAAACCAAGAAATCCTGCAGCACCGACCGTGCAAAATGGCCGTCCCTTCTGACCTGAGTCCAAACAGTAATGCTTTGCAAAAGTGTGAAGGGACGACCAAGTTGCGGCCTTGCAGATGTCAACCACAGGAACACCCCTAGCCAAGGCCGAAGAGGCCGACTTAGCTCTGGTGGAATGAGCTCTTATACCATCAGGGGGTTCCTTCTTTGCTAAAGAGTAACACATTTTAATGCAAAGAACAACCCACCTGGAGAGTGTTCTCTTGTGGACTGCCTTTCCTCTGTCCCACGTACCCGATGAAGAGCTGATCCTCCAGCCTGAAATCCTTCGTCCTGTCTATATAAAAGCTTAGCGCCCTCTTTGGGTCCAAGCGATGAAGTCTCTCTTCTTCTTTTGAAGGATGAGGCGGAGGATAAAACGTGGAAAGAGTAATCGTCTGGGACATATGAAAGGGTGAGACAACCTTCGGGAGGAAAGCAGCCTTGGTCCTCAACACCACCTTATCCCCATAAAAAGATGTATAAGGGGGTTTTACAGAAAGAGCTTGCAACTCACTCACTCTCCTTGCAGAAGTAATTGCAATCAGAAAGCCCGTCTTTAGGACCAATAATCTCATGGGGCAAGAGTGCATAGGCTCAAAAGGGGACCCCATAAGGAAAGTTAGAACCAAGTTCAAATCCCACTGAGGCATAACGGAAGGAGTGGGAGGGAATTTATTCATAAGACCCTTCAAGAACCTAAGTACTATAGGGGATTTAAACAAAGAAGGCTGGTCCGGAAGACAAATAAAGGCTGAAAGAGCAGACAAGTATCCCATAACCGTAGCCACTGCACAGCCCCTCTGTGCTAGAGACAATGCAAAAGATAAAACATCCGACAAGTGAGCACGTAAGGGATCAATCTGCCTCTCTCCACACCAAACCACAAATTTAGACCACCTATTAGCGTAGATAGATTTAGTGGAGTGTCGCCTGGCCGCTAAGATAACATCCACTACATCAGGCGGGAGAGAGAAGGAACTCAGGTTGCCCCGTTCAATCTCCAGGCATGAAGGTGCAGGCTCTGGAGGTGGGGGTGTAAAACCTGCCCCTGCGACTGCGAGAGGAGGTCTGTCCTGAGGAGGGAGACGGAGCGGAGGGCACAGTGAGAGTTGGAGAAGGTCCGTGTACCATACCCTCCTTGGCCAATCCGGAGCTATTAAGATGACTTGGGCCCGGTCTTGGCGTATTTTCCTCAGAACGCGAGGTATTAAGGGTATGGGGGGAAACGCGTAAAGCAACTGGTCGCACCAGATCATCTGAAACGCATCCCCCAACGCTCCTTGTACCGGATACTGGAGGCTGCAGAATAACGGGCAGTGCGAGTTCTCCCGGGTGGCAAACAGATCTATCCGAGGAAACCCCCACATCTGGAAGATTAGACGGACTTGATCTGGATGGAGCCGCCACTCGTGATCGGCGGAGAAATGGCGACTGAGATTGTCCGCACGTACGTTCAAGACTCCGGACAGATGATTTGCTACCAAGCAAATCTGATGGTCCTTTGCCCAGGACCACAGCCGAAGAGCTTCTCTGCAGAGAAGGTTCGACCCTACCCCTCCCTGTTTGTTTATATACCACATCGCGGTAGTATTGTCCGTCAGGACCTGAACCGACTGACCGCGAAGGGATGGGAGGAAGGCCTTGAGAGCCAGATGTACAGCCCGTAACTCCAACAGATTGATATGAAACATCTGTTCTACTGGAGACCAAAGACCTTTGATTTCCAGGTCCCCCAGATGAGCTCCCCACCCTAGAGTGGAAACATCCGTTATTACTGTGGCCACTGGAGGAGCTTGCGAGAACGGCCTTCCTCGGGAAAGATTGCCGTCCGCAATCCACCACTTCAAATCCGTGGCAGCATCTCTGGAGATCCTCACCAAGCCTTCGAGATCTCCTTTGTGTTGAGACCACTGCCTTCGGAGGCACCACTGAAGAGCCCTCATGTGCCAGCGAGCATGCGTGACCAACAGTATGCAGGAGGCAAACAGACCGAGCAGACGTAGGACCTTGAGGACTGGAATGACCGCTCCACTTTGAAACATCGGAACCAACGCCTGAATGTCCTGAATCCGCTGAGGCGGAGGAAAGGCTCGATTCAATGTTGTATCCAGTACTGCCCCTATGAACAGGAGGCGCTGAGAGGGCTCTAGGTGAGATTTGGGCACGTTCACCGAAAAGCCCAGGTCGAACAACAACTGGGTTGTCGACTGCAGGTGATGCAACACAAGCTCCGGAGACCTGGCTTTGATCAACCAGTCGTCCAGATAAGGAAATACTGCTATCCCCTTCCTTCTGAGCTCTGCCGCAACCACCGACATCACCTTCGTGAAGACTCGAGGTGCTGAAGTAAGACCAAACGGAAGGACCGCAAACTGATAGTGCTGCGACCCCACCACAAACCGGAGATACTTCCTGTGCGACTTGAGTATCGGGATATGAAAGTAAGCATCCTTCAAGTCGACAGACACCCTCCAATCTCCATTGTTCAACGCCAATAGCACCTGAGCTAGGGTCAGCATCTTGAACTTTTCCTGTTTGAGGAACCAATTCAAGATCCTTAGGTCCAGGATTGGTCTCAACCGACCATCCTTCTTGGGAATCAGGAAGTACCTCGAGTAACAACCTTGACCCCTTTCCTGCTCTGGGACCAACTCCACTGCGCCCTTTGAAAGGAGGACTTGAACCTCCTGTTCTAACAACAGGAGGTGTTCTTCTGAACAATAAGATGGGCGGGGCGGGATGGGGGAACGGAAACTCCCGAAAGGGAAGGGTATAGCCCTTTCTCACAATGCTGGTAATCCAGGAGTCTGATGTTATGACCTCCCACTTGTGGAGAAAATTCAGTAACCTCCCCCCTACAGGAGTGGAATGAGTGGGAATTGATGGAAGCCTAAGGCTGCTTCCCCTGCTGCACCCCTCCAGAGGAAGAGGCAGAGTGCTGTTGAGTTGCTCCCCCGGTACAGACCCTACCCTTCCCTCTGAAAGATCTATAGGAGAGAGCAGAGGTGGGTTGCTGGAATTTCCTTCGAAAGGAGGAGGAGGAGGAACCACGACCAAATCCTCGAAACCTCCTAAAAAATCTGGAGGAAGTAGAAGAAGTGGCTTGCAAGCCCAGCGACTTGGCCGTGGCCCTACTCTCTTTGAACCTTTCTAAGGCCGAATACGCCTTGGCACCAAACAACTTGTCACCGTCAAAAGGAAGGTCCAGTAGGGTCGACTGCACATCAGAGGAAAATCCTGAGTTACGGAGCCAGGCCTGCCTCCTCGTAACTACAGCAGTGCCCATTGCCCTAGCAACCGAGTCAGTTGTATCCAACCCAGATTGGATAACCTAAGTTGCAGCTGCCTGAGTGTCAGATACCAGGCTTAATAACTCCTGAGGAACCTCTGTGTTCGTTGATCTAATCTCGTCCATCAGGGCATAAATGTATCTTCCTAAAATGCATGTAGCATTGGTGGACTTCAATGCCATGCTACATGATGAGAACACCTTTTTGGATAACATGTCCATCTTCTTGGAGTCTCTATCCGAGGGTACAGCTGTAAAAGACCCAGAAGCAGACCTTGCTGAGCAGGAAGCCTGGACCACCAAGCTTTCAGGTGTCGGATGCTTGGAAAGAAAACCTGGGTCAGCCGGTGCAACCCGATACCTCCTAGCCACCGATCTATTGACGGCTGAAGAAGACACCGGCTTGTTCCAGACTTCCATTATGGGGTCCAGTAGCGCTTCATTGAATGGCAAAAGTGGCTCTGCTGATGTAGAGGCAGGGTGCAACACTTCAGTCAATATGTTCTGCTTGGCTTCAGTCACTGGCAAAGGGAGGTTAGCTGCCTTTTTGATAACAGAATGAAAAGTGGCCGCCTCCTCTGTGTACTCCCCAGGTGATGACAAGTCCCATTCAGGGGAGGTATCTAGGCCACTAGCAGTGTCAAGTCTAAGGAGACCCTCACGAGTGTCCTCGATCTCCCCTTCCTCCAAGGCTTGTCTCTGGTATTCCTGTTCTTCAAGGAGGCGGAGAGCAAGCCTCCTCGAGTGCAGCCTCTTCTCTATTCTCTGCGTCGACATGGCGTCAGCAGACACCGAAGAATGACGCCGATCGTCGGATCCGTCAGATGCCGGGTCTACAGACACCATAGTTGTCTTCGGCGCCGAAAGGTGTGAAGACTGTCCCGGAGTCGGAGGAAGTCTAGACGGCGTCACTGGCTGAAAAATCGAAGCCGCAGGAGCCGAAGCCGTAGGAGCCGAAGCCTCAGGAGCCGAAGCTACCGGAGCCGATCCCGGCGCCGAGCCCACGTTCCCTAGGGGGTGAAAGGGCATAAAGGGTGCCGGTCGAAGTGGAGCTGGAGCACCCATGTTGAAGGCCAAAGGGCCCGAAGGACCAGCCGGTCCACCACCTGGAGCCATCTGCTGGAAGATGGAAAACATTGCATTCAGGAATGCGGTACTGTCAGCTCCAGGGGCCGGGAAAGCCAGGTACTGGGGTGCCTGCTTCGAAGGCGACACCGACCTCGACGTCTGCAAGGACGGAGAAAACATCTGAGGCTGCGGAACCTCAAACACAGAAGGAGGATGGCCCGATGACATGGGTGAAGTCAGTGAAGCCGGAGATGGTAACGGCGTCATCGGCTGGGGAGTGACAGTGGGACTGGCTTCCCAAGTCTTCTGACGTCGAGCCGGAGACCTCGACCGAGACCTCTCCCTACTCGACCGGCCCCGTGAATCTCGACGACGCCGGGAGTCCCGATGACGCCGATGAGACTTCGGTGACGACGATTTTCGATGATGTCTCTTCTCCTTCTTTTTCGACTTCGCAAGAAAAAGCTTGGCCTCACGCTCTTTCAGGGCTTTAGGATTCATATGTTGACAAGAATCACACTTATCAACATCATGGTCGGAACTAAGACACCACAAACAGTCAGAATGTGGGTCCGTTACTGACATTTTGCCACCACACTCACGGCAGGGCTTGAATCCTGACTTCCTTTGCGACATTGTAATCTCGCAAAGTAAAAAATTGCCAAAAAACAAACTGTAACTGTCAATACAGCAACAGTAGCTCCCTCGAAGATAACCGTTTCGAATGGCAAGGAAAAAAGGGAACTGACGTCGGCACGTCGGCGATGACCTGTTATTGCCTGTATGACGTCAGACGGCGTCGCATGGGCAGTTGTGACGTCCTCGTCGACGTGCAGAAGCTAGGAAGAAGATTTCCGTAGAATGCTGGCGCAATAGGAGTATTCATTAGGTGAGGAATCCACAGGTAGTTGTATCCATCAGAAAACTATGGTACTGGACAGAAAGAAAACCCCACATCCCTCAACAACCCTACCCCCAAGGCATGACTATGATAAAGCCAGATGATCAAAGTCAATTAGGATGGCCCAGGTGCCTGCCTACCTCCCTCTCACCATTAGGAACAGCACCAAACACATACTGATTCAGTCTCAGTACAGAAAGTCAACAACAGCCTTTTAAAAATCTGTCCATATTCCTATTGCTTCCAGAGAGAATGTAATGTTCTTACTGCATGTTAGCACATACCCCATTCCCTTTCAATTTCAGTGGGAAATTTAAGCAAGAAATAAAACAAAGATTAAAGTTGTTATATGTAGGTGAAAATGTCAGTTAAAACAGTTTCAGGCAAACAGACCCGTTGAAATTCACCAATTATACTTATGTCAAGTAACTAATTTGTGCCCTAAAGTAACTATAACTTGCGCCCCTGCTGTGCACAGTGTTGTCATCAATTATATAATTTCAGATGTTGCAGTGATATTATCAATGATGTCAAAGAACATGTCATGCGTGAATGATGCAATATGGGAGATAATTAGCAGTGTATGGCATGAGAACAAGTTATATCATTTCATAGCCCCAAGGACCCCATTCCCTGTAGTAGATTCCTCTTTAGGGTCGAGCTTGCGAGTTTCGCTTTGGGACACTGTTGTGCACAGTAAAGGGCTTGGATCCCTTCTGTCACTTACCATTTGTTGGCTTGCGTGGCACTCTTCTTTGAATCCTCATAATTTCTCACTGCAGTCTACGCATCATTTCCAATCTTCTGTGTGAAGCAGGGACCAAGCACTGACTGATTCAACTTAATCAGTGCCAGTCTGCTGCTCTGACGTGACTGAGGTACTATTTTGTTCTTTTTAACTTCTAGTGCCCTGCAAACAGAAGGCTTGTGACTGGCAAAACCGTACGCAGCAGGACAAAAAAAAATTGCAAAGTTGTATTTTGTTTAATAGCAAACTTTCTTTTATTTTGCCAAGTCATCCTTTATCACTTTGCACTCATGTTTTCTTTGGTTTTTGCTTGTGGGAGCTGTTCTAAAAAAAACTATTATTTTGTTCTAAATATTGAAAAGCAATATTGTTTCTTGATTATGTGTAGTTTCTGAAATGATGCTTTAACATAATTGTGCAGAATACTCTAATCAACCCCACTCGGCCCCACCTCACCTCAAACCACACCAATCCACCCCACTCAATCCAATC
Source organism: Pleurodeles waltl (assembly GCF_031143425.1). Classification (NCBI taxonomy): domain Eukaryota; kingdom Metazoa; phylum Chordata; class Amphibia; order Caudata; family Salamandridae; genus Pleurodeles; species Pleurodeles waltl. Next base: position 391,606,149 of record NC_090448.1, read on the forward strand.
CACCCCAATCCAAACCACTCACCCATTCCAATCCACTCCAATACTCCCAACCCATCCCAATTTAATCTGCCCCACTCCAGTTCCCCTCACTCCAATCCAAAACAATGTGCACCACTCCAAAACAATCTGCCCCACTACGATCCAAAACAACATGCCCACTCCAGTCCAAAACAATATGTCCCACCCCAATCCAAAACAATCTGCACCACTCCAAAACAATCTACCCCACTTGAATCCAAAACAATCTGCCCCACTGCAGTCTACTGCACTCCAGTCCAAAACAATCTGCCACGCTTCAATCTGCCCCTCTGCAATCCAAAACAATTGTGCCCCAGTCCAATCTGCCCCAATTCAAAACAATCTGCCTAAATGCAATCCGCTGCACTCCAATTCAAAACAATGTGCCCCACTCAAATCCGCCTCACTTCAATCCAAAACAATCTGCCCCACTTCAATCCAAAACAATCTGCCCCAATTCAAAACAATCTACCCCAGTGCAATCTGCTGCACTCCAATCCAAAACAATCTGCCCCACTCCAATCTGTCCCACTTTAATCCAAAACAATCTGCCCCACTCTAATCGAAAACAATCTATCACACTCAAATCTGCCTACTCCAATGCTAAACAATCTGCCCCATTCCAATTCAAAACAATCCAAACCACTCCAATTCATTTCAATGTACCCTTCTCCAAATCATTTCAATCTGTTCCTCTCCAATATGCCCACTTTAATAAGAAACAACCTGCTCCACTCCACCCTGCCCCACTCCAATCCCAACCTGTCCCACTCCAATTCAAAACAATCTTCCCCACTCCAAATCACCCCACTCCATCCCAATCCACTCCAATCCACCAAAATCTACCCCACTACAATTCAGTCCAGCCCACACCAATCCAATCCACCCTAATCAAGCCCAGTCCAATGTACCCCACTCCAAAACACTTCACCTCAATTTAATCCGCCTCACCCCAACCCACCCCACCCTACTCTACCTCAATCCAATCCACCCCTCCCAGTCTACTGCACTCCAATCCAGTCAATCCATCCTACTGCACTCCAGTCCACCACACCCCAACCCAACCCAATCCACCCTCACCATACTCCAATCCAACACACCCCACTCCAATCAACACCAGTCCAATCCATCCCGCCACACCCCAATCCAATCTACCCACCCCACTTAAATCCACTCCACTCCACTCACATCAATTCACCAGTCTATTCCAATCCAACCCACCCAACCCCAGTTCAGTCTAGCCCACTCCCATCCAATCTACCCCACTCCAATTCAGCCCACTCCATTCCAATATACTTTCATCCAATTTAGTCCACCCCACTCATATACACATCAGCCATATCACTCCAAACCACCTGCTCCAATCCAATCTAACCCATTCCAATCAAATCCACCCTCCCCCCATTTCAATCCAGCCACTGCAATCCAATTCACCCCACACAAATCCACCCCACTCTACTCCAATCCTCCCCACTACCTCAATCTACTCCCTCCTTTTCCTCCCCATTCCATGACACACTCTGCCAATGAACCATACTCCCCTCCACTTAGCTCTAGGACATGCTAACAAGTCCACTCTACGACACTATTTCCCCACTCCACTCTGACATTCCACACCTCTAACTTTTAGCCATGCTGAACAGCAGCCACACCGGAGAACAGCATGGCAAAACACACTGCCAAAGTCAGTAGCTCTCGTATAGGCAAGACCTATTGGCTCTGCCAATGCTTGATTATTAATGGGAGGGAGGCATGTAGCTACCCCCTCCCGAGTCACGAAAGGGCCCTGGAGATCCCTCCCTGTTGAGGCCCCAGAAGGAGGCATGGTAGGAATATGTTTTTGTTAGAAATAGGGTCTCTAGTTTGCAGTTGGTTTGCACCCTGTCCAAGTAGGGACCCTCACTCTAGTCAGGAGAAGGGAGATACCCGCTCAGATAACCCCTGCTCACCCCCTTGGTAGCTTGGCACGAGCAGTCACGCTTATCCCAGAAGCAATGTGTAAAGCATTTGCACAGAACACACAGTAATACAGTGAAAACACTACAAAAGGACACCACACCAGTTTTAGAAAAATAGCCAATATTTATCTGTGTAAAACAAGACCAAAACAAGACAAATCCAACATACAATGCTAAAGATATGAATTTTGTAAGATTTATCTCAAAAATACAGTTCCTTGAAGTCGACAGCTCCACCTAGGGCTATCACGGCGTCGTGATCAACAAAACCAACACTTCAGGCCGGCCGCAGCGTCGCAGGCTAGCTATGGTGTCAGGAAGACCCGCAAACAGTACCTTGGATTTGTAGGGCATCGTGATCCCCCGTGGAGAGCGGCGTCGCTGACGTTGCAGTGTCACTTCCAGAGTCGGGCCCTTGAAGTCACACCTGTTGCAGATTGAACTCCGGGCTGAAGAAGTCAGGAGCACTGGCGTGGATGGCGTAGGGGCTGCAGTGCGAAGTGGGACGATGCGACGTGGTGTTGTTGTTTCAGATGCGCTGTCGTCAGTACGCCCAAGCCAGCGGTACGAAACAGGACGGTGCTTCGTGACCCGCACGAGCGGCATCCACAGGCCAAGGTGTAGGCAGAGATGCCTGGTGATGACACGGGAGTCAATGGTGCTGGCGTCAGTGGACAGTGGCTGCGGTCAGGGACAGGACGGTGCTTCGTGCTCCTCACGAGTGGAATCCACAGGCTACGGTGCAGGCAGCAGCGCCGGGGTCAGCAGGAACGTTGTCGTCGGGGAGGCCCAGGCTGCAGTGTGAGCAGGGGATGCTGGAGTGCAGGGCCAACAGGTCACGGTGCGAGCAGCGGTTCGGTGAAGTCATCTGATGACAGCGTTGGTGAGACCAGGGTTGCGGTGCGAAGTGGGGCAACGCGACTCTGTGCGGTGTCAGCAGGTCACGGTGCAGGTCAGCGGCGTCATTGGCGGCAGTGCAGTGATTTCTCCTCTTGAACAGCACAAAACACACAGTTCCCATTGCTGCAGGTCAAGGAAACTGAAGTCTTTGGTGTCCCTGAAACTTTCAACAGGAGGGAAGCTCTAGGAGACTTTTCTCAAGCAGGGCACACAGCAAAGTTCACCCTTTGCACTCTTTTCCGGCAGAAGCAGCAACTGCAGGCCAGTCCAGCAAAGCAGCACAGCAAAGGGACAGTACTCCCCCTCCAGCTCTTCTCCTTGGCAGAGGTTCCTCTTGATTCCAGAAAGATTCTAAAAGTCTGGGGTTTTGGGTGTTCCTCTTATACCCCTTTCTGCCTTTGAATTTGGCAAACTTCAAAGCAAAGTCTCAAGTGTTTGTGAGATTCTTCCTTGGCCAGGCAAGGCCAGGCCCCAGACACACAACAGGGGGTCGGAGACTGCATTGTGTGAGGGCAGGCACAGTCCTTTCAGGTGTGAACGACCACTCCTCCCTCCCCTCTAGCGCACATGGCTCATCAGGATATGCAGGCTACATCCCTGCCCCCTTTGTGTCTGTCTAGAGAGGTGCAAAACAGCCCAACTGTCAAACTGACCCAGACAGGGAATCCACAAACAGGTAGAGTCACAAAATGGTTTAAGCAAGAAAATGCCTACTTTCTAAAAGTTGCATTTTCAAACAGACAATTTAAATGCCAACTTCACTAAAAGATGTATTTTTAAATTGTGAGTTCAGAGACCCCAAACTCTACATTTTTATCTTCTCTCAAAGGGAATCTGCGCTTTAAGGATATTTAAATGTAGCCCCCATGTTAACCTATGAGAGAGAGAGGCCTTGCACAGTGAAAACCAAATTTGGCAGTATGTCACTGTTAGGACATATAAAACACAAATAGTAAATATGTTCTACCTTAAACATACACTGCACCCTGCATCTGGGGCTACCTAGGGCCTACCTTAGGGGTGCCGGACGTGTAGTAAAAGGGAAGGTTTAGGCCTGGCAAGTGGGGACACTTGCCAAGGCCTAATTGGCAGTTTAAAACTGCACACACAGACACTGCAGTGGCAGGTCTGAGCCATGTTTACAGAGCTACTAATGTGGGTGGCACACCCAGTGCTGCAGGCCCACTAGTAGCATTTGATCTACAGGCCCTGGGCACCTCTAGTGCAATTTACTAGGGACTTACCAGTAAATCAAATATGCCAACCATGGATAAACCAATCAACAGTACAATTTACACAGCGAGCATATGCACTTCAACACTGTTTTAGCAGTGGTAAAGTGCCCAGAGTCCTAAAGCCAACAAAAACTGGTCAGAAAAATTAGAAGGAAGGAGGCAAAAAGACTGGGGATGACCCTGCAAAAAGGGCCAGGTGCAACAGTTTTCATAACGTTTTTGTGAGACGGAGGACTGAGTCCCTGAGTCCTGAAATGGCTGCCACAAGATCCTTGTTAATGTGGTGGCAACCAATTAGATCTATCTTATCAAGGGTTCTGTCAGCTCCTGTGTGAAATATACAAAGTTTATGAATATTAATTTATCAAAAACTATTGAATGGACTTACACCAAATCACAAAAAGCTCTCTTTCTGAACCAAGATCTAGTTTTCTGCCAAATTTGGTGTAATTACATTCAGCAGTTTTTGTGGTATCGCAGTTCAATTTTTCACTGGAAAAAATAATGGGGAAAACACGCTTTCTGGATCCCTTTTTTTTTTCTTGGCCTCCTCTGCTTAGGGGATCACCCCTGAACTTTCCATAAAGGTGGATGTGACTTTTTGTGGAAGGTTTAATTAAGATTCATCAAACAGCACCAAAGTTATTAGAAAAAGACAAAATGCTTTTCCTATGGAAATGCAGACCTACTACCCAGTGGTAATTGCCACAGGGGGTAAATACATATACATATATATTTAAAATTATTTGCGCCATTGAAATGAAAATAAATGCATCCCAAAACCATGTAATTCACAGCAACTGTACGGAGTGTGAATTCATACATTTATTACTACAGTCCAAATTTGAGTTTATCACCATAGAACAGCAACATTAATGAGAAACATTTTATTGCCCTACAGATTACCTGTATAAAGACAACTCTCCTAAAAATCAAGAGGTCTCTTCAAAGTGGTTTTACTAAATTTAACCCCATTGCATCCTATTTTTGGTTAAATACCTTTTGTTAAACGAGTACATATGATAAACGCCACGGCATGCACCATTTATGCAGATGCACATGGTATAAAAAGCTAGAGAGCTTGACTCTTGTGTATCATGGCCCCCGGAACTCAACAATGGCATCCATATATGCATCCCTGTAAGCATTTGTTTGCAGCATTGTTGATGAACTTGCTGAACCTGATAGCACAAAAACACAATTTAAGGTGGAGTTGCTGTCCATGCAAATGTTGGATTAAGGGAGCCGTCACACAGCATCCCTAGACCAGCAGCTTATTTGAAGAGAAACAAGTTGCAATGTCTGTACCCAATTCTAGGTGGAAGAAGCATGCAAAGCATGTTTATCTACAACCACACATGCTACGAACATATATATATATTAATATTGACAGACACACACAGATTATTTAATTTTCCTTTCATTTTGCATGCACTGATACGGACATCCTTACACAAAATAGCTGAAACCAGATTTCTACATTTAATTTCTAACATTAAACTCAATGGAAGAACACTTCTCTCCACCTGTAGATAAAAGTAGCTGTAACCGTAATATTCTGTTAAGAGTTATTATTGCCCAATTCATAAAAGATGTCAAAATATTCAATTAAACGAAAGATAAAACATTGTTACTTCTTTGTCAAATGTATATGATCTTACCTATTTGTTGAGCTCACTGATTTAATATTCATCACTGTGATTATCATTCCATAATTTAAGAGCATGTTTTCTTTAATATACTAGGACGTTTATGTTCTTCAACATTTTTTGTTATTAGGTTTCTGCTTTCTGTTCTCAATTCCAAGGGTGGGTCAGCAGTGCTGGAGCACACTGTAATTGTCTATCTACAAAGTAAAAAATGGTTCTCTTGTGATATCAGTGTTACATTTGATCACGGTATAAAAGCAGATCTGTCGCGAACCAAAATCTGATAACTTTGTTCTGTTTGAAATAGAATTCTGTGTTCTCATTTCTCTTGGGGGCTGGGTGGGATGAGAAGCACACAGGCGAGAAAGCAGCAAAGGGAGTGGGGGAGAAGCACACAAGGACAAGCACAACACGGAGGATGCCGGGGAGCAGCACAGTCCAGAGAGAGCAACACTAACAGCGGCAGAGGAGGGAAAAGTAATACACAAGACAGACAGCTGTAAAAGCACATGCACTGTCATGGAATGATAACCAACAAGATAAAAGTACTGACAGAAAAATATGCAGTGGAACAACACATGTAATGAGGCTTTTCTCAAGGTGAGGGACAAACAAAAGGAGAGGAAAGAAAGCCCACGCATGCTGGTCAGGGAAGTGGAATTCCTATAGACCGATGCCCAGGACATATTGTTTGGGGTCGAGGACAAAAAGTTGCCAAGTCTATTTTGTCCTTGGGACAAGTAGTCCCAGTCCCCTGCAGAACAAACCCTTTGGCTGCCAGTATCACATTATGGATCAGGAAAGAGCGCTGTCCGCACATAAGGTAATATTTCTGTCCATTTGTTAGTGATGTTCGAACCTGCTTTTATAGTTCACTAATGCAAAGTCTTTATTATTAGGGTGAGCACTCTAAGAAAATGTTGCAAGCTCGGACTACACTAGTGACAGTGGTTCCAGTAAAAAAAAAAAAAAAAATGTATACACACATTTCAAAGTTTGATAATATGAGGCTACATATAGTGCCCCCAGCATGCTCTGTTGTTTGAGGCAACTATTTGCAGAAGCTTGAAAGCAACATTGGTGAGTCTTTGCTTTAAAAATAAAATGTGTTTTGCTAAAACAGCTGTGAAATGTAGGTACCATTTCTTTGACACATCATCCGGTAAAATGCGTTGATGCGTGACAGTATTTCTAAAAAATATTCATAATGGACAGATCAGTGTAACCAGTTCCAAAAACGATTATGGGAAACATGAAAATAAACAAGCATTGGCTAAGCCAATAGGCCTGACTGTGATTAAACTTTTGGTTTTGCCAATGCTTTTCTTGGTTTGAGTTGTTGTTTTGTAAAACTTTATTGTTGTGGGAGCTGCCGGGCCCTCACCATCATAACAAACATGGTCAAAAAGCAAAAATATTTTTGGTCTCAAAAAGCACACCTCGCCACAGTAGTTCAGAACACTGAACAAATCTACTTTATGTGCCAATATGCTCCTTCTGAAAGAGTAGAATGCTGTCACTCAAAGTGAAATCAGTCAATAAACAGAGAAAGATATAATTTCAATAAAAACAAAAAGTTTTGGACAACTAATGAGGGGTCCAGTTCTTAAAGACAGTCACAAAAGTGTACACATAGTATATGTTCTTGCTTTAGTACAGGTTTAGGGCACTCATGAATTCACAAGAATTTACAGAAGTAGGCCAAGAAAACGTACTCCTAGAAAATATTTGTGAACTGCTTTTTAGCATGCGTAAATATGCATATGTAGATTTGCTCATGTGAAATTCTGTTGAGCTTTTACAAGTTCTCTTTCCCTTCAACCACTTTTTCCCAATTAGGGAAGTAGTTTTACTTCTGTCCTTGTCAGGAGTAAATTTCCAACCTTTCTCTGTATGGGAAAATATTACAGAAGAGCTGGTGAAACCTAAAACATGCATGTTGTTAAATTTACACAGTCTAAAAGGGCATTCCAACCTTAGAACTACTGCTTACCCCTATCAATAGCCTCAGGATGTAGATCTGCTGAAAGGTGCCAAAATAAAGGAAATGCTAGTATTCAAACTCTACAATAGTATGCGCCCTAGAATAATCAGAGAAGCTATTATAAGAGCTCTCATGTAATGAGATTGTGGCCATAATTTGTCACTGCACTATATGGCACCAAAGGAACAAGTAGATTTTTTTTTTACAGGACTACAGGACAAATACATTTATGAAGCAACCTGTCCCATGGACAAGTAGATATTTGATAAAATTCCACACCCCTGCTGGTAAATAAAAAGCACGTAAATGAAAGCAACAATAAGGTAATGCTAATTAAGACAGGCTCTGTGATAAGTATTTTCACACACAAACAGCTTGTGCTTTTTGCTAAGTGAAACCTAGTTAAACAACGCAAAGCCATTAGGTCTCGCCTACACAAGAGCTATTGGTTTTGCCAATATGTTTCAGCCATGTCATGCATTAGCATGGCAGATGTTCAGCATAGCTAAAAGTTAGTGGAGTAAAGAAAAGTGTCATGGAGTGCCATGTTGTAAAGTAGAGTGGCATGAAGTAGAGTGGGGTTTTATGGAGTGGGGTAGAGTTGAGTAGCGGGGAGTGCCATGTAGTGGAGTGGCATAGTGCTGCAGCGTGTCTTGGAGGGAGTATAGTGTTGTCAAGTGCAAGGGCGTAGAGTGGAGTAGAGTGTTGTAGAGTTGAGAGGGGTAGAGTGTCAGAGTAGAGTGGCATACATTGTTGTAGAGTGGTGGAGAGAGGAGTAGATTGTCAGAGTGGAGTAGTGTCATAGAGTGGAGTAGTGTCAGAGTGGAGTAGTGTCATAGAGTGGAGTGGCATAGAGTGTCAGACTGGCTTGGTGTGGAGTACTAGACTGGTGGAAGAGTGGAGAAGTGTGTTGTAAAATAAGGAGGAGTAAAATGGAGTGACGTAGAAGGAGTTATGCAAAACGAAGTAGAATGGAGTAGTGTCGTAGAGTGGCATAGAAGGGAGTAGAGTGTTCTAGAGTGAAGTGGCATAAAGTACAGTGGTGCAGAGTAGATTGGCATAGAGTACATAGTTTTTGAGTAAAGTGGAGTAGAGCATTGGCATAGAGTGCAGTGGCATAAAGTAGAGTGGCGCACAGTCGAGTGGAGTGGTGCAGTGTAGACTTTAGTGGCGTAGAGTGCAATGGCACAGAGTAGAGTAGTGCAGTGTGGAGTGGCGCAGGTTGACTAGCGTAGCATAGGGTGCAGTGGCATAGAGCTGCGTAGAGTTCAGTGGTGCAAAGTACATTAGAGTGGCATAGTGTACTAGCATAGAATTCATTTGAGTAGAGATGAGTGTTGCAGAGTAGAGTGCAGTGGTGCAGAAAAGCAGATAATTCAGTGGTGGAGAGTGCAGTCTTGCAGAGTAGAGCATCGTAGAGTGCAGTGGTGTAGACTGCACTGGCGTAGAGAACAGTGGTGTAGAATGTTGCAGAGTAAAGTGCTGTAGAGAGCAGTGGTGTACCGTACAGTGGTGCAGAGTAGAATAGAGTGGCCTATAATGTAGTGACACAGCGCAATGGAGCAGAGTGGCATAGAGTGCAGTGGCACAAAGTATTGCAGAGTAGAGTGGCGTAAAGTGCAGTATTTACAGAGTAGTTGGTGTAGTGGCACAGAATGCCTTGGTTTTGAGTAAAGTGGTACAGAGGACATTGGGTAGAGTGCAGTGGTTTAGAGTAGAGTGGTACAGAGCACAGTGGAGTAGAGTGGTGCATTGGCATAGAGTGCAGTGGCGCGGAGTAGAGTGTCAGTGTTCAGTGGTACAGAGTGCAGTGGTGTAAAGTAGAGCGGTGCAGAGTGAAGTGGTGTAGAGAGCAGTGGTGTAGAGTACAGTGGCTCAGAGTAGAATAAAGTAGCAGAGTTCGCTAGTGAAGAGTGCAGTGGCATAGAAAGAGTGGAATATAGTAGTGTAGAGTGCACTGGCACTGAGTAGAGTGCAGTATCAGAGTGCAATGATGCAGAGTAGATTAGAGCGGATTGGTACAAAGTGCAGTGGTGCAGAGTGTAGTGGTGTACAGCGTGAGGACAGAGTGCATTGGCATAGAGTGGTGCAGAGTAGACATCAGTGGCATAGAGTTCAGTGACAGAGTGTAGTGGTGTATAGTAGAGTGCAGTGGGCTTGAGGGGTGCAGAGTAGAAAGGCACGGAGAGCAATGGCATAGAGTGCAGTGGTGCACAGTGGACCAGAGTGGTGTAGAGTGCAGTGGCATAGAGTGTTGCAGAGTAAAATATAGTGTGTACAATGCAATGGTGAAGAGCAGATCGTCATAAGGTGCAGTGGCATAGAGTGCATTGTTCTTGAGTAAAGTGGGGAAGAGTGCATTGGCCTAGAGCGCAGTGGTTAGAATAGAGTAGCAGTGTAGAGTGGTACAGAGTAGAGTAAAATGGCATGGGGTAGTACACAGTAGATTGATTTAGAGTAGAGTGAAGTGGCAGAGTAGAATGGTGCACATCATAGTGGACTGGTGCAGGTTAGAGTGCAGTGGTGTCGAGCAAAGTGGCATAGAGAGAAGTGATGTAGAGTAGAGAAGAGTAGAAGAGAGTGGCTTAGAGTGCAGTGGCACAGAGTACAGTGGTGCAGATTAAAGTGTCCTAGGGTGCAGTGGTGTAATGGTGCAGTGGAATAGAGTGCAGTGGCGCAAAGTAGAGTGGTGCACAGTGCAGTGTTGCAGGGTAGAGTGTCGTAAAGTACAGTGATGCAGAGTAGGCTTAGGGAGCAGTAGCATAAAGTACAGTGGTGCAGAGTAGAATAGCGTGGCACAGACTGCGGTGGCATGGTGTGCAGTGGTGTAGAGTGCACTGCCGTAGAGTGTTGCAGATTAGTGTATAGTGGCATACAATACAGTAGCATGGAGTCTACTGGTTTTGAGTAAAGTGGTGTGGAGTGCACTGGCATTCAGAGGACTAGTACAGAGTGGAATACAGTGGCATAGAGTGTAGTAGCAAAGAACAGAGTGCCGTAGAGTGCAGTGGTGTAGAGTACAATGGTATAGACTGCAATGGCATAGAGTGTTACAGAGAAGAGTACTATGGCGTAGAGTGCAGAGTGGATTGGTGTAGAGTGCACTGCTTACGAGTAAAGTGGGGCAGAGTGCACAGGCATAGAGTGCAGTGATTAGAGTAGAGTGGTAAAGAATAGGATGGCGCAGAATGGTGCAGAGTAGACTGTTTCAGAGTAGTGTGAAGTGGCGTAGAGTGGAATGGTGCACATGCGTTTGGAGTGGTGCAGGTTAGAGGGCAGTGGCGCAGAGTAGAGTGGCACAGGGTTCATTGGCAGTGCATAGGTGTTGAGTGGCTTAGAGTGTAGTGACAAAGGGTGGCTTGGAATGCAGTGCCAAAGAATGGAGTAGAGTACTGCAGAGGTAAGTGGTGTAGAGGCGCAGAGCAGAGTACAGTGTTGCAGAGTAGAGTGTTGTAGAGCATACTATTGCAGAGTAGGGGGTCGTAGAGTGCAGTGGTGTAGCGTAGAGCAGCTTATAGTGCAGTGGCATGGCGTAGAGTGGCGCAGAGTAAAGTAGTGCAGAGAGCAGTAGATTTGAGTATAGTGGCTAAGGGTAGAATAGAATGGCGTAGAGTGTAGTGGCACAGAGTGTCATAGTTTAGTGCATATGGGCGTACAATGCAGTGACAGAGTGTATTGGGTTTGAGTAAAGTGGTGTACAGTGCACTGGCATAGAGTGCAGGGACGTTGAAAGAAGTGGCATGAAGAGGAAGAGGGCAGAGTGGAATATAGTGGCTCAGAGTGCGGTGGCATATAGTAAGTAGAGTGCTGTGTGATGCAGTATCAGAGTGCAGAGGTGCAGAGTACATTGGAGTGGATTGGCGTAGAGTGCAGTGTGGAGTGGTGCAGGGTAGAGTGCAGTGCCATGAAGTGGCATTGAGCATAGTAGCATAGAGTGCATTGGTAAAGAGTGGCAAAGAGAAGAGTGGGGCAGAGTATACTGCAATGGAATAGAGTGCAGTAGTATAGAGTAGAGTGGCATAGAGTTCAGTGGAAGAGAGTGCAGTGTTACAGAGTAGACTGTCAGAGTGCAGTGGTGTATAGTATTGCAGAGTACAGTATAGTGACGTACAATGCAGTCGTGCAGAGTAGATTAGAATGGATTGGCGTAGAGTGCAGTGGCATAGAGTGGAGTGGCGCAGGGTAGACTGCAGTGGTACAGAGTGGTGTAGAGAAGAGTGGTGCAGAGTATACTGTAGTGACTTGGAGTGCAGTAGTATAGAGAACAGTGGCAGAGAGTGCAGTGTTGCAGATTAGACTATAGTAGAGTTCAGTGGTGTATAGTGGAGTTGAGTGGAGTAGAGTGGCGCAGAGTACAATGGTGTATAGTGCAGTGGCACAGAGTGTTGCAGAGTAGAGTATAGTGGCGCAGATTGGAGTGGTGCAGAGTAGATTGGCGTAACATACATTATTCTTCAGTTAAGTGGTGTAAAGTGCATTGGCACAGAGTGCAGTGGTTACAGTAGAGTGCAGCGACATGACGTGGTGCAGAGTGGAGGGCACGGAGTGGTGCAGAGTAGATTGTTTCAGATTAGAGTGAAGTTGGGGTGAGTGGAATGGTGCATGGTAATTTGCAATGGTGAGGGGTAGAGTGCAATGGTGCAGAGTAGAGTGGTGTGGAATGGATGGCGTAGCGTGCACTGGTGTTGAGTGGTACAGAGTAGAGTGCTTTGGCATAGAGTGCAGGGTTGTGGAGGGGTGTAGAGTGCAGTGGCGAAGAGTGCAGTGAAGATTAGAATAGATTGGCATGGAGTGGAGTGGCCTGGAGTGGTGCAGGGTACAGTTCAGTGCCATGGAGTAGAATAGAGTGCACTGGTATAGTGGGGCATAGAGAAGAGTGGTGCAGAGTATACTGCAGTGAAGTAGAGTGCAGTATTATAGAATAGAGTGGTGTAGAGTTCAGTGGAAGAGAGTGCAGTGTTGCAGAGTAAACTGTCGTAGAGTGCAATGGTGTATAGTATAGTGGCGTAGAGTGCAGTGAAGTAGAGTGGTGCAAAATAGAGTGGCGTAGAGAACAGTGACGTAGAGTATAATGGTGTATAGTGCAGCAGCAAAGTGTTGTAGAGTATAGCGAGATAGAGTGCAGTGGTGCAGAGTAGATTGATGTAGAGTACATTGTTTTTGAGTAAAGTGGTGTAGAGTGCATTGGTGAAGCCTCCTTTGTGAGGGAAGTAGCGCCAACAACCCTGATCAGGATGCCTGTTCCTGCACAATGGATACAGGGTCAAGGAGGGAAAACTTGTCCCCAAACTGGTTCTACTGTGGGCAAGTAGCCCTCTTTTAACCAAACCGCTGGGGTGGGCTAACAAGCTCCTAACGACGGAGGAAGGGTCGTGCCATCTTGAAAGGGCCATGGTTGTAGCACTCTGGGATAGCCAGATGCCACACATCACAGGAACGTAATCACTCAGTAGGAAGGGATCCAGTAGCCCATTGGCTAATGACCTCAGGGCACTTTGCTGGGATAAATATCGCACCCTGGCCCTCAGATCACAATAGACCCAGAGAGGACCGAAGACGTACTGCCTCGCTGCCCTTGGGCCTGCACAAAGAGGGGCTACACCATCAGATGGACTGCACCTGCTGCACTTTGGGCTAGCAATGTTTGGACTGTTGCATGTGGTCACTGACTCGGGGAAAAATTGATTCTGGCCCCAGATTAAAGCATTGACTCCAAGGATCAGTCGGATGATCTGGAACCAGATCAAGGGACACAAGAGCTGAAGCTGCCAAAACTGACAAGTTGGTAGTCACCACAGACGTTCTGCCACTACCCAGTCACCGGGCACCCATGAGAACAAATCAGAGACAGCAAAAGTTGCACCGGAGTCTGCCTGACCCGGGAGTGCTATCCAAGTCCTGAATTGTCGCACCCAAGAGTCACTGGCCCCCTCTTAAGGATTTCGCCCCAACCACAGTGCAGACTGACCTGTAGCCCAGCATCGGCTGGCCTGCTGTGCAACGAGGAGGACTTCGAGGTGCCCTGATCTCTGTGGCCAAGTTTGCCCCACTTGCCCTGTAAACTGAGGAGCACCCACAAAGAGCTTGTCGACCACACCTCAACCGGAGCATCCTTTGAGCTTTTTTTTGCCTGCATCCCTCCACATCAGGATCACTACAATGTCATCTATGCCACTTGTCCTGTAAAGGTTGGATTTTACTTCAAAAACGCTCTGGTGGCAGATAACTGTCCTAAGTGTCCATTATGGCCCCCTAGACCTCTGTCGTGCCAGGAGTGGTCACCCAACCTGGGCGAGGGTAGCTGAACCAACTGTTTTCAAACTTTTCAGAGGCTTCCAAAGTTTTTGTTGACAAATGCTTGCTAGTGGTTCCCTTTAAAAGCGAATATATACTCTAAAATATGTATCTCTGGAACCCTTTTGGTAGATTTTATTCCTCAAGGTCTCTAAAAATTCATAAAAATATTATCTATTTTTATAAATTGGTGTCTTCTCTCTTTCGGTTGTTGTTGCTTTCTAATCTCAATGTTTGGTGCTGTTAAAAGCTTTACACATTGTTCATATGCTAAGCCTTACTGCTTGCAGCTACAGCTACCCAGGGTTGAACTTTAGGTTAAGTAAATGTACCTGACAGTATATGAGAGTGTACTGCGATAAGGCCCCAAAGACATGTCTTATAGTATACCCAAATTCTTACGGGGTAGAGGGCACTGCCACAGAGTAATGCAGAGTAGAGAGGCGTAGACTGGAATTATGCAGTATGGTGCAGTGACACAGTGTGGAGTGGCATAGTGTGAGTGGCGCAGAGTAGAGTGCAGTGGTGCGGAGTAGAGGGGCATAAAGTGGAATCTGCAAGGTTAGTAGCGCACTGCCATTACAGACAACACATCCTCAAATAAAATGGCCATTACATTTGCACAGAGTTTTACTGATAACAGTATGCAGCACGCAAACTATAATGTGTGGAAATGTCATAACAGTATATTGATTTGCTTTGATGGTATTAAAATATTTGTTTCCACCACACTTCGGAATTACCACCAGTAACCAGCATGACTGTCACATAAATCCTCTCACTTTGAAGTCAGTGAAATAAAAGCAAACACCAAAGTCCCTTGGAAGACGGAGTCTGACATTTGACCTCTGTCTTTCACTGCACAGCAAATGTGACAAGATAAGAACAAGATTTAAAGCCCTGTATACAGTAAGGGAGCACTTGGAAAGATACTGTAAATAAGGTTTGGGCAAGGGAAGGGAGGAACTCAAGCAGGAGAACCTAAAACAGTTACAGCCAGCAAATAGAAAGCAAGAAAATGTGAGTTAAAAACTGAAAAGACAATGGTAAGCAACGGGTGGAATGCATTCCCAGGGAAGCTTTCCGAATGTCCCCAAGATGTTGTTAGCAAACCAGGCAGCTGCGCTGTCTGGGAGGCTTCGACTTTTATAAAAAAGCCTCTCTACTTGGAATTAAAACAGATTGAATTCTACCATGTATTTATATTTGACCTTATTTCTGAAAACCTTTGTTAAATAATATCATGTGCCTTTATATATGTAAACTACGAGTAAACAACCATATTGTGTGTAATGTGTATACTTACAATTCAATAGAATCCATATTTATTACAAATAAATCCTGACGGTTGTTCAGTTCATATAAACAATTTGATTACAGTATTGTTTACACATTTGTCGTTTCTAGACAGGCTGCATCATTTGCCATGTCCGATTTCCGTCATTATGTAATGTACCAAACAGAAACATTATTGTCTTAACAAGGTGCTTTAAAGTTGTATTCTGAAGCAGGTCCCAGTGTTAGGGGAATTAAAAGAGATAACATATCAAAACTTAACGAACATCCTGAACATATAATAATAACAGTATCAATATATGAATATTTATAAGAAAAACTAAACAAGGCCCCTTAGCTGGTTATTTAGAGCAACTGTACTAACAGTTATTCACACATTTATTACTGCAATCCACAGGTTAAATGCAAGTGATGGAACCGCACAGAATGGTGATGGGAGGATAACACATTTACTGCCTCACAGTCTGAATTAAATAATTGCTTTACAAAGAAAAACAACTCCCTTAATAATCATAATATCTTTCAAGTCTGATTTTACCATACATTTAATCGATTTTAGTTAAATATATTTGGTAACACAAATACACATGAAAATATGCCAGGGCATAAACCATACATGCAGGTGCACAGAGAGGATTTGCTATTTACAACCACTGTTGAGGGAGAGGGCCATAATGACTTACTGCAGACTTGGCCCCTTGTGAGTAATGGACTACACCCCAAACCCCGGGACAATAAATATATTACACGGTATGGATATATATATATATATATATATATATATATATATATATATATACACACACACACACACACACACACACACACACACACACACACACACACACACACACACACACTCTCTCTCTCTCTCTCCAATTTCACAGAAAAAGGTTTAGTTATGGGCTAAACAAATAACACACCCCTGAAATTTATGGCATGAAATGGGAACAAAAAAACCCCCCCGATATTTATGGCATGAAATGAACAAAGGATACTATGCCTCGCACAAGAAAAGAAAGCGGTTTACCAGGCGCGAAAAGTGTCTGTTTAAATGCAGGGGTGTAGAGTGCATACGGTAAGAGCAAATTGTATTTGTTCTGTTCCCTGAACCGTAACTAATGTGTAACTTCGGTTTCTCAGTGAACGTGTGTTTTTAAAACTATAACCTTTCACTTGCATGGCTGGGGCCAACCTCGGCTGCATAAGTCTTAGGCCATCGACACCAGTGGTTGGCATAAGACTGAGCCTTTTGGGCGAACCTGCATCCAAACTGTGCAGTTAGCCCACACTGCCTTTGGCTATGTGCATCAAGTGATGGCTGTACAGCCCTCACTTTGTCTGCCCGTCATTCCTTCCTCTTTTTTTGAGTGTGTTGGAAACGTGAATTCACTGAAATGCACTTCTTATGACATTACGGTGGCAGAGTGATGGCGATTTTTTGTGAATTTGACGGTTTACTGTCTGCCAGTTGTGCACTTCTCTTGTGTACTATCATTTGGGGCCTAAAAATTGTCAATTTATTCCCCCTTTTTGTTTGTCTTTTTTTTTGTCCCACAGAAAGAAAATCATGAGCTTTGGCAAATGTGCACGTTTTAAGATGCTGTAAATAATAAGCATTTGCAATGCAACGGGTCTCACATTTGCTTGAGTTAGAGCTATTGGCGTTGTAAATTTATACCTGGACTTTTCTTGCCACATAAATTGGTAAACCCTGCCTCATAATTTGGTCTTTTCCTGCCACATAATTCCAGTGGCCCTGCATATAACTAAAGCACTTCCATTTACCTTCTTCCTTTATCTGCAGCTAAAAATGAAAATGTTGCCATTTAGCATCCTAATTTATGTGCTAATTCCAATAGAATACCACTTTCACCCCCCCATCATCAGAGTTGCTGGATGGCTAACACAATTCCCAAAACAAGACAGACACAGAGGAGTAATAAGAAAAATAGACTAGAATGGTCATCCAAACATGTCAAGGGTGTTCAAACAGTCATAGTATAATACCGATGTTAAAATGGCCTGAATCATGGTCATAGCTGGGCCTGAATCATGGTCATAACTGTAATACGGAGCGATTAATAAAACAAATACAATTATCATATAAATGTTTAGTATTAGACTGTAATGCTCAGAACAGCCCCTAAAAGACACCACAATGAAAATAGCATATGTAAGAAACATGGCCATGTCACCAAATATTCGGATCCTAGAAGCCATAACCACATGAAAAGAAAATGACTGAAAGTACTGCAGCATGACCATATCTTTAGCCTCTAGAGAGCGCAGTGCATTACACATTTTCAGTGTTAGCAGCCCTACTGCAATATTATTACAAACAAGACCCTCAAAACACAAACTACTCTCAGCTGTAAAACAAAAGTTCCAGCCATGAGAGAGATTAAAAACACACTGGATGGAGGAAGGAGTTATTATTTTGGGGTCCCCACTAACCTAGTGCGGGGACTCATAGATGATATAGACAGAAAGAGCAGGTTGTGGTGAACACTGTGAAGGTGGTCCCATTGCCCTAGGACCACCAGAGGCTGTTATGAGCAAACATGTTTGGTAAAATAATGCCCTGCAAAGCATTATGGGATGACGAAGTGCTGCAAATATTGTAGTATGCGGACTGTAATGCTCAGAACAACCCCTAGAGGACACCACAATAAAAATATCATTTGTAAGAAGCATGGTCATGTAACCATATATTTAGACCCCAGAGGGCATAACCACATGAAAACAAAATGGCAGAAAGTAATGCAGTGCAACTATATATTTAGCCCCTAAAAGCTGTAGTGCCGGATACATTTTCAGGCCTAGCGGGCATACTGAAATACTAAGGCCCTTAGAACACAAACTACTTTACACTGTAAAAGAAAAAGTTCCAGTCATAAGAGAGCTCAAAAAGGAACTGAATGTTGGGATGGGTTATTATTTTGGGGTCCCTGCTAACTTAGAGTGCATCATGCTGAACGTTTTGGTGGTGGACCCACTGTCCTAGGACCACCGCAGGCTGCGTTATGGGCAAAAAGGTTTTGAAAAAGAATGCTTGCAAAGCATTAAGGGGCGACTTTTCCCGAGTGCAATAAATATTGTAGTACTGGCTCTCCCTCTGTGCCGGGAGAGCCACATTGCCGATTTCTGTGTTTCTTAGTAAAGCATTTATCAATTATATGTTTTTGGGAAAGCTGTGGAGAGTGAAGGGGAGAGCCACAAGGAATGACTGACTAGGTAACAGGGTGAACTAAGTGACCAGCGCTCTAATACCGCTAAAGGAGTTTGCGCTGTTCGCATTGTGAGGGCCATGGAGCGCAAAGGGGAGAGACAAAAGAAAAAAAATAGTTCACCCACGCTGAAGTATATTGGTAATCGTGCATTATCCACGTAAAAGGGTCAGTCTGCAAGGCAAGGCAGTAACAAATTTGCCCCAAGGCAGAACAGATGTAAATCAACTACCAATTACATCAAGAGATTTTTGAAAGGCAAGCCCACTAACAGATAAAAGTGATGGCATGAGGTGGGCATGGTTAAAAGCCCACAATACTTACAACAAGTCAAAGCACTTGCGCACACGACCTAAAAATAACTGAAACCCTTCATATTTCTTAAAAATTCCTATTTGGTTGACAGATCTCAGGAGCATCTAACTTACAGGTTTAAACAGCAAAGATCCTTATAAATTTCACATTTATGAAATGATAACTCAAAAACTACTGAACAGATTTACACCAAATCATAAAGGCATGCTTTGAGTGAAGTTCTACTTTAATGCCAATTTTGATGTTACTCAAGTTATCATTTTTATTGTAGAGGAGAGCAAATGTTTGTATGGGAACTCAAATGGGAAATGCATGTTTACTAACCCTGCCCTTAATTTCTTTCCCCTGCAGAGATGTGCAAAAAAAAAAAATAAAAAAAAAAATAAAAGGCATGCCAGACTTTGGCCACTTTTACTAATTTAGAGTATATTTTGTGCAAATTCATCAAATGGTGCCAAAGGTATCACCGTTCAAAATCTCTTTGTTTATAGAACATGTCACACAGGGAAAAGCAAAACTATCACAGCCCTCCAATCCATTACAAAAGGGTGTCGCAAGCAGACCTATTTCTGTAACATCTGCAGATTAGCAGGAAACAATTTGACCCCCAGTATATTGTAAACTACACACAAAGTGATGGATGGAATGCTTGAATTAATCTCGCCCACTGGTAATTACTCGGGCCGCATCCCAGTCCTTCGTTATTTTGCACACAATGCCACCTCAGTTTTGACCCAGCAATAAAAAAAACATTCTTGACCCTGCTCCAGTGGAAACAATGAAGCCTGAACTCCCAGGCCAGGTCCTCCCCGAACCAGAACAATTACAACCTAGGACCGGTTTCACTCTTGTAAGGGCTCATCAGTCAGGTATAGCTTGGTTCCAGGACTCTGTGCACAGGACATCTACATCTACATCTCCATCCTAGGTTGCTTGTGTGCAAAATAACAATAGACTGACATGCGGCCCTAATAATCACCAGTGGCTGAGATTAATCCAAGCTTTCTGTCCATCACTTTTGTGTATACTTTCCCACGACATTGTGACATGGGTTCTAAACTGACTGCTAATAAAAGAAATTGACGCAAAATTTGGTAATCATGAGGCTATATCCTATAACAGACCCTACTTAGTTGTTGCTTATTCAAGCATGAATCAAGCTCTCCTGTGGCCACCTAAAGCAAGACCTACTAACAGAAACAATCCTCCTTGAGTTATCCACAGAAAATGATATAATAAAGCAGGATATTCTACTACAAAGCACTAACGAAAAAGAAAGACTGTAATTAAAAGTATAGCATTTGACTGGATGCAATCAATACTACAAAATCTGAGTTTACAAACCTGATTTATCACTCAGTGAGAGCAATACCGATGATAAGGTTTTGAAACAAGTCCATTTACCACAATTTTTAGAAAAAAAGTAATAGAAATTTCAAAAGAGTAAAAATGATTTGTCTGTGTAGTAGTAGAGGTTTATAGTAAACATACTCATCTTCAATACTCACAAGAATCCGAAGGCATTTTTATGTTGCCGTACTCAAACTTATGACTAACATGTACACAAAGCAGAATGTATTCTAATCACATTTCTGACTTCGTATAAACCACAGCATCATAGTCATTTGTGGAATGTTTGAAATAGTTCTACAGGGGGGCATCCCATGACTCACTTTCTTACCATGTGTCCTTTTTCAAAAAGATGCAATCTGCAACTTGTACTGCAGCTGTAAGTGGAGTAAGACCTGAATGCAGGATAGCCGCTTATACCTCAAAAGAATCTATTGAGTATGAACTAATATTCATCACCTAATTAAATGTGGTTGTTTAAAGTACCTATATCCATTTGACGTGGTTCTGCAGAACGCTAACGGTCCTAAAAAGCCATGCGGGTGGTGGTTGATCAGTGCTGCCATATGACTAGGGCCAGGTTGGAACATAGCAATGTGGTCCATAGGAGACTCCTCAATAAGCTCAGACTGACTACTACACTTGTACAAAACTAAGCAGTTACGCTGACCTTCAACTGAAGTAAGGTGCACAGAACACTCAACTGGTGTCAGGATACAATTCAAAGTAACACTAGGCCAAATAGACCACGGGGTCTGGATAAGTGCAGCAGCTTTCACACATTAAGGTTCATACAATCTGTGTTCTAAGGGCAAATGTGCTGATACTTGCAGGCAAATGGGCCAGAGGCACTAAGGGCCATATGTACGAACACATTTCCCCATTGACGCAGAATGGGAAAAATCCTTTGGTACATCTGGCCCTAAGTTTTTTAATGGACGCAAACCCGCGATTCGCTAAATCAGAAGGTTTGTGACTGTTAAAAAAAGTTTTCTAATACACTAAATCCATTTAATGATTTGGAAGAGTTTTTCCAAATCGCACAATGTCTTTAGAAATGGCTTTCGATTTGCAATTGAGAAGGAGCAGGTTATGGGTGTACCTTCCAAATTCCGAATCAGTATCCTATATAACAACGGTTTGTGACCATAATTCCGGTTGCAAACCTCTGAAAAGTAAAAGACATTCAAGTTGGGGTGATATTGATTCCTTTCGACTTCTTCCCATTTGTGAATCATGGTGGCAGCTTCATGGGGAGTAGGCAGGAGGCCACTGCCATCCCTCACAATGATGATTTAAAAAAAAACACACACATTAAAAGCAATGGTGGTCTGCAATTCTTTGCAGGCCACCATCCTGGCGAAGGGATCTTATTGGAGAAAGTCGCAATTGCAACCTGCTTGATGAATGTTCATTAGGCTGGTCGTTCTGCAACCCCTTCTGAATCACCTTTTTACAAACCTATTACAACGTACATCACTCAGCAAAATCAATTTACTAGTCACAAAATGCTGGTGTGCAATTTGGAACTTTTTTTGCAACTAGAACGTTAGTACATCTGACCCAATTTCCCACAGGAAACCCCTGATCATCAAAAGCAAAGACCATTTACTAGCAAGATCTATTGGAGTACAGGGCCCAGTGCTTTGGACTGAATAAAAAGCTCTGTTCCTCAGTTTTAGAGTGGAACCAAACTATCTACTTTCAAAAAGGTGTCAACATTTTGGGGATTACTTGGCTCAGATGAGAGGGTCTGAGTGGGGGAATAAACGAATAACCAGATTTAAAGCCCCTAAATTCACAGATTAATTCAAAACAAAAGAGATCATCACCCGTTCTGATAATCCAAAACTGTCTGATATGTATCTATGGCAGAGGTCTTCAAACTTTTTTAGGCCAAGCCCCCCCCACCAACAATGTTTCTGTAGGAGTCGGGCTCCCATCACTAAAATTTCGGGAAGTTGGGATTCAGCAACCTTGACAACTATTTTAACCCCAGGTGGTATCTGACAAATCATTTTCAAAACAGTGAAACAACATTTAGTGTTTTGTAAATTTAAGTTTTGTGAGTTGTAAATCCGGCCCAAAACTGCAGAACTCATGCAACATCTTTTGATGGGGAACTTTCTTTTGATTGAAAACCGCTACACGGTCAGTGCATGTACCCCCACCTTTCAGGTCCACATCTAATACCATGAAGACCGATCCAGCGAACAAGCAGAATGTTGGCAGACCTTGGCAAACAAATCATTCACTGGGAAATGTCTTTGCTCGTAAGATACAACTCAAATGAAACTCCCAATGCAATGTTTGTTTTGTATTTTCCTGCAAAAGCGGTATAGATGCCATGGCCCCTGGTGCAAGCAATTACAATGCCTTCCTTAATTAGAACTGGGATAGCAATATACAGCAATTTTCAGAGTTTAAAAGGCCGGATCTGCATGAAGGCTCTCGCAGGTGGCTACGTGACAACACGGTCACAAATAAACAGAGGGCGTGCTAAGCTGCAACAAATGGCCTAAAAACACATTCTTATTATGGGAAATATTATGAAAAACGCTAAAATGTAATTTTGTGTAAGGCTCAGAAAACGCCTGCATGTTAGCAAATTTGCAGAATCCAAACTGCTGTTTGCTGAAACGCCAGGACTCACACAGATGAGACTCTCAACTGCGGTCTCTTGGCAGCAAAGTGCAAGGACACTAGCTCATCAACATTTGTACGGGGAGTTATGCCTTGTGAAAGACCTCAAAGCGATCTATCATTTTCCGCTTATTTTTATTTAATGGTTCCTTTTTGTCTGGTTATCAGGATATTTCTCTGCCTTAGAAAGAGATTCTCAGCAAAGACAGCATCACCTGGGCCTTGAGCAACAGAGGTGATTCCAGAATTTAAACTTTTAATGTGACCCATAATTTGTATATTTGCAGTGTGGCTGCAACCTGAAAGGACCAGCGGGGGCATATATTTCTGGATATTACATCCTGAGTCACAAATATTCCTTTCCCTTCCATATAAAACCACCAAATTTTCCTCAGCCTTCCTTTTTTTCAAATATGTGAACAGCCCTGGGAACTCTCCCATTTCCTAGGTTTGTGTTTAAGTGTGAATGAATGTCTGCTTGTCTGAGAGTGTGAATGCCTGTTGAGTGAGAATGTCTGTACGACTGTCATGCCAAGAAGAAAAATTAAATTTATATTTGGCTATCCTGCAGAAAAATGTTTAAATGTATCTGCGAGTAGCTTTACAGTAGATGTCTAGCCTGCAGCGCACAGAACAATGTAAAAGACACGAGCAAGGAGAGCAAGGAAAGTGAAAGGCAGCAGCAATGAGGGGGGGAGGTAGGGAAGAAGAGCCGCTCTCCCTGCAAAGCAGTTTGTTTTTATCCTTTATTTTTTTTATGGTAGCATGATTCGTGAGCTTTTCCTTGGGAACGTCAGAATTGATGCTTCCACACAGTGACTGTCTACTCTGACTGCTTCCTCCAGAGAGAATCCTGTTTGCGATGGAAAGGATCCCAGAGAAGAAACCTTAGTAAACGTACTTAGGACGTCGGAATGTAAGGGAAAATCTTTCTGTGGAGCTCCCCCCCCCCTCCCGCGCACACCACAGTTTGAAGACCTCTGATCTACGGTCACTGGGTTAAGATTTACAACAGGTGCCCTCAAAAGGTTATAATTCCCCAGTGGGACGGGACTAGGGTACCCAGCAGGACGTGAATGAACGAAAAGATGTGATAATCTGGCTATCTTGCATAGCTGGCAGAACATGAAAGAATAAAGCAATAATGGAATGGCTGGGGTCTGAATGGAGGGGGCTGAATTCCGACTGAAGGATAAACAGGCACAAACCAGCCTGACAGGCATAGAGAACAATTGTACAGAAGTGGCCATCTCGGAGACAGAGGCAGTTATTCCAGATAAAGCTTCAGCATTATACAGCTTAAATAATGTCCCATTATGGGGGATTACACAAATATTTTTACACACATTTATGGACAGGATTTTGCCGAGAAATACATGACGTTGAGTCTAGCGCTGAGGCTTGAATTTGAACTTGGATCTCCAAGTTTCAAAGCACCAACTCGAGCCCCTAGGCCACACAACTGTGTAGGTATTCCTTGATGTACCAAATGTAAATAGCAATTAGTGTCAAACTGAGAGTAACACGCTGGAAACATGTTTATGGGCATAGTATACAGGAGCAAGACTGTTCTTCATGGGGTACAATGCAAGAACAAAATGCTTGATATACAGTAGAGACCTCTGGCACACCCCTCAATGCTGTCCATTAGTGCAACAGTTCTGAATAAACAATGGTGTTTTGGACCTATACTTTGTCACTTCAAATCCACAGGAAGTCTACTGTGGTTCAATAGCCACTGAATACAAAGAGATACTTGGCAAATTTAAGATTAGAATATTGTAGCAGACTATAGTGTTGAAGTGGAGGCAACTTGATGGAGAGGGACTGCTCACTGCATGCTACCAGAAAATTGTACTTATGACAGCAGTGCCTTGTTAGATGGAAGAGGGGCCGAAACAGCACACACGTTTTAGAATTGTAAAAATCTCATGATCTGCGTTTCTTAAATGTCTCAAGAAATAATGAATTTATGGTTTGTATAAAGACACCAAACAGATGAGTGGGCAAGAATGAATAGATATGAATGTGCGGGTATCTGACACCAAACACTGATCTTTGATATTACTGTTTGTGAATCATGGTGGCATGATTACCGCAAACTAAATCCTGTGGATAAAAGGCAACATATTACACTAGACTGCTCTGCAGCATCCAGCACCATCAACCACCAAGTACTCCTACGTTACCTAGCAACAGCTGTCGGAATGGAAGCGGTTGTCCAACCCCTTGATCAGAATCTTTTGTAACCAGACAGATAAAGGGCCGCAATACAGTACTCTTCAACCTCAAAACCACCTTTTATAGACTGTGAAGTACTGTGACATCCAGTTTTCCAACAAGTTACCACCCAACCAGGCTGTAGTGAGATAACCCTGAATCTACTTGCCATACATCCCAGGAGGCCACTGAATTTCCAAGGTCCAACACATTCATGTGTACCTTCCATTGAAGGGAAACTTTGCAAAATTGTACAGAGATCTGAGGATCTACTGTACCCTCTGCAAGACTTGGGGCCAGATGTAGGTAGAAATGGTTTTGCGACTTGCAAATTGCGAGTCGGAGCGACTCGTAATTTGCGAGTCGCAAAACCATATACAGAATGGTGTCCCTGACACCATCTGCGAATCGCAAGGGGCTCGCAAAGACCCACCTCATTAATATTATTGAGGTGGGTCGCAATTTGCGACCCCCTTGCTATTCCCTGCACTCACAGGGGTGGTGGCCTGCTGGAGACAGCAGACCACCATGTCTCTGACTGCTTTTTTAATAAAGCATTTTTTTTTTTTTTTTTGTATTGCAGCCCGTTTTCCTTCAAGGAAAACGAGTTGCAATACACTCAGGAAAATGAAACCATTTGGTTTCATTTTTTCAGAGCAGGCAGTGGTCCATTGGACCCCTGCCTGCTCTGAAAAAATATTTTTGCCGCCATTCACAAAGGGGAATGGGTCCCATGGGGACCCCTTCCCTTTTGCGAATGAGTTAGCACCCACATCACATGGGTGCTAACTGCGAATTGCTTTGCGTCCGCGGTCTCAAAGCAATTCTGCATCGCGGTGCGAATCGCAAATAGGAAGGGGAACACCCCTTCCTATTTGAGAGTCACATTCCCATTTTGCGAGTCGGTACCGACTCGCAAAATGGGAATGTGCATCGCGATGCACGTTTTGCATGGCGCAAACTGCGAATTTCGCAGTTTGCGCCATGCAAAACGCATTGTACATCTGGCCCGTGGCGAGGGACCTGTAAATCTAACAAATTTGTCACATACCTCAAATAAGTGGCCCATTTTCCAGTGGCAACAGTCGCAGCTTGGTTATTCAGATGCCTAAAACTGGTCTAAGCTTCTGCCATTCAATTGGGTCAGAGAATTTACAATCTAGGCTTACTAAAGTGATTGAGCAGAAAACTGACACGAGGCACCAAACCCAAACAAACCATTAAGTGATCCTATGTTTCTTATAAGCATGAGACAGCTCTCTTCTGTTTCTGGATAGCTTATGCCACAGTTCTTCCAATGAGTAGCTTGTGAGTAACTGGTTATTCTCCATTTCCCTCTAAGTAGCTGCTGTGTTACCACACAACAGTAGCAGGCTATTTTATGTGTGTTGTATGTTTGTTTTAAAAAGACTTGCCACATACTTTTAATTTTAATTGCTAAACTTGCACTTTAGTGATCCTCCGCCTGAGGGTATTGGGAAGATTTCCCTGAGGAATAACCACCCACATTCATTTTACTGAGGGTGAGATGTGGCTGTGTTCAGTGCCCCACCGGTTTTGCCACTATACAAGCACCATTTTTGTTAGTGCGCTAGTGGTGGTAGAGCTAATTTCGGCCTGGCTACATAATGAGCTCCAGGGCTCGAAGGCACCGCAGGGGCACCAAAGGCAATCCAAAGCGTCCAGGACCAGGACCCCTGCCCTTTTCAAATGAGACAAAAGCAGAATCAGCTACTCAGTAATGGAACTTCGGGACCATAACCCCACAGGAGGTAGGATATGTAAGAACAAAATTGATCTTAATAACAAACTATGGTGTGATCAATGTAATGTGAAGCTGGGAGGGCCTTTACCTAACGTAGAGGGAATTTTAATCACAGATGGGGAAGATAAAATGTGTAACTGGCACATGTACTTAATTAACTGTAGGTCCTTATCCAAACACAGCATAGATATTTTTACCTTTCTTGAGGAAGAAAAACCTGAATTTCTTTTCCCCATGGAAACGTGACTTTGTGAATAGTTGGTACATGACATAGTCAGAGCTCTCCCCTCGGACTACTTACTAGTCAAAAGCGATAGAGAAAGCGGAAAGAGAGGCAGGAGCTGCTATTATTATATATAATAAAAAGGGAATTAAAGACAAAACTAACCCTCTACCACTCCCTGGATGTGAAGGGATGCTATTCTTGCTGGAACTAGCTCCTACCTTCACCTTTTCAGGCAACCTTATTTCCCAAACGCCTGGCGACTCAATTTCTACAAACTTTTACAGAGGCTGTAGCAGGATATAGACTTACAACAGCCAAACTCGCGGTTATAGGAGACCTTAATCTACATCTGGAAAATAAAAAGTAAATGTATTAAAAGAAATGTAATGCTCCAACTAACACAGCGAGCTAATAGCACTACTCAAAACCAAGGACATCTATTTGATCCTGTCTTCTCCAACTTGCCCGGCTTAATTACAGGCACTCCTATAGACATCATTTGGTTGGATCATAAAATAATTTCTTTGCAGCTGACCAATTTTAAACGTGCTGTGGTGGCTCCTACTAATCATAGACTACGACGTCATTAGGGAGTAGTAAAATACACTCTCCCACTCTATCCCTGAAATGTCAGTGGACATAATAAATAGTTACAACAGCTTTAAATCTTTGATTCGGGAGGCGGCAAATGTTCTGGCACCTTTGAAACCACTAAAATAATCATGCCCTAAAGCAGAGGTCTTCAAACTGGGGGGCGGGCACCCCTAGGAGGGCCTCAAGTGATTCCAGGGGGGGCACCAGGCTCCGGCTAAAAGAAGCATTACACAGATTGTGTATTTTTTTCAAGCAGAAATATGTTATTGCACTTTTAAAAAGGTAACAGTACTTAACTGCAATGTTTAAATATGTCTGGACATATTTAAACACTGCCATCTTTATAAAATAATTGTGAAAAATTCTGAGGTGGGGCCCAATGATTTTTATTTTTCAACTGGGGGGGGGGGGGACGCAGCATTAAAAAGTTTGGAGACCACTGCCCTAAAGGGAAGGTAACATGGTTCTTGTCTGAGCTTCAGGCCGTGAAAAATGACTCCAAGCGTGCAGAAAGGTTATGGAGGATAACGGATTACAGCCTCAGTAAAAATGAATAGACAAGCTGTAAAAAAGTACCACTGTGCAAACAGGATAAAACGAATTATTACGGTACTAAAATACAAAATGCAGCAAAATCATCTGAAGAACATTATATTTTTGCTTAATGAAACCTGCTAGTAATACATTTGGCCTCCCTCCCTCAGAGACACGATGTAACCAATCGTCCAACTTTTTTATTTTTTTATTTAAGTTAGTAATATCCTCTGTACGTTAGGTGGAGACGCAGAGGTGTCTTCTTCAATGAAGGTATGGCAAGGAAACATGAATTTGTTTCTGGATATGACAATACAAGATACAAAAGTAATTTTGTCCTCCCTCATATCAGGTTCTCCAGAGGATTCCGGCACCCCAGATATTCTGTTGAAAGGGGGGATGGCAGCTATTTCGACTTTGACAGATTTGTTTAATCAATTGCTGAAAGCTGGCATAGTCCCCTCAGCTTGGAAACATGCCATAGTTAGGCCACTTTTGAAGAAGCTTGAGGCCGACCCATTATTGTGTGAAAACTATCAGCCAATTTCCCTTCTGCCTGTAGCAAGTCAGAATTTGGAGAAATTTGTAAATAAGAATCTAGCTCTGCATTTGGCATCTAATGGAATTTTGCATCCCTCACAAACAGGCTTCCGAGTAGGGAACAGTACTGAGACCGCCCTCTTAGGAGCCACTGAGGAATAGAGGGTAATTCTAGATAATGGAGGGTCAGCTGCCTTGATTTTACTTGACCTAAGTACAGCTTTTGACACTGTATCACCTCGGACACTGATTAAAAGACTAGAGTGTGGCATTGCTGGCAAAGTACTGAAATTGCGGACATCGTTCTTGAATAGCAGCACTTTTCAAGTATGCAAAGAGGATAAGTATTCAAACATCTTTCCTCTTAAGTGCGGAGTCCCGCAAGGGTCCTCTTTAAGTCCAACATTGTTTAACGTGTACGTGGCACCTTTAACGGAGATCATAAAGTCTTTGACTTTTTATCAATCTCATATGCAGACGATACATAAATAGTTATCAGTTTGTTTCGGCAAATAAATATTACCTCCATCCTGCTCAATTCATGTCTCAAGCACATTTATGGCCGTTAGTAATCTCAAACTTAATGGAGACAAAATGGAAGTGATGATAGTGGGAAACAATCCTGTTCAATGGACAGAATCAATTGGCCTAACTTTATAGGAAACCTCCCACCCCTAAAGCAGAGGTTAAAGGTTTAGGAGGATGGACTGTGCATCAGCTCTAATATACAGCAGCTCTTAGCAGTCCCAAGAATAAAAAAAAAGCCAGAGCCGAGGGTCATTAATTTGCCTATCTCTCCCTCAAGTTTTGGAACTCTCTACGGTTACAGTCAAGACAAATGGAGTCCTAACAAATGTTCAGGAAAAACCTAAAAACTAGGTTGTTTGATTAAATATTTGGCCAGGACGTATGTGGGCTCAGCGCTGGGAAGCCCTTTTGGGTAGCTGTGCTCAGAGAATAGAAAAGCTCTCCGGTGTTCAGCCCACCCTAATAAACTAGAAGCTTTAGATTTGGTTGGATATGTACAATGAAACTGAAAAACAACTGTTCAAGGTGAAAATAGGCATATTTTCAGGACTTATTAGCTGAGAAAGGTGATCATTTCCCAAACAATTTTAAAGCCGATAATCGAGTGATAAATCATGTAGCGTTGGGGAGACTTAATACGAATGTTACTTTGCTGCCAGGGGCATTGGAGCTATTACTGTTCTGCACTACCCATGAAGAGGCATTACACATTAAAAAAGCCTTTGTTTTTACATTATCACTGGCAACCACGACTGATGCATGGAGGTGATCTATGCTAGTCATCTTACACTGATGTAACCTGGCCTAATTGGTCACAGGATACATTTCATTGATCATAAGTAGCTCGTACTACTGCAAAAATTGGAGACTCCTGGCATACACCTTGTGGTTAACCTTCACTACTATCATTGTAAGTACAATCGATCTGTTACTTTAGAGAGCAATTGCACCAGGAATTCTCAGGCAGACAAGCATTTAAAGTACTATTCAATGCATAAACACGGTTTACTGGATGGTCCAGCAACTGGGGCCTGGTCCGGACTGTACGGCAGACGCCAGAGCTGCTGGGGTACCTTTCATGGTCCCAATCCGTTGCTCAATCTGCTGCTGTCAGGAGACACATCCATATCCAAGGCATGACTTGGCCACGAGGACCCCCAAAATGAGTTGTTTTAGCTTGATGGTTATCGTAAGATGCATTGGGTAGGGGCGACAGATGCTTCAGGGGTGGAAGTATGGGGTGGGGGTTGTTAGGTGGGTTCATGGAGAGTTGCATTATGTTGCTATGTTTGCTTAAACTATTTGTGTACCAGGTTAGCTGCTTTCACAGTGAGTGCCTTAACTGACGACATGTTGACCGTGTCTTCTTGTGATAGCCCACTCGCTCAGCGGCCTTGGTCTCATGAAGGAGCTCGGCCAAGCCCAACACTTACGTACAACCTAACGCCACGCCTACAATACTCTCTTGGAATGTCACCAGTCTGCTAACCCGCATTAAGAGATCAGCCATCCTGCGATATATAAAAAGGTAATACCCTAGTGTTGTTCTCCTTCAGGAGACCCATCTGGTGGGTACCCAGTGTGCTTTTCTGGGTCGTTTTGGCTATGATCGGGTGTTTCATGTTGGATTCTCCAGAGGCTCAAGGGGGGTAGCCCTCATGCTCCATAGATCCTTGTGCATGTTGGTGGCTAGGATCCACCCTGACCCCCAAGGGAGGTGCATTGGTATAGAAGGCTGCATGGCTGGTAAACAGATAAACCTGGTTTCTTGTTATGTTCCTCCGCAGATGCTATGTCCCCCTCTGGCAAGGCTGCAGACCTTACTGTTGACTTTCCCACATGTTACTATGGTTATAGGGGGCAACTTTAATGCAGTCCCAGACCCTATCCGGGACACCTCCACTGACCCTCCCCTGGCTGGTGGTCCGGATCTACATGCTTGTCCGCATGGGCTGAATCCCTGGGCCTCTGTGATACGTGACGTTCTTGGCATCCACAATTGAGAAAGTAAACCCACCAATCCGTGTCTCATCGCAAAGAAGCACGGACAGACTTGCCATGGCTCGCAGCGGTGGACTTCCTGGCCCAGTCTTCGGTCCAGATTCTGGCCCGCGGTAACTCTGACCATGCTCCCATCTTGATGAGCTGGGGCACCCCCTCACAAAATCAGCGCATGATGCGGCTCTTTATCGCATGGTGCTTGAGAGATCCTGATTGTGTTGACTTCACATACCAAGAACTAAGAAATTATTTCAAGGAGAACTCTGGGTTAAAGTCATCGGCAATAGTCCTCTGGGTGGCTGGCAAACCCTCCCTAAGGGGAATCATTAAAGGATATATCAGGTGGCGAGAAGCCCGGCAGTCTCAACATATAACTGGGTTGGAGAGTAGAATAGCGGATCTGGAGCATCGGGGAAGAGCTGGGGAGACAGCTGGGGAGACAGCTGGGGAGACAGCTGGTGCTCTTCTACGCAGAATTTCAGCAGGTGTCCCTTTCTGAGACTAGGCAATGCTGGCAGGCAGAAAGTGTATGAGCTAGGTGATAAGACCAGGAAGCTGCTATATTGGTTGGCGACTCTCGATGTTTCAATCCAGGTGATACCGCTCATCAGGGACTGGGCACGTTGTGTGCAGAAGGAGCTGCAGGCGATAGCCCACCCCTCTGCCTCCTATTACAAAGATCATTATACACAGCTTCCCCAACCTCCGGAGGAACAAGAGAACGCCATCCTGGAAGATATTCTACTGCCCTCCATTCCATCGTCTTTGGCTAAAGAACTAGATCTACCCCTGACAGAGGAGGAGGTGGATGACACCATCTCAGGCCTTCAGTCAGGGAAAGCCTCTGGATCGATGGGTGTCCCATTGAATATTACAAGAAGTTCCGCTCACATCTGGTGCCCCATATGTTGAAAGTTTACAAAGAGGCGCTAAAATGCGGTTCCTTCGCCCCAGGCTTTGATTGTGCAACGATCATGGTCATACCCAAGGGTGACCTGCCCCGGGAACAATGTTCATCTTAGCACCCCATTTCATTGATCAATGCAGATTTAAAAATATATGCTAAGATTCTGGTGATCCAATTGGCCCACAAGTAGCCCTGTCCGATCCACCCTGATCAATGCGGGTTTATGCCTGGCAGGAGCAGACGTCACTGCATCCAACAGGTCCAGGCGGCGCTCTCAGCAGAAGGAGGGGTTCAGGTGCGGGTTAATGGCATTATGTCAGACCCCTTTCCAGTTCGATGTGGGATGAGTCAAGGATGCCCCCCTCTCCCCCCTGCTATTCACCCTGAACTTTGGTGTCTTCAGCTCCTGAACCTATATGGCAAAGCCTCGGGTCTGAGGCTGAATCCCAAGCAGTCGATACTAGTGGAGGAGCAAGGAGACACGGGGGCAGTATCTGTGGCCGGATATCCCGGCAAGGCGAAATGCATTTAAGTATTTGGGAATGCACCTTTCACTGCTTCCAGATCTGGCATGGCTGCTTAACTTTCAGCCTCTATCCCGGGCCCTGGTTGAGGACCTAGTGTGCTGGCGCCGCCTGCCGCTGAACCCACTGGGCTGCAATGCCCTCTTTAAAATGATCTTTCTCCCTTGCTATCTATATGTTCTACCAAACTTCCCATATTCAGTGCCTCGTATACCTGGTTCCAGTCCCTCACCCCCAAACTCACCTCCTTTATATGGGCAGGAGGATGACAGAGTGCCGTTTTGCTCCACAAGGAAATTGCGCTATGAAGGTGGATTTGGGATACCAGACATCTACATATATTATCTGGCTGTCCAATTAGTACTGGTCAACAAATGGTTCACTGGTAGGTGGGATGATCCGGCTTATCGCCCGGAGCCCTACCACCTGGGATTCAGTGGCCAACTGGGACTACTGTACGGGGGTCCCATTCCGCAGGCCACCCCTGATTGCATGCGGGTGGCGGTGCGGTGCTGGAGGGCGGTCCTACTACTGAAGGGTTGGGATTAGTGCCTTACTAAATTGATGCCCTTATGGCAGGGCATGTGGTTGCGATAGGTGTCTCGGCTGGGGGTGCTTTGGGCAATGGGACAATATTGGGATTACCCACCTGGAGGACGTCTATGATGGCGACCACTTGATATCTTTCCAGCAGCTGAAGGACCAATACACCCTGGCCAATACCCAGTTCTTCCACTTCCTCCTGCTGCACCACGCCCTACAGACCCACCTGCCATCTGCTTTGTCCCTTTCGGATCATAGCCCTCTTGAGGGTAAACTCCTTATGGGCCATCTGGGGAAGGGAGCCATTAGTAAGATTTATCGCTTGTTGCTTACTAATGCCCCTGACGGCTTTGCCAGGCTGTGACAGAGGTGGACAGCTTGGGTGGGAGAGCTTGATGAAGATGACTGGAGGGAAGCATACCTTGCACCTAGAGAACTGGCCATATTCACATGCCTACTGATGGTATAGATCAATTACTTCCACATGACATATACGCCCCCATTGTGCTTGCAACGCATATGTCCGGTGACGCCTCCTGGCTGTCTGAGATGTGGTCATCTGGAGGCGCACCATCTGCATGTAGCCTGGGAATGTCTGGGGGTGCGCCCATTCTGGGAGGCGGTGGAGAGGGAGATTTCCAGGGTTCTGGGCCTTCCGGTTGAGTTGACTACTAGGGTGGCGCTGCTCGGACTTCTGGAGGAGTTGGGTGGACCAAGGGCAGACCGAACCTTTGTTGGGGTTGCATGTCTAGTGGCTAAAAGAGAAACTGCACAATTGTGGAGAAGCCCTGTGGCACCATTGATGTCTAAATGGAGAGCTGGGGTCCATTGGTGCTCTCAACTAGAAAAGCCGATATATGAAGCACGAGGTTGCCCTCTAAAATATGAGAAAATCTGAGAGAAATAACACGCCTTTAATGGGTTGCCCTCCTGAGTGGGATTATTTTGTTATTGTGTAGGAAGGGGGTTTGTCGTCAAATGTATTTATCTGTTTTTAGGTTGAGCACAGCAACGCGCAAGCGCTGCTTTTCCGACGTGTTGGTATGTATCTTGGCTTTTAACAATGCCCACCGAATACACATCACTATCACTTGTTTATGGGTTTGCCTTTCAAAAATCCTTTATTTTTATTGGTAACTGCTTTACGTTTTCTCTCTTTATGGCCGTTTTGTTACCGCCCTGGACATCGACTTTGTTACAAGGATAACTGCACTATTGCCGATAACTTTGACTGCGAGCAAACTTCTTTTTCCTTTTGTCTCTATCCTTCGTGCTCACGGCGGCACTTTGAATCGACTAGCTTATGTCAACTTTTTTACTTTTTATTTTCAGTTTGTGTGGTAAGAAAGTTCCAGTTAGAAATTTGCAACGCTAATAGCTTTAACTCGAGCAAACGCGAGACCGACTGCATTGCACATGCTTGTTACTGACTGAACTGATATGTGCTCACTGTCCTGTTCTATTATTAAAATAAATAAAATTGGCTAACCATAGGAGTACACACAGTATTTTAAAATAAGGAAGCAGTGTTCTTGAGATATGCAGTGACAACCTTTTTTTAAACTCATAACAAAATATCTTTAGACAATTGAACTGGGCATTTCCTATCTGCTTTTAACGATTTCACTGGATTTGTGATACAATCAATGGGATTTCAAAAAGTAACATACATGCATTTGCTCTATTACAGCTATAAAAGTAACTGAATGCTGCAGTGCAAAAATGCATAGCGTGTAATAAAAAATCTATTTTGACTAACACAAAGGCACTGCATAAATTCCAATGTACTTTCGACATTGTAAGATAAAAATAGTAATTCTGTTCTTCAGCGTTTAATAAGATTGCTACTAATAATGAGAGCAATAAAAATACGATCTATAACAGTAACTTTAAGAAGTACTAGTACTAAGGATTTTCTACGTGGTCTGGGGGACACCACCAGAGAAGTTCTAGTGGGCGATTTGTAAAGCATTATGGTGGTCATTCCGACCTAGGCGGGCGGCGGTTGCCGCCCGCCCGTCGGAAGCCGCCTGAATACCGCCCCGCGGTCAATAGACCGCGAGGAGTATTCTGACTTTCCCGCTGGGCCGGCGGGCGATCTGATTCAGATCGCCCGCCGGCCCAGCGGGAAAGCGCCTTCCACAAGGAAGCCGGCTCGGAATCGAGCCGGCGGAGTGGAAGGCGTGCGACGGGTGCAGCAGCACCCGTCGCGCTTTTCAGTGTCTGCATCGCAGACACTGAAAAGCCTAGTTGGGCCCTGTTAGGGGGCCCCTGCCGTGCCCATGCCATAGGCATGGGCACGGCAGGGGCCCCCAGGGGCCCCGCGACCCCCCCTACCGCCATCCTGTTCATGGCGGCTTTCCCGCCATGAACAGGATGGCGGTAGGGGGGGTCAGAATCCCCTCGGCGGCGCAGCGAGCTGCGCCGCCTTGGAGGATTCTAAGGGGCAGTGGAAAACCGGCGGGAGACCGCCGGTTTTCCCGTTCTGACCGCGGCCAAAGCGCCGCGGTCAGAATGACCAAGGGAGCACCGCCGGCCTGTCGGCGGTGCTCCAGCCCCCGTTGGCCCTGGCGGTAGAGAACCGCCAGGGTCAGAATGAGGGCCTATGTGTGCACCCCCACTAAAACAGTATGACTCCCAAGTGCCTTAAAGATCAAAAATAGTTACTGCAGTTAGGAGCTGAGAGACAATGCTATTTATTGAAAGAATCACCCATTTCACTCTTTAGAGTCTTTGAAATCATCAAGGCTTTAATAATTCGAAAAATGTTTGGCTGTATGAATGTAAGAAAATTGGACTTTTCACACCGTCCCGCATTGCATTTTGTAGAGGTTAAGAATAAAGTGGGTCAATGAGCTGCAATCTCACAAGATGAAAAGTACACCATACCCCAAGCCTGAGGGACAGTAAGCTGTAGCAGGCCGTACCTGAAGATAAAATTCTTGTATTGTGATGCTGTGGTCTGTCACACAGCTTTTGAAATGGCTTCTTCATTGGCAGCCTAGGTAGAACATATCCTATTAGATGTTTACCATACATGTAAATATAATTTCTCTTATTATATTCTGACATTCACAATAGGTTTTACCCATAAGATTTTGGGAATTTGGCAATATGAACTAAATATCATAGGACTGGAAATGTTTCTGCTTTAAAACATTGGCTAGTGAGCAACGGAGCATATCTTCCCTTAACTTAGATTCCATAAAAGTCCTTCCAGACTATCTAGTGACAACTTTCTTACTTTTATCACTTTGTTACTATTCATTACTGACAGAATGAAGGCTTATTAAATTTCTCAAGGATCCAATCAGAGGCATCTAGATTTAACTGAAACAGCAGTGTGAAAGATAAAAAAGAAACGAATGCAACCACCGATTTCATCCTACTGGTCAAAACAAAGCAGTCCTGAACCATCTAGACCTGAACCTCCTAGCGATGCAATAGCTTCACTGTACAAGCTTCAATCTAAGAGAGGCAGCGAAGTCATGGAAAACAGCAAAGAAAACATTGAGGGGTTTTCTTCCAATCTCAAATCTGAATCTAGCTACTAGTGCACCTGCTGCCACTCATCTTACCCTGCTCCTGCCAACCTGCGGCTGTGCTTTCGAGAGGCAGCGGCTGCAGTAGGGATGGAATCCAGAGTAAGGGGCGCCGTGATTTGTCATCATTGACAGCTGGCGACCATACTGGGGTTTCTTGAGTTGTAGATGGGAGAAGGTGTAGTTTGTTTCTTAGAACAGGTGTCTGTCAAGAACACAGCAGCGCAATTTGAGAGTACTCTGCTGACTGGACAAGACCTTTTTGGGAGTCTGAGTGAGAGCAAGAGAGACAGTGGAATATTCTGAGACAGGCCACAAATGTATGTGGGATCAGTCCCTTCTACCAACACAGTTTCCAAATGAGCCAAAATACTCCCCTCTAAATATTTCCCTTTAAGAGCTGGAGGGCAGAGACCACCCTAGCTCCCGTCTATGCAGTAACCCCTACAATCAGTTGTAGGAGGATGACCGACCATGTCTGCAATACTAGTACGAACACCAACCAATATGTAAACATTGAATTTCAGAGATGATCCCTGTGTCTGTAATAGCAAAAATAATGGTGTTTTACGTGGACAATTACTGCTAAAGGAAAATGTTACTTACCCTGTAGCTATCTGTTTGGTAGCGTAGAGTGCTGGAGATTAACGTGCTCTGCATACTTCTTCCATCTAGTTTTTGGGCTCCGTTGTTTGCAAGTGTTTTTTCTTTGAATAATTCCCCTGAGTCACAAGGTATATGGTGACTCCTCTTTATGTGTGCATTGCACATTAACATCAACTCCATTATAGATTGTTTTTAGTCCAGCGAGTGAGAGTGGTATGAAGTGACCGAAGGTGGTGTACATGTGCATTGCTAAATACGCAAGTATAAAAAGAAAGACAAATCTGCAGTCAAGGCCACACACGTCTGGTGAGGAAGGTAGTGGCATGCGAATCTACAGCATTACCTACAACCT
The DNA here is from genome assembly GCF_031143425.1 of Pleurodeles waltl. Classification (NCBI taxonomy): domain Eukaryota; kingdom Metazoa; phylum Chordata; class Amphibia; order Caudata; family Salamandridae; genus Pleurodeles; species Pleurodeles waltl. The sequence goes on from NC_090448.1 coordinate 391,643,903, forward strand.
ACAAAAAGATACATATAGGGTAAGCAACATTGCCAGTTTGTAGCATGTGTTACCATAGATCCACATGCTGTTCCTTTGAGTCCCTCCATTTTAGCGGTGGCTAGTGTATCGATGAAGCATGTTTAAAATAGGGCCCTGGACTGTTTGGCTAACTAGAGCTTGCTGTCTAGCAAGTACATCCAAACAGTAGTGTTACGAGGTGCACAATTTCAAACTGGGTGGAATTACACTCTTTTCCTCCACCCTTTCTGATTTCTCTTGCTACTGACATATTTCCATCCCTTATTCCTCTCTTCCTGTCTAGCCGACTGGTTTTCCCTCTCTTCCTCCCACCAATCTATCCTCTGTTCATCATTCTCCCCTTTGTCACTCCTTCCACTGATATTCTTACTACTTTAAACCCTCCCCCTTTTTGGTGGTACCCTCTATTCATGTGTGTGTCTGTGGGAGAAGATATGTATGTCTCTGTGCATGCACATGTGTCTGAAACGATTTACACCAGTGTACTTTGGCATGTGATGACTTGTGTGTTTCTATGTGCGTTTATGTATAATGTGTATGCATTCAAAGATGTGCGTGTGTGTGTATTCCAAGATATGTGTGAGTGTGTGTGTTAACCAATCTGTGTATGCATACAAGAAACCATCTGTACGTGTTTTTGTATGAGAAGAATCTTATGGTAGTGTTATCTACATGTGTGTTTTTGTATGCAAAGATGGAGTTGGGTGTTTTTATTTGAATGAAAGAATGCATCTCTGTTTTATGTGTGTATAAGTCCGCATGCCTGTGAGTGTGTTTATGTAGTGCACATGACAATTCACCTTCTGAATTTGTGTAACATAGATCTGCCTTAGGCATGTCTTGTGAAGTTGTGATGACTTCATTGTCCATTTCTTCAATGCTTTTGCATACTGTACAGACCACAGTCCAATTGGTGGCAGTTGTTGTGTCTAATGAGCTGTGTGTATTTTATCAGGGCTGTGGGAGAAACTGAAAGCCATAAGTTGTCCATTATGTGAGGTGCTCTTGTGGTTGCAATCTGTAGAGGAGGAAGAGTATACCACTCAGCGACCCCACAATTATTATTACTGTTTGATAATTACTGTTAATGAAACTAGGGACATCATTTAGATTTAACAAAGCTGGAACCTCATTAGGAGTGAAGAAAACACCAGACTTGCTGAGTTAGAGCCTTCCTCGGCTCTACCTGTATAAACATCTAGCCTGGAGACCTATCAACCACTGAGCTACTAGGTCACGGTGACTGTCACCTCTACCTACTTCCAAACAGCTCTACATTTCAATGTGTTGGACAGCTAGTCAAGGAATGGCGGTCCAAGGCAGAGTAATCAAGCAATGAGTCAATGCAGTGGGTAATTTTTTTGTTTTAAAGAAACAAACTCATTCTTTGGATGCTTGTTTTTTTAAAACATTTTCCGAGTTGATGCAACAAACATGGCAGTTGCTCAGCGATGTTCAGTGCCTTTGGTGGGTCCACTGAAGCACAGAGGTCCTCCACCATAGGAGCAGACACCAAACCCTCTAATAACTGGATGGGCGAATGAACTGCCTTTGTTAGCCTAAATGCACCACTGGCACATTGTTCATATTTATATGATATACTTTTGGCAAACTAACATCTACCTCTAACCTTAAACAGTTAACAATCTAGGTTCCTTTTTCCCAAACTATAAACTTCCCTGTATCTTTGGTGTTTTTTTTAAGGAAAATAATTTAACATTCCCGTTAGGGTAGTGTGAGCTGAGATGCAGTGCTGACACAATCCAACTGTTTTGTCTTATATTTAATACTTTTAAAAGCTTTTTTAAAACAACGCAATATACAATGTGTGTAGTTGTGTTAGTCAAACGTGTGCTATTCTGTCGGAGGCGAGGATTGTGCTCAAAACTTTATTCCTTTATTATTTTCAGTAGATTTCAACGTTAAAACAACCTTTCCCAAAATGCCACAGGAAAGGACTACAACAAGACTAACTAATCACAAACAGATCAGTCCATTATAATCAGGCACCCCCTGGATCACTTCCTTTTTCTTTACCGCTTCCAGCAGCGATGAGTGCACCTTTTCAGTTCTTTGTAATGTTGTGTAGCATGTGTATCGGATAACGTTTTGTCTTCTAGGTCTGTTGATGTTGCCGTTGGACCGTCAGTCTGCACTCCATTTGTGGCTGTCTAAATCTATATCAGGGCCGCAGGAGTGTGGTGAGGTAATCTAGCCACTAGAGGACATTCTAAGGCCTGCAAAACGCTTCACGCCTCTTATTCTCCATGGGGGAAGAGCACCATTTTCATAACTCTATTAAGGACACAGAGGCGAGGATTATGCTCCCCCAGGTTTCTGTGACAATCTTCCAACCCGGTATGATTTGTAAACTGAGATTCCCATTTCAGATTAAGCTTTTGAATTTTGTTAAGTGTAGGTATGTATTTGTATTTTGTTCTGGATTTGAGTATTGTGTTTTTTTTGTTTCAATATGCATGTATGATATGTTCCAATAAGAGTCTGGAGTCTTGAATTAGTGAATTCATGTTTAAGAGATGCATTGTTCTAGGCATAAGTGACACACTTTATTTGGGGATGTGAATGCTGAACTTTTACTAATAAATATTCATATACTCTGAATGTTGAATCTGCATAGAATTTGTCTTAATATAGAAAATAATGCACAACTTTGAAAATGTGCCTAGTGGAGTGACCACCAGTAATCACAAAGTGCCCTTATTAATTGCTTATTAAAATAAATTGATGTGCTCATGTTTAGATTAATGTAGTAGTATGTTATATTAATGATTTCGTATTATGTATTTACTTTATTAGATGTAAGCCTTAAGTTAGCACAGCGTCATGTTAAACTGTACTGTTAAGATAATGCTGTGAGAAAATGTTTGCTTGAAGAAATTAATATGTGAATCGTTCTTTTCCACTGACTTGACAAGACAATAGCAAATGTTTTCTTTTCCCATGAGAACTGCTTGTTAGAAAGTCAAGAGAGAGAGAGAGAGAGAATTTTTTCCTAAATCCATTGTTGAGAAGTGCTCATTTTCGCAGTCTTATTTGATCCTCATACTTAGAGAATTCTACCTTTGACTATATTGCTTAAACTTTTGACGCCGAACGCTGATCCTTAAACTATGCTTTACGAATGGTTTGGATAGTTTATAGAGTCCCCTGTTCTGAACCATTCCCTTTCATGGCCCGATGCTGACCGAACAGATGTCCAACTGACGAAGACAGTCGCAGCTTGCTGAGCCATACTGACGAGAGGTATTAATCAATTGATATTGTTTGATGTAATTTGTCTTTTGTTCCTAGGTACCAACTGCTATTTTGATAGAGCCATAGTTCGATGTTTTTCCAAATATGTGTTGACTAAATTGTTTTGCGTGAAACCCAAACATGCCATTCTAATCAGAAGGTTAGAGCGGGATGACCCTAAGTGCTATTAGGTTTCTATTAGTAAATAATTGAGGTTACTTAGTTGATGAATCTAAATGTATGCTATTTTGATTGCGCACCTGTTCTTGTTATTGATTTGTACTGTAACTCCAGAGTTCGTAATAATTCACACTTTGGTTAAGCTGAGATTTTTTAGAAGATTTGGTCAACCAGTGTTGTTTCTCTGTGTATATCATCTGATTTTGAGACTAAGTTACGTGATTTTAGCATTCTTAATAAAAGGAAAAAAACTGTCTAACTTTTAGAAGAAAGGCGTGATAATTCATGTCCAAAGGGGTCATGGTGTGTTAAATTATTGACTCCAAGTATTATTGATACTGTTTTGTATTGAAATTGAGTCATATGGTGGGATTTACTCTAAGCACAGTCAAAAGGTCCATCGAACCTCTAACGTGTATCCTTACGAATTAAAGATAAGAACCCAAATAAGGTCAGGAGCACTAACAGAGATGGTAGCAGAGGATGATTAGTCTCCTTAAGAGCCCATTGTAGGAAAGTACCATCTTGCCTGGCATGTTACCCCCATTTTTCACTGTATATATGTTGTTTTAGTTGTATGTGTCACTGGGACCCTGCCAGCCAGGGCCCCAGTGCTCATAAGTGTGCCTGAATGTGTTACCTGTGTAGTGACTAACTGTCTCACTGAGGCTCTGCTATCCAGAACCTCAGTGGTTATGCTCTCTCATTTCTTTCAAATTGTCACTAACAGGCTAGTGACCAATTTTACCAATTTACACTGGCTTACTGGAACACCCTTATAATTCCCTAGTATATGGTACTAAGGTACCCAGGGTATTGGGGTTCCAGGAGATCCCTATGGGCTGCAGCATTTCTTTTGCCACCCATAGGGAGCTCTGACAATTCTTACACAGGCCTGCCTGCCAGGCCTGAGTGAAATAACGTCCACGTTATTTCACAGCCATTTTACACTGCACTTAAGTATCTTATAAGTCACCTATATGTCTAACCTTTACCTGGTAAAGGTTAGGTGCAAAGTTACTTAGTGTGAGGGCACCCTGGCACTAGCCAAAGTGCCCCCACATTGTTCAGGGCCAATTCCCCGGACTTTGTGAGTGCGGGGACACCATTACACGCGTGCACTACATATAGGTCACTACCTATATGTAGCTTCACAATGGTAACTCCGAATATGGCCATGTAACATGTCTATGATCATGGAATTGCCCCCACTATGCCATCCTGGCATAGTTGGCACAATCCCATGATCCCAGTGGTCTGTAGCACAGACCCTGGTACTGCCAAACTGCCTTTCCTGGGGTTTCACTGCAGCTGCTGCTGCTGCCAACCCCTCAGACAGGTTTCTGCCCTCCTGGGGTCCAGCCAGGCTTGGCCCAGGATGGCAGAACAAAGGACTTCCTCTGAGAGAGGGTGTTCCCATGGTGGCAGCAGCAGTATTCCCCATAGTCATCCTGCAAAAGAGCATGATTCCAGGAATCTGCACAAGATAGTTCCACCTTATAAGGAGGGGGATGACATTAACAAGTGGTTTGCTGCACTTGAGAGGGCCTGTGCTGTACAGGATGTCCCTCAAAGGCAGTGGGCTGCTATCCTATGGCTATCATTTAGTGGAAAAGGTAGGGATAGGCTCCTTACTGTGAAAGAAAATGAAGCCAATGATTACAAAGTTCTTAAGAATGCACTCCTGGATGGTTATGGCTTAACCACTGAACAATACAGGATAAAGTTCAGAGAGACCAAAAAGGAGTCTTCACAAGACTGGTTTGATTTCATTGACCATTCAGTGAAGGCCTTGGAGGGGTGGTTACATGGCAGTAAAGTTACTGATTATGACAGCCTGTATAACTTGATCCTGAGAGAGCATATTCTTAATAATTGTGTGTCTGATTTGTTGCACCAGTACTTGGTGGACTCTGATCTGACCTCTTCCCAAGAATTGGGAAAGAAGGCAGACAAATGGGTCAGAACAAGGGTGAACAGAAAAGTTCATACAGGGGGTGACAAAGATGGCAACAAGAAGAAGGATGGTAAGTCTTCTGACAAGGGTGGGGACAAATCTAAAAATGAGTCTTCATCAGGCCCACAAAAACACTCTGGTGGGGGTGGTGGGCCCAAATCCTCTTCTAATCAAAACAAAGAAAATAAACCATGGTGCTATTTATGTAAAATAAAAGTCCATTGGACAACAGATCCCAGTTGTCCAAAGAAAAGCACCAAGCCTCCTACCACTACAAGCCCTACTGCTACACCTAGTGTCCCTACTAATAGCAGTAGTGGTGGGAGCAAACCTACTAATAGCCAATCCAAGGGAGTAGCTGGGCTCACTTTTGGTAACTTAGTTGGGGTTGGTCTTGTTAGGGAGACCACAGAGGCTGTGTTAGTCTCTGAGGGGGCTATTGATTTAGCCACCTTAGTTGCTTGTCCCCTTAATATGGATAAGTACAAGCAGCTACCCCTAATAAATGGTGTTGAGGTTCAGGCCTACAGGGACACAGGTGCCAGTGTCACAATGGTGATAGAGAAACTGGTCCACCCTGAACAACACCTACTTGGTCACCAGTACCAAGTAACCGATGCTCACAACAACACACTTAGCTACCCCATGGCTGTTGTAAATCTCAACTGGGGGGGGGGGGGTTACTGGTCCAAAGAAAGTTGTGGTAGCCACAGATTTACCTGTAGACTGTCTACTAGGAAATGATTTGGAGACATCAGCTTGGTCAGATGTGGAGTTGGAGGCCCATGCAGCAATGCTGGGCATCCCAGGGCATATTTTTGCTTTAACCTGGGCTCAGGCCAAAAAGCAAAAAGGACAGGGAAGCTTGGATCCTGGAACAATGGACCAAGTGCTCCCTAAAGCTAGGGCTAGTAGAAGTAAAGCACTTCCTACTATCCCTCCCTCTACAGTGGATTCTAATTCTGAGGAAGAAGAATTTCCACCCTGTGCAGAACCTAAACCAGAGGAGCTGGAAGCAGACACTGCTGAGCTTTTGGGTGAAGGGGGGCCTGCCAGGCAGGTGCTGAGTGTGGCACAGCAAACCTGTCCCACACTAGAGGGTCTAAGACAGAAAGCTGTCAAACAGGCTAATGGGGATGTCAGTGACTCTCACAGAGTTTACTGGGAGGACAACCTCTTGTACACTGAAGCAAGGGATCCTAAACCAGGAACTGCCAGGAGGTTAGTGATTCCTCAGGAGTACAGAAAGTTCCTCCTAACTCTAGCCCACGACATTCCCCTAGCTGGACATCTGGGACAAATGAAAACTTGGGACAGGCTTGTTCCCTTGTTTCATTGGCCTAGAATGTCTGAGGACACAAAGGAATTTTGTAAGTCCTGTGAAACCTGTCAAGCCAGTGGCAAGACAGGTGGCACTCCAAAGGCACCCTTTATTCCACTGCCTGTGGTTGGGGTTCCCTTTGAAAGGGTAGGGGTTGACATAGTTGGCCCCCTTGACCCTCCTACTGCTTCAGGCAATAGGTTTATCTTGGTGGTAGTGGACTATGCCACAAGATATCCTGAAGCAATTCCTTTAAGGACCACTACAGCACCTGCAGTGGCAAAGGCCCTCCTGGGAATATTTTCTAGGGTGGGCTTCCCAAAGGAAGTAGTATCAGACAGAGGAAGCAATTTCATGTCTGCTTACTTAAAGGCCATGTGGAAGGAGTGTGGTGTGACTTACAAGTTCACTACACCCTATCATCCACAAACAAATGGACTGGTGGAGAGATTTAACAAAACTCTCAAAGGCATGATTATGGGTCTCCCTGAAAAACTCCGCAGGAGATGGGATATCCTGTTACCATGCCTCTTTTTTGCCTACAGGGAGGTACCTCAGAAAGGAGTGGGCTTCAGCCCCTTTGAACTCCTCTTTGGACACCCTGTTAGGGGTCCACTAACACTTCTCAAGGAGGGTTTGGAACGACCTTTAAAAGCTCCAACGCAAGATATTGTGGATTATGCGCTTGGCCTCAGATCAAGGATGGCTGAGTATATGAAAAAGGCCAGTAAAAACCTTCAGGCCAGCCAAGAGCTCCAAAAGCAATGGCATGACCAGAAGGCTGTTTTGGTTCAGTACAAACCAGGGCAGAAAGTGTGGGTCTTGGAGCCTGTGGCTCCAAGAGCACTCCAAGATAAATGGAGTGGACCCCACACATTTGTTGAGAAAAAGGGTGAAGTCACCTACTTAGTTGACTTAGGCACTGCCAGGAGTCCCCTTAGGGTACTCCATGGCAATCGCCTAAAACCCTACTATGACAGGGCTGATCTCACCCTGCTCATGGCAACTGATGAGGGACAGGAAGAAGACAGTGATCCTCTACCTGATCTCTTCTCTTCCACAGAACAAGATGCTCTAGTGGAAGGTGTAGTTTTGGCTGATTGTCTTACTGCTGAGCAGAAAGACCATTGCATAAATCTCCTGGGTCAGTTTTCTGAACTCTTCTCTACTGTGCCAGGTACCACTTCTTGGTGTGAGCACACTATAGATACTGGAGACAGCTTGCCTGTCAAAGGTAAGATCTATAGGCAGCCTGACCATGTCAGGGACTGCATAAAGCAAGAGGTGCAGAAAATGTTAGAACTGGGAGTGGTTGAGCACTCTGAAAGTCCATGGGCTTCTCCTGTGGTACTTGTACCAAAACCTCATTCCAAAGATGGAAAGAAGGAAATGCGGTTTTGTGTAGATTATAGAGGTCTCAACCAGGTAACCAAAACTGATGCTCACCCTATACCCAGGGCAGATGAGCTCATAGATACACTGGCATCTGCCAAGTATCTAAGCACTTTTGATTTGACTGCAGGGTATTGGCAGATCAAATTATCAGAAGATGCTAAACCTAAAACTGCATTTTCAACCATTCGAGGCCATTACCAATTCACAGTAATGCCTTTTGGATTGAAAAATGCACCTGCCACTTTTCAGAGGTTGGTGAACACAGTCCTGCAAGGGCTGGAAGATTTTAGTGCAGCATATTTGGACGATATAGCTGTCTTTAGCTCCAGCTGGGATGATCACCTGGTCCACCTATGGAAAGTTTTAGAGGCCCTGCAAAAGGCAGGCCTCACTATCAAGGCTTCAAAGTGCCAGATAGGGCAGGGGAAGGTGGTTTATCTGGGACACCTTGTTGGTGGGGAACAGATTGCACCACTGCAGGGGAAAATCCAAACTATTATAGATTGGGTTCCCCCTACTAATCAGACTCAGGTGAGAGCCTTCCTAGGCCTCACTGGGTATTACAGGAGGTTCATTAAGAACTATGGCTCCATTGCAGCCCCTCTTAATGACCTCACATCCAAGAAAATGCCTAAAAAGGTATTATGGACAGCAAACTGTCAGAAAGCTTTTGAGGAGCTGAAGCAGGCCATGTGCTCTGCACCTGTCCTGAAAAGCCCTTGTTACTCTAAAAAATTCTATGTCCAAACTGATGCATCTGAATTAGGAGTAGCCATTGAGAGGGAGGCCTTTGCTGTGGTCTGGGCACTGAAGAAGTTGAGGCCATACCTGTTTGGCACTCACTTCATTGTTCAGACAGACCACAAACCTCTACTTTGGCTAAAACAAATGAAAGGTGAAAATCCTAAATTATTGAGGTGGTCCATATCCCTACAGGGAATGGACTATACAGTGGAACATAGACCTGGGAGTAGCCACTTCAATGCAGATGGACTCTCCAGATATTTCCACTTAGACAATGAAGACTCATCAGGTCATGGCTAGTCTTCTAGTCCTTCGTTTGGGGGGGGGGGGGTTGTGTAGGAAAGTACCATCTTGCCTGGCATGTTACCCCCATTTTTCACTGTATATATGTTGTTTTAGTTGTATGTGTCACTGGGACCCTGCCAGCCAGGGCCCCAGTGCTCATAAGTGTGCCTGAATGTGTTACCTGTGTAGTGACTAACTGTCTCACTGAGGCTCTGCTATCCAGAACCTCAGTGGTTATGCTCTCTCATTTCTTTCAAATTGTCACTAACAGGCTAGTGACCAATTTTACCAATTTACATTGGCTTACTGGAACACCCTTATAATTCCCTAGTATATGGTACTAAGGTACCCAGGGTATTGGGGTTCCAGGAGATCCCTATGGGCTGCAGCATTTCTTTTGCCACCCATAGGGAGCTCTGACAATTCTTACACAGGCCTGCCACTGCAGCCTGAGTGAAATAACGTCCACGATATTTCACAGCCATTTTACACTGCACTTAAGTAACTTATAAGTCACCTATATGTCTAACCTTTACCTGGTAAAGGTTAGGTGCAAAGTTACTTAGTGTGAGGGCACCCTGGCACTAGCCAAAGTGCCCCCACATTGTTCAGGGCCAATTCCCCGGACTTTGTGAGTGCGGGGACACCATTACACGCGTGCACTACATATAGGTCACTACCTATATGTAGCTTCACAATGGTAACTCCAAATATGGCCATGTAACATGTCTATGATCATGGAATTGCCCCCTCTATGCCATCCTGGCATAGTTGGCACAATCCCATGATCCCAGTGGTCTGTAGCACAGACCCTGGTACTGCCAAACTGCCTTTCCTGGGGTTTCACTGCAGCTGCTGCCAACCCCTCAGACAGGTTTCTGCCCTCCTGGGGTCCAGCCAGGCTTGGCCCAGGATGGCAGAACAAAGGACTTCCTCTGAGAGAGGGTGTTACACCCTCTCCCTTTGGAAAATGGTGTGAAGGCAAGGGAGGAGTAGCCTCCCCCAGCCTCTGGAAATGCTTTCATGGGCACATTTGGTGCCCATTTCTGCATAAGCCAGTCTACACCGGTTCAGGGACCCCTTAGCCCTGCTCTGGCGCGAAACTGGACAAAGGAAAGGGGAGGTGCCCAGAGCTCCTCCAGTGTGCTCCAGACCTCTGCCATCTTGGAAACAGAGGTGCTGCTGGCACACTGGACTGCTCTGAGTGGCCAGTGCCATCAGGTGACGTCAGAGACTCCTTCTGATAGGCTCCTTCAGGTGTTGCTAGCCTATCCTCTCTCCTAGGTAGCCAAACCCTCTTTTCTGGCTACTTAGGGTCTCTGTCTCTTGGGATTCATTGGATAACGAATGCAAGAGCTCATCCGAGTTCCTCTGCATCTCTCTGTTCACCTTCTGCCAAGGAATCGACTGCTGACCGCGCTGGAAGCCTGCAAAACTGCAAAACTGCAACATAGTAGCAAAGACGACTACTGCAACTCTGTAACGCTGATCCTGCCGCCTTCTCAACTGTTTTCCTGGTGGTGCATGCTGTGGGGGTAGTCTGCCTCCTCTCTGCACTAGAAGCTCAGAAGAAATCTCCCGTGGGTCGACGGAATCGTCCCCCTGCAACCGCAGGCACCAAAGAACTGCATCACCGGTCCCCTGGGTCTCCTCTCAGCACGACGAGCGAGGTCCCTTGAATCCAGCAACTCTGTCCAAGTGACTCCCACAGTCCAGTGACTCTTCAGTCCAAGTTTGGTGGAGGTAAGTCCTTGCCTCCCCACGCCAGACTGCATTGCTGGGAACCGCGACTTTTGCAGCTACTCCGTCCTCTGTGCACTTCCGGCGGAAATCCTTTGTGCACAGTCCAGCCTGGGTCCACGGCACTCTAACCTGCATTGCACAACCTCCTAAGTTGTTCTCCGGCGACGTGGGACTCCTTTGTGCGACTTCGGGTGAGCACTGTTTCACGCATCCTCGTAGTGCCTGTTTCTGGCACTTCTGCGGGTGCTGCCTGCTGCTGAGAGGGCTCCTTGTCTTGCTCGACGCCCCCTCTGTCCCCTGACGCAATTGGCGACATCCTGGTCCCTCCTGGGCCACAGCAGCATCCAAAAACCCTTACAGCACGATTTGCAGCTAGCAAGGCTTGTTGACGGTCTTTCGGCGGGAAAACACTTCTGCACAACTCTCCACTTCGTGAGGGATCCGTCCTCCGAAGGGGAAGTCTCTAGCCCTTGTCGTTCCTGCAGAAACCTAAGCTTCTACAGTCCAGTAGCAGCTTCTTTGCACCCACAGCTGGCATTTCCTGGGCATCTGCCCATCTCCGACTTGCTTGTGACTTTTGGACTTGGTCCCCTTGTTCCACAGGTACCCTCGACTGGAAATCCATTGTTGTTGCATTGTTGGTATGTGTCTTTCCTGCAGAATTCCCCTATCACAACTTCTATGTCCTTTGGGGAACTTTAGTGCACTTTGCACTCACTTTTCAGGGTCTTGGGGTGGGGTATTTTTCTAACCCTTACTATTTTCTAATAGTCACAGCGACCCTCTACAAGGTCACATAGGTTTGGGGTCCATTCGTGGTTCGCATTCCACTTTTGGAGTAAATGGTTTGTGTTGCCCCTATCCCTATGTGTCCCCATTGCATCCTATTGTAACTATACATTGTTTGCACTGTTTTCTAATACTATTACTGCATATTTTGGTATTGTGTACATATATCTTGTGTATATTTGCTATCCTCATACTGAGGGTACACTCTGAGATACTGTGGCATATTGTCATAAAAATAAAGTACCTTTATTTTTAGTATATCTGTGTATTGTGTTTTCTTATGATATTGTGCATATGACACTAGGTGGTACTGTAGGAGCTTCACTCGTCTCCTAGTTCAGCCTAAGCTGCTCTGCTAAGCTACCATTATCTATCAGCCTATGTTGCTAGACACCCTATACACTAATAAGGGATAACTGGGCCTGGTGCAAGGTGCAAGTACCCCTTGGTACTCACTACAAGCCAGTCCAGCCTCCTACACCCATCATAAAGGCCCGGCACATGGTTACACTCCTTAAGAGCCCATCATCATAAGGCCAAATTGCATTTGCCCTCTAGCGAAGGTAAGAGAGTAGGATGGTTACGTCTCCTTAGGAGGCCACCACAAAAGTTTCCTCTTGAGAAATAGCTGGTCCCCAGAGATGGTAGTGGGGTAATGGTTAGTCCCCTAAAGATAGAAAATAATTTGCGGACTGGGTAAGAGAAATCAGTGAAAGTTAAGATTATCAGATTCGATGATACAAAGTTGAGAGAAAATGAGTGCCTAAGAACTTAGAATTACTCTCCCAGAACCTTGGAGCTTGCCAATTATTGTTTGAAGATGTTCTCGGCGTTCTAGTGAAAGTGTGAATGGAACAGGTTTTGAGCATGCACAGCTTACGCAAATCGCAGGATAATTGTGATGTTTGTGAGGGTTTAGGGAGTCTGCGTACTCCAAATGCAGTTATTCAAGAGGTTTGCGTACTCTGAAGGGTGAGAGTAGGGAAGTCATTGAACTTCACATGTGTGTGGTACTTTGAGCTCAAAAATCACATGGTTGTTGGTATACGGACCCTGCGAGGTCCAAGACTCGGGAGTATATTGAAAAGTGTACGAGACACTTGGTTTATTGTTGTAATTTGTCTGGTTTAGTAGGTCAATCGAGCATGGTTGACAAAATTGAGAGTGCGTGTTAAAGTGAGTGAAAGGTTTTCGACTGAGATCTGGCGAGTCCTGTGTGTACCAGGATAGACCCACTGATCAGTTGTGAATAAATTTTGTGGGTCGGAATGAGGGAAACTGAGAAAGAAAGAGTAGTTGCTAGAGCAAAAGGCCGTCAGTGAAATCCGGAAGGTTTCTAAAGCGATTGTGTTACCCTACCTGTAGTAAACAGACAAATTGGGTTTTGATTTTGTTTAGTGCTCGCAATAATTTTGCATTAGATTTGTGTGAGTCTAAGTTTAGGAGGACAAGCCGAAAGACTTTGTCAGCCACTGTATGCGAGTGTGACGTACGTAGAGCCCCATGGAATAGGTTGGTTATTGAGAAAGTTCGCGCACGGATTGGTGGACAACCGTGATGCGCAATTGGTTGAGAAGGTCGGCGAAATGATTCTGCAATTGAAAGTCATCTCCTGATTTGATTGAAAGTAGCGTACAAATTACAGAGATGAAATGTTTCAGGCTTTAAAGAGTGCCCTAAGGGGAGATCCATATATTCTGCCGAGAATAGGAGAAATTACACCGCCAGAAGGTACACCCGTCTATATTGCATTTAACCCCTTCGCTGCCAGGCCTTTTCCCCCTCCTGTGCCGAGCCTTTTTTTGGCTATTTGGAGCAGTTCGAGCTTAGGCCCTCATAACTTTTTGTTCACATAAGCTACCCATGCCAAATTTGCGTCATTTTTGTCCAACATCCTAGGGATTCTAGAGGTACCCAGACTTTGTGGGTTCCCCAGAAGGAGGCCAAGAAATTAGCCAAAATACAGTGAAAATATAGTTTTTTTCAAAACAATGGGAAAAAGGGGCTGCAGAAGAAGGCTTGTGGTTTTTTCCCTGAAAAGGGCATCAACAAAGGGTTTGCGGTGCTAAAATCACCAGCTTCCCAGCTTTCAGGAACAGGCAGACTTGAATCAGAAAACCCAATTTTTCAACACAATTTTGGCATTTTACTGGGACATACCCCATTTTTACGATTTTTTGTGCTTTGAGCCTCCTTCCAGTCAGTGACAGAAATGGGCATGAAACCAACGCTGGATCACAGAAACCGCAACATTTCTGAAAAGTAGACAAAATTCTGAATTCAGCAAGGGGTAATTTGTGTAGATCCTACAAGGGTTTCCTACAGAAAACAACAACTGAAAAAGAAAAATATTGAAATTGAGGTGAAAAAAACAAATTTTTCTCTACGTTTTACTCTGTAACTTTTTCCTGCAATGTCAGATTAACGAAAGCAATATACCGTTACGTCTGCTGTACTCTTCTGGTTGCGGGGATATATAGGGCTTGTAGGTTCATCAAGAACTCTAGGTACCCAGAGTCAATAAATGACCTGCACCCTGCAGTGGGTTTTCATTCTATGCCGGGTATACAGCAATTCATTTGCTGAAATATAAAGAGTAAAAAATAGGTATCAAGAAAACCTTTGTATTTCCAAAATGGGCACAAGATAAGGTGTTGAGAAGCAGTGGTTATTTGCACATCTCTGAATTCCGGGGTGCCCATACTAGCATGTGAATTACAGGGCATTTCTCAAATAGACGTCTTTTTTACACACTGTCTTACATTTGGAAGGGAAAAATGTAGAGAAAGAAAAGGGGCAATAACACTTGTTTTGCTATTCTATGTTCCCCCAAGTCTCCCGATAAAAATGATACCTCACTTGTGTGGGTAGGCCTAGCGCCCGCGACAGGATATGTCCCAAAACACAACGTGGACACACAGAAAACAGAGCTGTTTTTAGCAAAGTGCCTACCTGTAGATTTTGGCCTCTAGCTCAGCCGGCACCTAGGGAAACCTACCAAACCTGTGCATTTTTGAAAACTAGAGACCTAGGGGAATACAAGATGGGGTGACTTGTGGGGCTCTGACCAGGTTCTGCTACCCAGAATCCTTTGCAAACCTCAATTTTTGGCTAAAAAAACGCTTTTTCCTCACATTTCAGTGACAGAAAGTTCTGGAATCTGAGAGGAGCCACAAATCTCCTTCCACCCAGCGTTCCCCCAAGTCTCCCGATAAAAATGATACCTCACTTGTGTGGGTAGGGCTAGCGCCCGCGACAGGAAACGCCCCAAAGCGCAACGTGGACACATCACATTTTTTCATAGAAAACAGTCCCTACCTGTGGATTTTGGCCTTTAGCTCAGCCGGCACCAGGGGAAACCTAGCAAACCAGCGCATTTTTGAAAACTAGAAACCCTGGGGAATCCAAGATGGGGTGAATTGTGGGGCTCTGACCAGGTTCTGTTACCCAGAATCCTTTGCAAACCTCAAAATTTGGCTAAAAAAAAACACATTTTCCTCACATTTCGGTGACAGAAAGTTCTGGAATCTGAGAGGAGCCACAAATTTCCTTCCACCTAGCGTTCCCCCAAGTCTCCCGATAAAAATGATACCTCACTTGTGTGGGTAGGTCTAGCGCTCGCAACAGGAAATGGCCCAAAACACAACGTGGACACATCACATTTTTTCATAGAAAACAGTGCCTACCTGTGGATTTTGGCCTCTAGCTCAGCCAGCCCCAGGGGCGGCAGAAATGGCCTAAAATAAATTTGTCCCCCAACCCCCCAACCTCCCCGGGAGTGACCCTTGCCTACAAGGTCGCTCCCCTTGCGTGACGGCGCAAAAATAAAGATCCCTGGTGCCTAGAGGTTTCTGCCCCCCCTCGGGGCAGATCGGCCTAATACCAATAGGCCGATCTGCCCCCAGGGGCGGCAGAAATGGCCTAAAATAAATTTGTCCCACAACCCCCAGCTCCCCAACCCCCCCACCCGCCGGGAGCGACCCTTGCCTACAAGGTCACTCCCCTTGCGTGACGGCGCAAAAAAAAAAGATCTCTGGTGCCTAGTGGTTTCTGCCCCCCTTGGGGGCAGATTGACCTACATTCGGCCAATCTGCCCCAAGGGGGGCAGAAATGGTCTAAATACATTTGCCCCCAGGGGAGCGACCCTTGCCTGATGGGTTGCTCCCCATCTCTAAAAAAAAATTAAAAAAAAAATTAAAAAAAACATAAAAAAACTATTTGCCCTGGCGCCTAGAGGTTTCTGCCCCCCCTGGGGGCAGATCGGCCTAATACCAATAGGCCGATCTGCCCCCAGGGGGGGGCAGAAATGGCCTAAAATAAATTCCCCCCCCGGGGAGCGACCCTTGCCTACAAGGTCGCGACCCTTGCGCGACGGCGCAAAAAAAAAGATCTCTGGTGCCTAGTGGTTTCTGCCCCCCTTGGGGGCAGATTGACCTACAATCGGCCAATCTGCCCCAAGGGGGGCAGAAATGCTCTAAATACAATTTGCCCCCCAGGGGAGCGACCCTTGCCTGATGGGTCGCTCCCCATCTCTAAAAAAACAAACAAACAAAAAAAAAAACATTAAAAAACTATTTGCCCTGGCGCCTAGAGGTTTCTGCCCCCCCTGGGGGCAGATCGGCCTAATACCAATAGGCCAACCTGCCCCCAGGAGGGGCAGAAATGGCCTAAAATAAATTTGCTCCCCCCCCCCGGGAGCGACCCTTGCCTACAAGGTCGCTCCCCTTGCGTGACGGTGCAAAAAAAAGATCCCTGGTGCCTAGTGGTTTCTGCCCCCCTTGGGGGCAGATTGACCTACAATCGGCCAATCTGCCCCCAAGGGGGGCAGAAATGGTCTAAATACAATTTGCCCCCCAGGGGAGCGACCCTTGCCTGATGGGTCGCTCCCCATCTCTAAAAAAAAAAAAAAAAAAAAAACTATTTGCCCTGGCGCCTAGAAGTTTCTGCCCCCCCGGGGGCAGATCGGCCTAATACCAATAGCCCGATCTGCCCCCAGGGGGGGCAGAAATGGCCTAAAATAAATTCCCCCCCCATCCCCCCAGGGAGCGACCCTTGCCTACAAGGTCGCTCCCCTTGCGTGATGGCGCAAAAAAAAAGATCCCTGGTGCCTAGTGGTTTCTGCCCCCCTTGGGGGCAGATTGACCTACAATCGGCCAATCTGCCTAAAGGGGGGCAGAAATGGTCTAAATACAATTTGCCCCCCAGGGGAGCGACCCTTGCCTGACGGGTAGCTCCCCATCTCTAAAACAAAAAAACAAAAAAAATCCCTGGTGGTTTCTGCCCTATTTGGGGGCAGATCGGCCTAATACCAATAGGCCGAAAATAAATTTGCCCCCCCACCCCCCTGGGGAGCGACCCTTGCCTACAAGGTCGCTCCCCTTGCGTGACGGCGCAAAAAAAAGATCCCTGGTGCCTAGTGGTTTCTGCCCCCCTTGGGGGCAGATTGACCTACAATCGGCCAATCTGCCCCCAAGGGGGGCAGAAATGGTCTAAATACAATTTACCCCCCAGGGGAGCAACCCTTGCCTGACGGGTAGCTCCCCATCTCTAAAACAAAAAAACAAAAAAAAATCCCTGGTGGTTTCTGCCCCATTTGGGGGCAGATTGGCCTCATCAAAATAGGCCAATCTGCCCCCAAGGGGGGCAGAAATGGCCTACAAATAATCCCCCCCACCCCCCAGGGAGCGACCCTTGCCCAAGGGGTCTCTCCCCTTGCGTGAAATTCACGCAAAAAAAAAAAACTCCCTGGTGTCTAATGGTTTCTGCCCATCTTGGGGGCAGATTGGCCTCATCAAAATAGGCCAATCTGCCCCCAAGGGGGGCAGAAATGGCCTACAAATAATTTGCCCCCTAGGGGAGCGACCCTTGCCTAAGGGGTCGCTCCCCTCCTAAAAAAAAAGAAAACATAACAAAAAAGAAAAAAAAAAAAAAGATCCCTGGTGCCTAGAGGTTTCTGCCCCCCCTGGGGGCAGAAAAGGCCTTACCAAAAAAATGCCCTCCCTGGGAGCGACCCTTGCCCAAGGGGTCGCTCACTTTTGTCAGTTTCAATAAAAAAAAAAAAATCCCTGGTGTCTAGTGGGGTTTCAAAAGCCGGATTGCATGCAATCCGGCTTTTGAAACCCTGGGAGAGACTTCAAAGGGAAGGAAATACATTTCCTTCCCTTTGAAGCCCCTCCGGGCCTCCCCCATGGGATTGAAAGAGAAATGCTTTGCATTTCTCTTTCCATCGCGCTGGAGATGGGGGAGACCCTGTGACTAATCAGCGCGCGCTGACGTCACGGGGGGGGTCGGGGGTGGAAGGCGAAGGGCTTCCCCTTCCATCCCTGACTTGGGGGGAACCCCACAGAGGGAGCGCTAGCGCTCCCTCTGAGCTCTGTGCACAGGACGGAATGGTTACGTCCTGGGCACAGCAGCACTGTGCCTCAGGACGTAACCATTACGTCCTGGGCACAGAACGGGTTAAAGAGCAGGGTGCTGCGCCATGTCTTTGGCTGAAACAATGGTGCAAAGTGACTGAGAAAGATGGGAATTTAGCGTTTCCTGCCCATGGAACATTTAATTTGAGGAGCCTAGAGAATCTGAGGAGAGTATTGAATGATTTGAAACCTTCTCCGAGACCAGCACTGTTCAAAGCTTTAGCGATTTGGGAACTAGTGGCTAGACAGCAACAGCAATTGAAATTCGAGAGAAGAATGAGAAAAGGTGAGAAGACACTAGCAGAGGCTAGATGGGATAGTGATCAGAACTTTTGGAGAACTGAGACTTTACAGAGAATTAAGCTGTTTACTGCAACTACACAAGAGAACATGAACAAAGCTAGAAAGAGCACTAGAAAGAGGGATTTGTATCCTTCTAATGACAAAGAGCTGAAATACACAGAATCTAGGAAGTCTTTGACAGATGAAGAGTCAGATGATGAAGAATTCATTGTACAGTTATTGGGAAATCATCCCCCGCCATATGCAACGCATGAGAGGAGTTCAAACACCAGTGTAGACCCTACAGCCCCGATATCAGTTGAATAAACCCAGATCCAGATACAGGTTAGCCATAATTCTCCAGTTACTTCAGCACTTCAAAGGCCTCTGCCACAAATGGATATTCCCAGAATTTACCCTGATGTACCTATTGTAGATAGTGCAAAAAATTTGATAGTGCCGACAGGACAAGTTTACCAGAAGCCAACATTGGTCCAGATAGAGTCCACCCCAAATTTGATGTCCCTGATACAGTCACAGACAGTTCCAAGATATACCCCATAACAGGGTCACAGACAGAGATGTTCACCTTGACAAATCAGAATGCAGGAATAGTGCACCCACGAGATCCAAATGTCAGACCAAGCCCAGATGCAGTGTCAGTACCAGTTACCATAGGTCCAGTCATACCATTGTTCGCCAAGGGAAATAACGAGAACAGTGAGCAGAAGTCTCTGAATCCGAATGTAGAAAGGGAGAAATATAACGCAAATATAAGAATGACGACGCCCACAAGACCTGTGTTTGATGGAACAGGTCCGTTAATTGATTTAAGCCCTTTCAGGACTCCTCCAAATAATGAGGTGGGATCATATAAAGGTCCAAATCCAAGCATGGATTAC
Organism: Pleurodeles waltl; assembly: GCF_031143425.1. Lineage (NCBI taxonomy): Eukaryota > Metazoa > Chordata > Amphibia > Caudata > Salamandridae > Pleurodeles > Pleurodeles waltl. The sequence continues at coordinate 391,663,193 of NC_090448.1, forward strand.
ACCAGAAACCCCAAATCTAACACTACTGCAAGTGTGAGGTGTGAGTCACAACAACGTTACAAGGTTTGACAGCTCAGCAGTTAACTAAATGGTTAGTGAGGCTGAGTGGTACTCAAGGAGATCCTTGCGGAGGAAGTGCCCTGAATTTGACTAGGCATAGACTAGAGGCAGAATACCTTATTGAGGGAACAATGGGGTTAGACAGGATTGACACATTAAAGGAAGACGAACTGCATTACTTATGCAAGCTGATTACTAAAAAAGCAGGAATATTGCATCAGAAATTATCAGACCTAGCAGAGAAATATGACAGAGGTTGAGAAAACAAAGCACTTGAAGAGGAGTTACAAGTTAGATTTGGACTAAAGGGATTTTGAAAACATCAGAATACCAGGAATGAAAATTCACCTTAGGGAATTAATTCAGAGCATTAAAAAATGGGGCGCATTATACAAATGGGGAGGCAGATAGGTGAAGAAAAGAGATAAGAAGAAAAGGGATTCTGAGAGTCTTACTGCAAATGTGCAGCAGGTAGAGAGCCAAGTGAAAATTCTACCCATGAGATTCCAGAAGGGAATTTTGTCCATGTCCGTTGGAGAAGAAGTGACATTCTGTCATTTCCAAATGATTATCCCAGGTTGGGAGAGAAGCCAGTAGAGTGGTACCAGCAAACAGACAGGTTTGTGAAACTCGCAAAATGCCTGTGGGAGGATTTGAACACCTGGTTAGAGATAGCAGTTCCAGTAGGCTTATGGGTTGAATGCAAGAGGAGGGTGGATTGGCGGACAAGAGAACCTCAGAGAGATCCAGCAACATGACGTATCCCATGACATATTGAAAGATTACTATAAGGTGATTGAATTTTTGAAAACTAGAATTTCGTCCAAGAATATCGACTGGCAGAGAATAGATAGGACAGCCCAGGAAGCAACAGATTCAATACATGCATATTACGAAAGATTGTTGCAGGCGTTCAAACATTACAGCGGTACTGAAACGATTGAGCCAAAGGACATGATTCATTTTGTGTTCAAATTTGTTTAAGGATTGAAACCCAAAATTAGCCAGATGATTAAGAGTCATTTGATTTGCTGGCAAGCAAAGCTGAGTGATGAGGTATTGCAGTACGCAAAGTACTGTAGTGACAAGATTGAGTTAAAGCAGAGAAAGTTGAAAGAAAAGGCAATGGAGATGCAGATTAAAACAGAACAAACAGGAATGCAGGGACATTTTCCACAACAACAGCAGCAGGGAAACGTGGTGTTTCGGAATCAAGCATGAGGTAGAGGTCCTGGAGGAAATGGAAACAGGAATCGTAGCCCTGATTTGAATACTGTGGTGATTCAGAATGATGTGAAGGAATGAAGAGATTGTTGCCATGTCATGCTTGTGGAGGGCTCAAGACATTTGGAAGCGGGAGTGCGCAATGTTAGGTCTAGAAGGTGTTGTTCAGCAAACAAGTGATATTAATTCTTTTCAAAACATGAGAGGACCGAGAATGAAAGGTCATAATCCAAATGTTCAAAACAATGTGAATCAGATGCAAGGTTTTCAGCCCATGCAACAGATGCAAATGCCATGTTTGCAGATGCCCCAGTCGCAGCCAATGCAACTGCAAGTTCAAATGGTACGTAGACAGCAAATTCAAATACCTCAAGCCCCAATGAAGCAGCAGCGTGTGATGCTTTCTCAGCAGGTCAAAGGTTTAATCAGAGTAAAAACACAGTGCACTTATTCCAGTTACACAGTGAGAATGGAATAAACGATGAATGGGTGAGTGAGAGTTCAGATGAAGAAGAATGTATGCTTGAAGCTTCCCTAGATGTAAATCAGAAAGGCCCATATGTAAAGGGAAAAGTAATGGGTCACAAAGTTTCATTCTTGGTTGACGCAGGAACTACACGCTCTACAATAAGAATTGCAGAAGTTCCAAACTTGCCCCTTTCAGGAAATACAGTCCTGATTGTAGGAGTTGTGAATCAATATTTGACAAACCCGATTACAGAACCAGTTCAGGTTAAAATTGGCAACTTTAAAGGATTACACAAGTTTGCAGTTTGTGACTCAAGTCCGGTATCCTTACTAAGAAGTGTAAAACAAGATGCTTAATTACTTGCTCAAACAATGGAATTGAAATTTAGATAAACAGTGATGATGATGACCCAACTCCAGAAACAGATTATGAGACAGTAAACAAGGAGTACCCTTTGATTAGCTTCTTTCCAGTTTTCACAGTGAGAGATCTTCCTTCTGACTTACAGGGAACAGTTAAAATGAAAGTGTGGGATTTTACAGGAAAATACATTGGTCTAATAAAAGGAGTTGAGCCAGTTAAGGTTCCAATCAAGCCCAATGCAATTTCCCTCCAGATTCCTCAATACCACATGACACAGGATACAATTGAAGGGATTGCACTCATAACTTCAGAGTTAGTAAACCAAGACGTTTTGAAAGAAGCGTTCAGCAGTCCACGTAACTCACCAATAATGGGATTGCAAAAGCCCTGTGGGAAATTTCGAATTGTTCATGATTTGTGGAAAGTAAATGATATAGTAATTAAATGTTGCCCCGTAGTACCAAATCCAGTAGTGATTTTGTTCCAGCTCCCGCGCAATGCTGAATGGTTCACCATAATAGACCTGTCAGAAGCATTCTTTTCTATACCTTTTCATGCGGATAGTCAATTTCTTTTCTGTTTCAAATTTTTGGATCGAGTCTACTGTTGGTGCAGAATTCCTCAAGAGTTTTCCAAGTCACCTTCTATTTTCAACCAGAGCTTGAAAAAGAACCTGGAGTCATTGGAAATGCCTTTTCAATCAACAATGGTGCAGTACATTGATGATTTGTTAGTTGCACTGAAGACGAAAGAAGCATGCAAGTATGATACTATTGCCTAACTGAATCATTTAGGGAAGAGTGCTCATAAAGTGCCCCCAGCAAAATTACAGTAATGTCAGAAAGAAGTGAAATATTTGTGCCAGCTAATTAAGAAAGGAACTAGGAAAATATCCAGAGAAAGTGTCACAATCATATTGCAGATGAATCCCCAGCCACACAGAGAGATGTCAGGATGTTTTTGGGAATGGTATGCTATTGTTGCCAGTGGATTCCCAACTTTTCAGTCATTTCGAAGCCATTACAGAAGCTGACTCACAAAGAAGTTACTGAACCCTTAGGGCTAGATCAAGCCTGTATGAAAGCATTTTTAGAGTTGAGAGAAAGTCTGTGCAAAGCTCTGGCTTTGGGAATGCCTGACTACACAAAACCCTTCAATTTGTTTTGTTATGAGTGTGATGCATGTACATTGTCTGTCTTGACTCAAGTCCATGGTAGTGTAAACCACCCAGCAGCATATTTTTCAGCTACTTTGGACCTAGTTGCAGCAGCTTTACCAGAATTAACCTCATTCAGAGTGAGAGCATTGTGATGGGACACCCTTTAATGGACATGGTCCCTCACTCCATTGAAGTTTTACTTACATGAACCAAAACGCAGTACCTCACAGGTGCCAGACTGACTCGTTACGAAACGGTCATCCTGGGGTCCCCAAATGTGTCATTGAGAAGGTGTACAGTGCTTAACCCAGCAACCTTAATCCCAAAAGAGAAAGCTGAAATTGACAAGTTGGAAGACGTTGAATATAATTGTCTCGAAATAACTGTTCTGAGACAAAACCAAAACCTGATATTAGAGATACCCGATTGGAGGAAAATTACCAGATTATTTTCGTTGGTGGTTCCTGTTTAAGAGACAACATGGGAACACAGAGCAGGATATGCTGTGTACACAATTTCTGGCATACTTGAAGCGTCTTGGCTTCGAGGAGTATATTCTGCACAAGTGGCAGAACTGGTAGCTCTTACCAGAGCATGCCAATTTTCTGCACAGCTTAAGGTTACCATCTATATGGACAGCCAGTATGGATTTGGAATAGTCCATGATTTTGGCCAGCTGTGGTCTAAGAGCGGTTTCCTGACCTCTTCTGGTTCACCATTTAGAAATGGTGAAAGGATTCATGAATTGCTACAACCTATTCAAATGCCTGAGAAGATTGTCGTGGTGAAACGCAGTGCACACCTGAAATCACAAGATTTTGTGTCAATAGGAAATGGATATGCAGATCAAGTCGCAAGGTTTTGCGCATTGAAGTGTATATCATTCAAAGATAGATGTGAATTGTTATCTGATGAAGATGAGATGTGCCCTAATTATGCATTACATGTTATAGATACCTTAAAAGAATTGAAAGCATTGCAGTATAATGTTGAAAGGGATGAGAAAAAGACTTGGGTTAAATTGAAATTGAGTCCTATGGTGAGATTTATTCTAAGCGCAGTCAAAAGGTCCATAAAACCTCTAATGTGTCCCATTATGAATTAAAGATAAGAACCCAAATCAGGTCAGACGCCCTAAAATGGGACACTTTGGTTTTATTGCACCTTTTTTCCCCAGGCTCGGATTCAACTAAAGGCGAATAAAGAAAACATTAGAATTTCTCCTGTTGCACTCAAGAAAGAGGAAGTGATCCAGGGGCTGCCCGATTATAATGGACTGAGCTGTTTGTGATTGGTTAATCTTCTTGTAATCCTTTTGGTAGTTTTAATGTTGAAATCTGCTGGAAATAATAAAGGATGAAAGTTTTCAGCATAATCCTCACCTCCAATTCCTTAATAGAATTGAAACTTCCTGTTACAAAAGTTAGGAAATTTTACATTATGCTTGCAAACTATAACATAGTATTCCTTTTCCATGTTATTTCACTTCTTCCTGACCTGTTACTTGACTCGTTCAACATGTCTCTGATGGATGTTGGGTCAGAAGGAGCAGCACTGTACTTTCGCTCTACCTAGGGGTTACTACTATGGCTTTGACTGAGTCCATAAAAGCATCTGTAGTTGGTTTTAACATATCCTTTAACATGGATAAAAACTGTGTAGTACACAGTCTATGAGAGGGTCTCCACTAAGAAGTCATCCTTCTCCTGAACTACATGAAGGTCAACTTTACGGTACTGAGCTGCTCATATTATCTTGTGGTATGAGGTTTTATCATCTGTGGGGGAGGGTTTGAAAGGATACATATTTAAGTCAGGGTATCTAGGAGGATCCGTAGAATAATCATCCCAGGGCTCTCCCCTCTCATCAGGCGCTCCAGCTATATTTTATGGCCCAGCCTCCTGGTAGGGGCTATGTGATACTGCAAAAGATTGTGGTGAACCCAGAGGTGCATATGCCTATGGTAGTGTGTCTTGAGGTGCCAGGGGAGGAAGAAAAAGCAGAGGAGGTGGAGTGGATTGGGCAAGTGCCCCTGTACCTCTTTTTATGCTTGGGAGCTGGTATTGAAGCAAATTTCTCTTCACAGTTTGGCTTCATCTTAGATGGTAAAGTGTCAAACACCCTGGTTGGTGGCTCTGGGTGGCTATTTTTTTCATCAGTCTCTTCTGCTAGGCACTGAGCACCGCTTCGAGCTGCTTGAGGATTGAAAGCTAGAATCGTCAGGGCTTTCACAACCGGTGGGCCTCAAAGTCAAAGGGTTAGCCCTCAGAAGTGACACTTTCAAGGTCAGCGGTTTCTGCATCAAGGTTGGTCTTGGCTCCCAGTGTTTCGGCACCCAAGGTCGTGGTGTTTCCGAGAGGGCTTTCAGTCCTGGAAGCATCTTGGGGCCTGTAGCCGTTTGATTCCAGCATGGGCTTTGGGGCAGAGGAAGCTGCGATCTTGGTCTTGGCAGCTGGTTGGGAATGTTGACAGCCTGTGCATACAAGGAGTGCTGGTTCCGTTGGTTTCTCATGGGTTCGACTTGTGCCAGAACCATTCAGTGCCATAGAAGGCTGACTTGACTTCAAGGGGCTAATTGTCCAAACCCCTCGAAGGCGGTACTCTGCCTCACTTCAAGAGACTTGGGTTTGATACAATGTCTGTTATACTCACAGCCCACGTCGTTGTCAGTGAGAATAGTTCTGTTGCCCTGAGGTCGAGGTGGATTTGTTCTTGCTGTTCGTCAGAACCAGAGGAGGAAAAACACTTCTGGTGAAGGTAGGGCAAAGGTCCAGCTTCCTCAACGTCATCAGTGCCAAGGGTTTCTTCTTCAAAGATATCTAGGATGTCCTCCATAGTGTCTGTACATCTTTTGATGTGCCCAGAGCCTGTCCCTTCAGTGCTAAAGAGACTTTGTGGATCTAAAGCCAGGCAGGTATTACACTTGGCAGGTCGTGCTAAGTCGAACACAATTTACACATATGGTGGGAGTCAGACAAGGAATATTTTGTGTTACAGCAGGGGGCAATGTAGAACCGGGGTCAGTTTTGTCACCAGCTGTACATTTTCAGAGGAAAAAAACATTGAGTATAGGCTTTGGAGCTAGGCGAAAATAATGTGTCGATCTCTTGTGCCCTGGAGATCTCTGTAGCAAATCAGTTGTAGTATGTCATTTTCTGCCCTGATTGGTGTTGAAATAGGACCGAGAATTGTGGAAGAAAAGGTTGAAAGGCAGCATTGAAGGGCACCTTGTTCCTGGAGACCCAGTCATCACGTCTGAACAAAAGGGCTGAAAAAAATAGTCACCATATACCCTGTGACTCAAGAGAATTCTTTAAAGAAAAGCAAGTTGCAAAAGCCCGAGCTCAACACAACATGGCAACATTATCTACAGTAACACATGCCACGACCAATTAGAAACTTGGTGGCAATTTTATGTACAACTAAGGGACAAATATATGGAGTAAACTAAATGCATAGTGGGAGCAGTATAAATTGAAAAAAATGGCATGTGGTGCATTTGTATACTTTTTTCTACCAATTGTATGATCCTGTTGCACTTGACTGGATGCCCCATGTCAAACATAATAGTGGAAGGATTTATATTCGAGTGCATACAAGCAAGCCTGCAAAGTAAAATATATACCCCCAAGAGTTATTGCGCAAACGTCAGTTCATTTCCAATGCACTGAACAGTTTATTAAAGTAAACAGGATTAAACTATTTTTCACAGCACAGTTTAAATATGAACGTATAGCCCCACTCTTTTCTGACTAATGATGTGTTTACTAGCAACAAGAATACAGACCTTCCACAGAATTTTGTTGTTGCAGCAAAAGCATTTCGGTTTAAAAAAAAGCTGTTGATAGCAAAACAGGAACTAGTCACTGACTAAGCACTAGTCAGTTGGGATGAGGTCATATATAAGTAAGTTGTGGAATTATTTGGTATATGTTTAGACATAATAGTACAAATATATTCACATATACATATTACAGTGTCCCCTAGTTTAATATTAGAGGGACGCTGGTGAGTTGTAGTGAATAAGCAGGATTCTCCTGACAGAAGCTATCCTTGAGAGCAGTCTTGAAATAAGCGAAGAAAGATATAATGCTAATTTCTACTGGGAAAGTCGGAGGAGCAGTCCAATTAAACAGAAGGACTGAAATCTGGAAGCAGCACTCAGATGTTTGAGAGTTATCAATACATTATAATTGTCTGAGAGTAGGTTATGAGGTAGGACGTTTATGGGTAGGAATGACTAGAGGTAATGTGAAGAGCCATTAACATCTTCGAACACCGGTTTCACATATATAGAAGGCGCTGTTCTTGGCTTACAGCCAACCAGCCTGGTGGCAAGAGACCGAAGAAGGCACATATTTGGGAAGATTCTAGTGTGTAATTGTAGCAATGATGAATATTCTTCTAATACGGTGACAGTACTGGGGAGACTCCAAGAAGACAACTGCAATAGTCAAGTCTGCTAGAGACAAATTATTATATCTGATCTTGTTGCGTGGAATGTGACCTTTTAGTAAATGAAATTTGCAATTATAGCTGTATCAATTATGAATGTGTCCATGACCACAGAAGGGCACTACAAGGTTTCTAGCTAAGAACGTGAGCGGTATAATACCTTGGCGAGGTAAATAGGGAAGGGAAAGGCTGAAGATGTAGAAGTGGCCAAAAAATTGAGCATTTAAGTTTTGGTTGAGTTTTCCATAAAGTAATTTGATAATAATCCATTAACAAATGACTAAAACGATTAGCGAGCCAAGTCGGGAGGAAGGGAAAGAGGGGGAAAAGAAAAACCCTTTATAATTTATGATTTGGCCCAGGGATGAGGCCTAAAGAGATAAAAGCGCAGTACCCAGGATTATATCTTCTGGGACACCAACTAGAAAAGGTGGAGGGGAGGGCAAGGAACACCGAGATACCGGGAAGGAATGATCAGATAGAATGAAAGTCAATCTAATGTCAAATTTGTGATTTGAAGGTTAGAAAGTGTGGCAGTAAAATATGATAATCAACCATATCACCTGTGGTTGAGAGACTGAGACGTCCCAGAATTGAGTAGAGGTGATTGGCAACTTGCAGAGGTGATGGAATTGTACAAATGAGTGCCGTTTCTGTACAGTGCAAAGCACAATATTCTGCATGCAGGGAAACAAGCAGGTTTTGATTAGTGAGTCTCTAGAACTTTAGAGAAAAGAGGATTGTGGTAAGAGGACAGCAACTAGCAAGGGACAGCAGGGCACACACTCAGGAGTGGCATGAATATTCAATTCAGAGTTATAAAGTGCAATGGGGTTTCCCGGCGGTAACGGAGTGAGAAAGGAGCTGATCACTCAACTAGAAGTACCAGGACTTAAGCACATTTCCGAATGTCACATAGGAGTTACAGAGGCAAGGAATTCCATAACGTAGGCCCCAAAAACAAGAAGGACCCTCCTCCCTGTCTTGCCAGTCTAATGTTCGGAATTGTGGTGAGATTAGTGTTCGCTGATCAGAGCTCCTGGTGGGAAGGTAAGGATGGACCAGGGTACTAATAAATGCAGGTCCAGCCTGGACCATAGCTTTAAAGACATAGCAAAATGATTTGTACATTTTGCTATTTCAAGCCAATGCAGATGGCGGAAATTTTGAGACGCTGAAGTACTCCAAGGAATATGACAGAACAAGCAAGCAGCAGCATTCTGAACCGTTTGCATCCGCTTTCTCTGGGAGATAGTAACATCCAGATATAGCACACTGCCGTAGTCTAATCTAGAAATTATAAGAGCTTGATCGTTTTTTGGGTCTCAGAAGGTAAAAGCAATAGTAGCTTCCTAAGGCATGTTACCAGGCCAAAACAGCATGCAGCTACCTTAGTGATTTGTTGATCCATAGTCAGTTTATCGTTCAACCACGAAACCCGGATCCTTATTTCCTGGCCTGGGGTCGGGGTGTCAGATAAGTACCTAGCTCCTCCTAAGGCCAACACTGAAGGCCCCACAACTGGGGCCGGTTACACAATAACCACACTTCTGTTTCATTTCAGACAGTTAAGCCACATCCAAGTCATCATATTCTTGAGACTGTGGGCAATGCTGGATGAGGAACTGTTGTCTGACGAAGAGGAGTATATGACAATCTGAGTGTCCAATTAGGAGTAAAAAGGCAACCATGATTTACAACTATATCCACCAGCAGGTGGACACACATATTAAACGACTTCGGATTCAATGAGTCTTGAGGGACTCAGCAAGGTAACCTGTAAACAGAAGAGTCAAAGGGTTTAGAAATAACCTGCAATGAACAATCTTTCAAGAAGGATTGAAACAAAGAGAGAAGTTCCTTGAAAACCAGCATCCGCTAGTTGCTTGAAAAGTACCCAGTGTCAAACGCAGCACTTAAATCCAAATTAACGTGGGTCTCAGTTCCTCCTCTTTCCAGCTCCTGCCTAAGATGTTCAGTAACTCCTAGAAAAGTGGATTCAGTGCTGTGTTCCAGATGAAATCCAAGTTGGATTGTGAGACTGCAAATATGCAGACAGCAGGACAGTGATGTGCTTTTCAAGAATCTTGGCAAAAAGAGGCAGCAAAGAGACTGGGCGACAGTTGGTCCAATTCAATGTCTCTAAATTTTTTGGTACCTGTAATAAGACAGGTTTCCATGCCTTCTGGACCTTGCCACAGCATAAAGAAGTGTTCAACAGATCAATAAGGCAGGACAGAGAGTATCACTCATTAAGCTTAACTTTACCGGGGGCAAGAGATCTAAGGGAGATCCTCTCTTAATAACTTTTAATAAGGCTAAACACGTAGTAGTCTCCAGAGGCTAAAAACCAGTCAAACTGTTTTGAGAGTCAGTAGTTCCAATAGTTGTACTAGTAAAGATGGCTGGATTATCAAAGATGGAATACATCGTATTAACCATATTGCAAAAGAATTCCGCAAATTGGTTACAGTCATTTTGAGAAAAAGTGGAGTGAGGTGATACATTAGCAGGATCTAATAAAGAGTTTCTAGAGTTTCAGAGAACAAAAGGGGTAGGGTCGAAAATCGCAACTAGCAAGGGACGAGGGTTAGCTGTGGTTATTTCCAGGAGTTGACTGTTGCACGTGGATAGGCACCTGTGTTATGGGTGTGGCTGATTAAAAATAGATATTAAGCTGGTAAAACAATAGGTGAGAGAGCCAGACGTCTGATGCTTTGGGCACTTAAGGCATTCTGATCAGATGGTGCATATTTGGTTGACATCTCTGACTACAAGTTCAACCGCAGATCTGTGTGCATGACAGAGAGCTTGGTGACGATCTTGCAAGATTCGGAGAAATCTACGAGAATGAAGGTGGACTCAGATAAACAGCACCCCCCAAAACGCAGCTTGCCAGCATGGTGCCTCTAAAAAGCATTGACATCCAAACACCCAATTCACATTAAAGGACACAGTTAGTCGTACTGCTGAAGGGCTCTACCCTAAAATGATTGTTAAAAAAACATTTGAGACTATAAAACAGTTTGCCCCGATAAGCATGAAAAAAAGAAAAACACAACTTTTTTAAAGCAGGCCTCTTCTTTGCAGAAAAAATTCCAACATAGAAGTGACATGGTCACAACCTCTTATTTTGGTTAAAATGTTCTAAAATATCCACATCAGTTTACTTAAAATTGGTGCAATCTTCTGGTAGCTGTGCTTATTAGCGATAATCTTCAATACACTAAAAGACTCACTCAATAATAAGACTACTGCTACCCAACTCACCACGACCACAATATTTAATTCTACTTTTGGCACACCAAATTCTGAAAACAACAAAATTTGAATATTAAACCTGCTGAATAACAGTTGAGATTATATTTGGAAAAAATAACACCTGCTCAACTACATGCACAATTTACTCCCACCACAACAACCTGTGAACTCCTGCTTGAAAATAACCAGAGGAAAAGAAACTAGTAGCCCCACCATTTTGCACCGAAAAAAACCCTACTCAGCCAACCCACACTCAGTTAAACCATGTAATGCACTCTCTTACAAGATCATCTACAAGCCCTCTTACACTTGTAAATCAAAACTGAATACAAAATCTCTATGGACTAATCAAGGCACACAGGGATGACACTGAACCTCTAGCAGACATTCCATCATATACTCCTTACAGCAACAAACCTTCTCAAGGAGTGTACAAGCAGTTGAAGGGCAAACTGAATGAAAACCTCTGACTAAACCTCTTTATTAACTACTGTAGTGTGCCACCTACTCAAAAAGGGGTCCCTCAACAAATTCTACCTAATCTCAACCCTAAATTTCACTAAATAAACAACATGAAAACAAACAAATTTCACAGGAGTTTAACAGCCAAAAAACACCCTTTCATCGGGATCAGTCAAAGAATCCATGAAGCACAATGGGACAATTATAAGCAACATTCATAGATGAACCTCTCTAAGCAATCTCTCATAAACCAGAGTGACTATACATAACTGCCAACGCCCTGTAACCAAAGTAAAGTGCATCTTTTGTAAAGCTTGTTTGCAGTAAATAATACAGAGTTCACTGCAAAAAATGATTACTGAACACAAGCCTGACATCTCATTTCCAAGGAAGAGGTATTGCTTGCACACTCTGCTCACATACTCAGGGGACACAAGCATATTAAAAACTACAAAAGGAGAGGCCAGAGAAAGTAGACTCAGACATGTAATAGCAGTAACCCACAAAGTACACATTAGATGACACTGCAGGTACCCCAGCACAGCTAATCTTTTGGACAATTATAATTTAATATACACCTCCCAGGTAATAACAAAGCCTTAACTTAAGAGCAACTGATCTCACACTACTGCTTGACAACTAGAGAATAAATTCTTCAGTAAAAGCATGACCATATTTCTTATTTCGTAGCAACACAGTGCAGCATTCATAACAAACCTACCCACTCAAAGGAAGGCCATTCCGGGTCACGTTATTAATGGATCCCTAGAAGAACCTCTTAAAAATGATTGTTGCATAACTTCTTCATTCTTTTCACCACTGCCACCCAAAAGATCCCCCAGCAAACACAACTTTAGTGAAAATTTGAATAGGTAAGAAGCTCAAAACCATTTCTCTGGAAAAAGTAGCAATGCTTTGCATCCCAAAACGCTAAACTGGGGAATGCCTCCTCCCTAATATAAACACTAGAATTCTTCGTTCTCAACAATTGTGGACAATCATGCAGCCACGTCTAAATAGAAAGAACAAAAAAAAGAAGAAGATGTTAACAAAGGATCTCCCTCACCAAGCCTAATCACTGGCAGGCGAAACCTATCATTGCTAAAATGCAAATTGAGGACGTAACCTACTCTAACTCTGGACAAATTTAAAACAACACAGCAATAAACTACAAAAATAATATTTTGAGAGCTAAAAACTTACCAAATAAAAGCTGCAAAAGCTCAATATTAGAAAATGTAAGAACTCGGACCTCTAACCCACTGAGAACAACTGCTTATCTATAGGACATGTGCTGTAATGATGATGATGAATTAGTTTATTGTCTGATTAATTAAAATCATTACAATCACATAAATAAGACAATATCAGTTAAAAAGAAACTACAAGTGCTACATCACAATAAGAAATTGTAATATACAGAATAAATTTTTCCATTATTTCAACCCATGAGTAGAACAAACGTAAAAACGTAAAATATGAAAGTACAAATGCACAAATGTATTGCAATTTACATATCCAATCCAACGTTCTGAAACCACTTGCTGTAATGACTAAGTGGAATTCTTGAATGATAAAAGTACATTAAATATGTAAAGAAACTGCAGCTACCACAAATAAGCCCTACAAATCTAAAATAAATATCAACAAAACAGAACGGTATTGACTTAAATTGTACAATATAACTACGTTAATGACATTTAACTCCAATTAACTGCACAAAATTTATCAACAGTACCCCCAGATAACTTAGATGTTTCAAAAGCGAAGCTAATTTTTTTTCCACACTACATGCAACTGCCCTGGCATACGTGGATACTGACAGGACAGGTGGCCATTGAGTAGCTACAGCTACTGTGTGGAATATATCCCTCTCAATTAAAAACATTGTTTTTGAAAAAAACTAATTGACACCTTTTACCTTCACGCTCCAATTGCAACCTGGTGAATATCATTGCCTAAACCAATCCACCCAGGTATCAACTGGACAAATTATGTCTCGCTTAATCAGCAATCACCTCCCTACCTACCAGATGGAAGAACATTATAAACTTCTCCCTTTGAAAGGAACTATTCACAGTTTCCAAAAATTGGAATCATGGGCTCATTTCTCAATTCCCTAGGCGAATCCTAACTGCAAAGAAAAGTATAATCCCATCGCTGGTCCAGGGTTTGTAGTGAAAATCCTGAAGAACTGCGAGGCAAAAAACGATATTAAGCCATCCATGAGAATAGTCTCCTAAACAACTATTGTGCCTTTTGCCTCACAATTCGGTCCGGAAAGGATGGTTAATTTTTTAATAGTTCAAATCCTATTTAACTAATCTCTGCAAGAGGTAAAAAAGTATTCATCCTGCACCCTATTAAAAGCCTTGAAGGGTCCCACAGTGATCAGTTATAGCCCACATCTTGTTTAATTTATATCTTGAACCTCTCTGAGAACTCTTAAGACACACTGGGTTCCTCTTATCACCAATATGTGACCAACATGTATATTTATGAAAGCATTAACAAAAACATCATGATAAGCACCTTAGAAGAATTACTTTTCAGAATCCAAAGAACTTTACCATTTGCACAAATAAAATCATTGTTAAGAGCAGCTAAAACACTTCAAATCCACCAAGGTGATCTCAAAGCTTGAAGTAAGAACTCCAATCTGTCTCACTGCCTCCCTGATAATTTGACCATATCACAGTGGTACCTAATGAAATCACAAGCTATGGAACTACACATCTTTCATTATCATAAAAAACTAAATTATTGCTCTCTGGACGACGGAGACACTAGACTATTAAAAAAACAATATGTTGCTGTAAACCCTCCCCCTAGCAGACTCCTTTTCAGGGTTTTCTCAGAAGAGTTAGAAGGGCATGCCGCCATACAATAAGTAATCCGTCTTTCACATCCACTGGAAGGAAAAAAAATCACTTACTTCTAGAACTGATGACCATATCCTGATGGGTTTTTATACACCCTCTTCACACAAATCACAGACACACTATAACCTCATACTACTTACAGATCCCACTGAAGCACACCTTTGGAGCGGCGAGCTGTGCGGACCAATTTCAAGTTTGTACTTGGTGCATATATATTGTTCTCCATGACAGTCTGCTTGTGCACTGATGAATTGCCGTAAACATATGCGTATTTACTTTGTTCAGGAACATTGTAAAATTACCGATGTTATGCTTCCCATGCCTATGTGAAGCACTACCATATCCTCTTCGATTAACTTAACCCTACAGAAAAACGAAGTAACTAATCGAATAAATAGACTGCTATAAGTAAGGTTACCACACAACACATCAACAGGAGCCCCATGTTCTTGTCCTGGGTTTGAGCAGTGACAGAGTTGTGGTGAGCGAGGAAACCCTGTATAAATTACACTTCTTTATAGTGTCAAGCCCTGAGCAAGCCATTGTTGTCAGTTATCTCCTTTCTTCAACCAGCGCTGCGCGTCTAATACATCTATCTTCTTTACTCATCACATGTTTGTTTATCATCATTATTTAGAAGTCCTTTTAGAAATGTTTGTATTCATCTGTGATAGTCCCACTGGTCAGCTGATATCAATCAAGGCTACAATTTCCACAATGCACCATGTCAACCAAAAGCCCGGAAGTCAAACACCATGTTCTCGGTGCACGATAACCTCAGTTGTAGGCCGGGCCACTGAAAGTAAGTGGCCACAGCATTTCCTGCATGATTATGGATTTTCGACCTTGCCACATAATACACCATCGGTTCCAAAAATTGTAGATTTTAACAAAATAATGTTTCTACTCCAAACGGGCCAAAAGTTATAAAAACACTACCAACTGTGCACTTGGACACGGGGGCGGAAGGCTGGGCTGAACCACACCTCCCAGCAGAACCTGAGTGAGGAGGCCGCCCACAACGCTCCGACGTGCCAAAGGCGCCTTAATTGGGACTCGAGCTTCCGCTGCGCGCATCACTCTGCACTTGGACACAGGCGGAAGGCTGAGCTGAACCACACCTCCCAGCAGAACCTGAGGGAGAAGGCCGCCCACAACACTCCTCCACGCCAAAGGAGCCTTAATTGGGACTTGCGCTGAACGTGCCCGGGGATGGCCTGTCTGCACCCGTCAGCGGCCGACAGAGGCTGGGCTGGGCCCACCCTCTTGGTTTTTAACCTTTTCCCTATGTTTTATACTTAGACATATTCATTGACCTTTTAAACTTCCCTGTTATCTAGCATATAGTATGATAAGAACAGACCTGTAACCAAGACAGAATCAATACTACAAACTCAGGCTTTTGGGTAACAAAGCCATACAGAGCACATGAATACTTAAGGAGGCGGTAAATCTATAACCTAATTATGGGTAAGAGGAAGTTGGGGTGACAGAAGGTAGATACGGAACCGGCCGCACAATGATTGACTCCTTCCTAGTTAGAGCGGTAGGGGTCATCTCAAAAGAAATTGACCTCGCAGAAAGATGCTTATCCCTGGGGGCAGCAGGATTGGTAGATGCGATAGGGAGAACTTTAGCACCACATGAGTATACACCAGTTATTCACCCCTCAGCTGACAGTGGCTCTGATGAATGGAGATTCCCAGATAAAGCCAATGACCCCCACAAGTAAAAACCCCACACCTCAAAGTCAGTCACCTGTTATAAAAAGAAAAAAACGAAGCAGAAGGGGGGCTGATAGTAACCTGGGCAAAAATATGGTATCTACTGATTGGAAAGCCCTATCCTTACAAAACTAGATAAATTGGAAAGGGAGGTGGGAAAAATTCTGGAAATCTGCCAGAAACCCCCCTTGCCAACGTTGTCCCCTAACCTTCAGAACCCTGTGGTACAGAATACTACTCATAGTGTGACAGGTCATTCAGATGTATCACAGGGCACAGATACCTTAGATCTGCAAGGAACTGTATTGAGCACTCATACTGGGGCCCCTATACAAGGGCAAGTAAGGGAGGCCCTAAATACAGTCCATCCTAGGCAACCAAGGGTGGCCCAATATATTGATCATCCTAGTGGGTGGCACATAGCCTCTAAGAACAGACCATTGGGCTCCGCTCCTGATAACACACAACCGATTCCAAACCATGCAGCTCCAAGACACTTTTCCTCGAACCCCCTGAAAAACGGCTCGGACTGCCTACACATAAGAGAAGAACTGCCTATTGTTAATTTACCCCAACATAGTCTTGCAACTATGTTATTATCATGAACAAAATCCCCCCTCTACAGTCTGATCTGAGTGAGCAACAAGGTGACCTGAAGAACAAGGTTATGCACTGGCTAGCGCAGAACTATC
This sequence comes from Pleurodeles waltl, assembly GCF_031143425.1. Lineage (NCBI taxonomy): Eukaryota > Metazoa > Chordata > Amphibia > Caudata > Salamandridae > Pleurodeles > Pleurodeles waltl. The sequence continues at coordinate 391,679,944 of NC_090448.1, forward strand.
TTTTCTTAATGAATGATGCCCACACACATAATCCTAACCCGGAGAGTAGGGTGGGTGATGGGGGGATTGTATAATTATTAATTTCAGAAACCCCTGGATGGTGAGGAATATCCTGTGCAGGGCCTCTTTTCGCCCCCAAGATAGAAGCTAGGTGTATTTTTTAGACATTTGCAACCGGGCCAGTCAGGACGTAGATCCGTGTCTTGTATGCCGCCATGGTCTATATTGACATACCCAGGCATCGATCCCACCAATAATGCACATTCTTCCACCCCGTTACTACTAAGCAATACATATCAGACATTAAGTTCACTGTCAGATAATGACTGACTGTTAAGCAAGGGGTCTGTAGTCTTCGAGTGGACGAGGTTAAGGGCAGAGGAAACAACCATACATAAGACGGATACGAGCCCCAACAGGCTATTATTAGCCCAGAAGGACAAGGAAGACATGGGCATTGGGGAAACAACACATAATGGGGACGGGGAACCAATTAAAGTAGCTCCAAATGTAGTAATCTATGGCAGGGAAGAATCATGGAATCAGGATCCTGTCGATAACACCATTGGACGCCACTATTTTGTTACATGGAATGTGCAGGGCCTACGTGGCAAAACTGAGACTGAAGAGTGGTGTTCATTAATCAGTAAGCTAGATGTGGTTTGCATCCAAGAATCCTGGTGCACCTCATCTGCCAATGTGCACGAATTTACCTCACACTCACTGCCAGCTACACCATCACCATCTGGGAGGGCCAACAGGGGGGCTCCTGGTGCTTATTTCCAATAAACACCCTGTAGTGGTTAAAAAGACCTTTATGGAGACCACACATTTTCAATTTCTGTGGCTTAAGCACAAGAATAAGATAGATATCGTCATAATTACCTACTATAATAACATCTTTGACGCCACCCGATGTAGGGTTGCACACGCCCTGAATCAAAGCCTAAATAAGTTCCTATACTCCATTAGCTCCAATCCCATTATTATTTGGGCCGGGGACTTTAATATCCAACCATGCACTCGCAACCCCCTCCCCCTTGGTCCTGTGGATTTACTTCCCCTGATGGGACAGGATTTGACCATTTTTGCCACAATGAGAATGGAGAGGCCCTTAATTTGATGTTGTCCACTTTTAACTTAACGCTTATGGAACGTAAGCACGGTGTTTCTGACGAATTTATTCCAACTCATAGGGGCCCCAACTCATCCTCTGTTATAGACCACATTATTTTGCCATCCTTTGCACTAAATGGCTGTGACACACCCTATACCAGTGGTCTCCAAACTTTTTAATGCTGCGCCCCCCCCTGTTGAAAAATAAAAATCATTGGGGCCCCCCCTAAGAATTTTTCACAATTGTTTTATAAAGATGGCAATATTTAAATATATATAGATCTATTTAAACATTGCAGTTAAGTAGTGTTACCTTTTTAAAATTGCAATAACAAGCTTCTGCTTAAAACAAAGTCATGTTATCTGTACAATTCTTCTTTTGGCCAGTGTCTGGTGCCCCCTGTGGGATCACTTGAGGCCCCCCAGTTTGAAGACCTCTGCCCTATACTGAGCTGACCCTTCTTAGTGATCATGATCCGATTATCCTCCCTACGTCCTTCTGGGGGCAAAGCGAAGTGTTTTACACTACCCTGAATCGGATCGAAGTGCATAGAACCACCAGGTGAGACAGAAATGGGAAAACATTGAGCCTGCTGATATTCTGCAGGATATTATATGTGGCAGCCCGCATGAAATTGGTTACTGTTACAGGAGGATATTGAGGTACCTATGTTATTAAGATGCTTTGGTACAATCACTGCTTATATACAGGGGCTCCTGACCTACAGCCCAAAACACAGACGATCTTTGCATAAAAAGGGGTGGTTCGACCAGGCCTGCACGAAAGCTAGAAGTAATCTTAAACTAGCCCTGCAGGCATCTCCTAAAGACTCAATACTAATGAAGTCCCTTCGAATAAAATACAAGGAGACACAGGAACAAAGGAAAAAGGAATTAAGGGAAGAGGCATGGTCCAAACTAGCCCTGGTGACAGAGACTAATAATACCAAATGTTTTGGGAAACCATTAATGACCCCTTACTTTCAGAATGGATGCCATCAGATCTGGGATTAAGTGTAGACTGCGTAACATGGGTGGCACACTACTCAGAGGTTTTAAAGGAAGGGACTGGGTCTGTAGATATAACCGGGCAGATCGAGCTGGGTCAGCCTAACTTTTTAGAGATCACTACAGATGAGGTTCACTCTGCTATCTTAGCTGGTGCTGAAGGTAAGGCCACAGGACCGGATGGTGTTCCAGTGGATGTCTTTAAACATAACATCTTTTTTTGGGTACCAATTTTGACTAGAATATTCAATTTGGCCATATCTGGTGACATCCCACTGAGATGGTACACATCCATTATTATACCAATATATAAGAAGGAAGATAAGGCCGACCCTAAAAACTAATCGACCAATTTCTCTGCTGGACTCCTCTTTAAAAACATTTAGTAGAATTATATTGGAAAGATTAAACGACTAGGTCGTAGAAAATAACATCTTATCACCGGTACAGTGTGGTTTTAGGAAAGGTCTAGGAACCATAGAGCAATGTGTCAATCTAGACCTAATTACAGGAAAGTATACCAAGGCTAAAAAAGGTGCTCTATATCTATGCTTTTGACCTAGTAGAACATGCTCTTTTATGGCCTATTCTAATTGAGTTAGGTGCCCCCAGGCATATCAATTTCTTGGCTCTCCTGTATAGAGATCTGACATGCAAAGTCTGTTTCGGCCAACTTGGCGAATGCACCACCTCTTTCAAGATAGGTAGAGGTATCCGCCGCCAAGGTTGTGTCCTTGCCCTGTTATTGTTTTCTCTATACATTAATGGGGTAAATAAACATTTGCCGGGTTTACAGGCCGATCCCCTGTATGTGGCCAGGCGCCCGGTGCCTGTCCTTCTTTATGCAGACGATGTTGTCCTGGTCTCCAGAACACCCATGGGGCTCCACAAGTTAATGTGTGGATTTGAACAGTTTATGTCATCTAAGGGTATGATAATCAATCAATCCAAAACATTTACTGTGGCCTGTGGCAAGAAGATAAAGAAATGAAGAAGTTTTTACATTCAGAATATGGAGATTAGTACTGTCAACTGCTTTAACTATTTGGGGGCATTATTTTCTAACAATGGAAAGTGGGACTAGCTGGTTTGTTCGGGAAAGAACAAACTTAGATGAAATTCAGGTGCTATATTCAGATTTGCTAGTAAATTAGGGAGTCGCCCCATAGGCACCATGTTGGGCATTTACAGGGCTAGACTTGTTTCCACTGTTACATATGGTGCTGGGTTACACCAAAAGCGCTCTCCTCCAACTAGAAGAGAATTGCTTCGTAAAACGCATGTTATGTCTACCCATATCAGCGTCTAATTAGATTACGCATCAAGAAATGGGTTTACAATATTTGGAATATGTGCTACAGGTGCGACGCCTGCTTTTATGGCATATTATATATTCTAAAGGAGCCACTGGTTTTACTAAAGATCTTATACTAGACTGTATGAAACTGGATAATGCCAGATGTGTACCCTGGATAGCTTTTATGGAATCCTCTTTTAAATCTGTTTTTAACAGATCTATAAAACATAATGCAGAGGACGTGCTGTCATTTTCCAAAAAATGTATTAAGGACACTTTTGTGATATTTAAGGTGGACGCAAGGAAGATAACTGAATCTACTAAAACCACTGTTGGTCTTTACTTGTCTTACTCATTGGATGCAAGTAGGTTTGGTTAACTTTCCATAGTCACCAACTTGCTGCACAGGTTTGTGTTAATTAGACTTAGACTGGGTATTGCTCACCACCTAGTAGCATTTCCTCAAACTAAACATTGCCCTCTAGAGTCAGATAGATGCCCTTGTGATGCAGTTAGCAAACAAAGCACTTTGCATTTTGTCCTATTCTGTAAATTCTATGAACATCTTAGAATCACCTATCTTAAACCACTTTTTAATGTACTTTATATAACAACTTATCAGGAAGCACTGGAAATCCTGTTAGCCTTAGACTCCCCGAATGTATGCTACAGGGTGGCAAACTATATCCTAAAAGCAATTCATGTCAGGAAAAGTCTTACTGCACTCTAAAATTTGTTTTAAATACCAATTGTATTTTAACTATTTTACATTTTTTATTCCCAACCTTTTATGAACTTATTGTTTCATGTTTCACTATTCGATTGTATTCTAATATGAATTTTTATGGCTTACTCTTGTATAGCCGAATACAGATTATGAACTGAACTGAACACTACCTTTATCCCAGATAGTTATCGTGCAATAAAAGATGCATATTTTGCCTTTTTGTTCAGCATAAATTATTACTCTCCTGGACTTGACTATATGGTACCGTTAGTTTACATCTACTCAGGCTTTAATCATTAACAACACATCCTCAAGCCGCAGATGTGGTGACTAGGGATTCGGATTCCAGACAGACGAGTCATAGGCAAAGGTGGCAGCATCATCACCTGGCGGGTGGGGATGTTACTGAGAATGAGAAGCAACCGGACGCAGCCTGCAGAGCAATGGTCAGCCCCGCCCAAAAAGAAAGGGGTGGGCCGGCCCCACAACTGCACAAGGGTGGTTGCGGTGCAATGCTCAACAGGAGCTCAGCCCCACCTACTAGGGCGCATCCCTTCTTAAGCAGGTGATAGAAGCAAGCATCACTCACCGCACTACACAAGCAGCGGCACAGCGCCGGCGGAGTTGTAGCAGGAGCAGAGGCCGACGGAGGCTGGAGCCACGGAAGTCGCCCTAAACACAGCGCATGAAAGGGGCGGATATCGGTAGCAAGTAAGGGTGGGGCTTAGGCCCAGGCGTGGAGCAGCGGTGCACGGGAGCGGCGGAAGGGAGATTGTAGGAGATGACGACTTCAGACCACCTAACAGTCCGAGTGGTTCTGGGCTAGGGGTGCACAACAGAAGCTGCTCAGTGGAGTAGTCGAATGTATGAATCTCCAAAACACCGACCGGTGCAGTTGGATACTCAGAGACCATCTCCAAAATAATCTGACAGCGTCTCACCATTTACGTGACGTCATTTACGGGATGTGCAGCAGCGAAATGATGTGTGCCAAGGACTTGTGCGGTCTACAGTGGCACTAACCCAATCAAAAAACGGCAAACGTGTTCTCGTCCAATCGACAAGCACGAAGATCACTGGAAGCCTCTGTATATTACGACGGAGTCTCATACAACCAATCCAAGAACTCCATACTTATTCATCCCAAATAAAATAAGTGTCCGCCTTTGTGATTGCATGTTAGCCTACCGGTTCTTGCTCTCGGTGGACAAATGATTCCTCTATAAAAGCATAGTGCTCGTCATTGAATTCCTAGCTCTTGAGAACGTTTCAACTCTTGTTTTTTTTTAAGGACCAAAGGTGAGGATTATGTACGTCCTTGTCCACTTTATTTAAATAGTCGGTTCCAGGGGGCTCTACTCCGTGAAAGACAGCTATATATTGGAAGGATAGCTGTTTTGAAATGTGGAGTTTATGACAACTTCGCATCTGCGATTTGAGAATTATGATGCTGATGTGAAATAACTTTAATGGATTAATTGGAGAATTACAGAGCTACATGAATTTATATTTGTGATAATTAGGTTTTTATGCCTTCTTTCTATTAGGTGAATGAGTAAAATGTAATACATCATAAATCTATATTGTTGATGCTATTGTTGCTCCACGCACTTAATTGCACATATTTCTTTAGAACACATGGCAATACAAATAAAACAAAATAACCATAGCAGATATCAACCATGTCTTAAGTCTAATATTCGCTCCTTTATATTCTCCTTCTCTTCCATTCTTCATGCGAGGTTATCTCTCCATTGGTCTTTTAAATGGTCAGTCTTCTAATCTGCTCCTCAGGAGGTAATGAAACCTCATCATCAAGTTATTTTTTATTTAATATCTCACCTTGTCTCCACCATTAACTACATTCACAATTACTAGCACATTTATACAGTACCACATAATTATGTTCATTGATTATTATGGAGGAAGAAAGGTTACTTCAAACAAAGATTCACACTAGAGGGCTGAATCTTCTTCCTAAGTTTCCTGGGCAGAATGATCCTCACCTCCATGTCCATAATAGGACTGAACGTTTCCTTCTTGATAGGTAGGACATTTTACATTCTGTCTAGGACCAGAGATGAGGATTATGCATGTTCAAAACTACCTTACCACCAAGGATGCTGCCTCAGAGATGGATTTAAATAGAAGTTGTTGAAGCTTGAGTCTGGTGACCAGTCTGCTGCATTAATGATGTCCACTAGCTGCCCTCCAACTGCAGTTGATCTAGAAGCCATTGCACATCTAGCCAAATGTCCCCAAATCGTGACACGCCTATTCCTGCCTCCTGCTTGATCCGTTTTACCCAACTGGCAATGGAGGGAGATGAAATTGCTTTAAAAGGTTTCTACAGGGTTATTAGCAACTGTCTTTCTCTAGCCTGCTTGAGTTCCAGTGTCTTGTTCTCATAGGTCTTAAAACAACCAACCACACACAATTTTGGTTTGTCTTTGAACACTGGGTACAAAACAGACCAGGCTTTCATTCCTGTTCTTCTGGCAATAGTAAATTTGAGTCCATCCTGCGCAAACGTATGCCCTGAAATATCCAGTGGCCTTCCATCGAACACCTTTTTACACAAAAACAAATGTAGCAACATTGCCAGTTTTGTAGGCATCTCTTCCAGGGATAAAAAACACATCATGCCAAGACAGCACAAAGTGCAATACTATGTTCATGTCCCAAAGACTGGAATATCCAGGTTCTGGAGGCTTAGATAGCCTACTTCCACTAATCAACATACAGACCCAATGGTGTTCATGCACAAGGTCTCTTTCTCCCACTGTGGCTTGCTGATATTGCGAACCAGAATCTATTCACTGTCCTGTATACTAAACCTCCCTCAGCCCTTTCAGATAGGAATTTCAGAACACTGACATTTCCTGTAATGTCTCCCCACCCCACCTCCACCATCCACGACCCAGTTGTCTCTCCACACTCCAGCATGACCAACTCCTCCAGGCTGAATATTATCTCTTGATGGTGCCCTTTGCAACGGCTTGCCAAATGAACTCTGCAGTGACCTCTCAGCCCTTGATTCATCCAGTCTCTCTGTTAATCCTCCACACCATCAGTCGGAGATGGCCCTGCAAAGCCAGAGGATGAGACTGACCGTTGCAGTCCTCCAAATGTTCAGTACAACAGTTAAGGCTATCAGAAAATCACCTGATAGTTCCATCAGCATTGGGAACTAAGCCTGTAACCTCCAGTGGAGAGAATCATTTTCTCTGTCCTTTCTCTTGTGCTAAAAACCCTAGCAATCATGGTGAACAAAGGAAATGCATATTTCTGTATTCCTAACCAGTCCTGCATGAAAGCGTCCCTGCACTCGCTCCGTGGTCTGGTCTAGAGCTGAAATATTCTGGAAGTAGATTTTTCAACCTGGATCCAAATGAGTCCATTTCGCATGGCCTTAATCTGAGGATCAGTGCTATGACATCTTCATGATTCACCTTCCACTCCCTCAAGACCTTGCTGCATCTGGAATTGCAGTCCGCAACTTTGTTCTGACATCACTGAAGATACTTTACTCTCACCAAGATCTGCTTCTTCAGGCAAAAGTGCTAGAAGCCCTTTGCAAGTTCTGTCAGATTTTTGGATCTCATGCTTCCCAGTTAGTTGATGTATCTCACTGCCGAGACATTATCCATCTTCAGAAGCACACAGCTTAACGTTTTGTCCTTCATCAGGAATCTGATGGTGAATAATCCTGCTATAAGTTCAAAACAGCTGTATGTGGAATTTAAGTTCTAATTCCTTCCATCTTCCCTACATTGAAACAACTCCACATCTGGCTGCCCAGTCATAAGGCTAGCATTCAGTTCTATTTCATATCCAGGGAGGATCCAAATATTGCGCTCCCATTCCATGCCTCTAATTTGATGCAACCTCCACTGGATCTGCGTTCAGAGATAGCTTCACCAGCTCTAAGTGTCTCTCCCCCTTTCTAAGATGAGATGCTTTCTATCTCTGACGAGCCTTGTACTGGAGAAGACCTGGACAAATGGTCTGCATTGATGATGACAGCAGGCCTACTATGTAGGGTAGTTCTCTGAGGGTCACCCTATCCCACTGAATTATGCTACTCTTCTTTTCTTATCCTGGTCTGTTTCGTCTCCAGAGGACTCAAGTTGACCCCACTGAATCTATGACAAACCCCAAAAAAGACATTGACTGACTCAGAAAAAACAACTTCAACTTTACCAGGTTGACCACAAAGCCCACGTTTTGTAGTAATGCAATAGTCACATTCAAGTTGAAACTGCTGCTGATTGCATTGGTTCATCAGCTGGATGTCATCCAAGTATATTATCAGTTAGACACCCCTTGTTCTCAGATATTCCACCACCCACGTGGTAACTTGGTAAAGGACCAGTGGGCTGTTTATAATTCACACAGTCGAACTAGAAACTCTCATATCTGATCCCTCCACATGAACTGTATAAGCCTCCCTTGTGGACCGAAATTGGGTGCTGTTTGTTGGGTATCTTTCAGGTCCAGTCTGACCACCCAGTTTCCTGGGAGGAGCACATCTCATAAAGATGGATAGCTTCCATCTTGAAACAGAAATAAATCAGGCATTCATTGAAGTACTTTAGATTTATCATAATTCAGAACCCCTTGTATTTTTTTCTCCACCAGGAGGATACTACTTAGGAATCACCTGGGATGTAGTACGATCGTCAGATAGCTCCTTTGCTTTCCAGTACCACCACCAACTTGTATATAAGGTCAATCTCTTAGTTTGAAAAACTCTGTGGCATGGGCTGTGAAATCTGCACAGCGGACCCATAAAACTCTGTGGAAATCTTAAACTGTTTTCAATACCCACAGGTTCATCGTGACTTTCCTCCATTTGTCCTTGAACTACCTCAAACTTCCCTCTAATTTTAGATTAAAAAAAGGATGTTTTTTATCATATTACCCTTCTGGGGCACTTGTGCCTTCTCTGAAATTTCTTCTGCCAAGCCAGCCTCTGTCTTATGCGCTTGAAAGAAAGAAGACTCCTAAGTGTTGCCAACGGGGCTAGCCGTTGTTCCTCTGCCCTGTCGTCAGAATGGACCTTGCTGATATGGACAGCCAGAGGAGCTGTGCAGATCCTCCCTCTTCTGGCCCTTGGGAATTCCTTCCTAGCAAAAAGTTTATTTATGACATTTTGAGCCTTGTTTAGAGCTGAGAAGGTTGTCACAGACTTCACCAGTTATTTAACAAAAAGGACCCTAATAAATTACCTTGGGCGATTGCTCTCTCTGCCAACATGGCGAGATTGCTTATCTTTGGGTCTGTTTTTATTAGGAAGAATCTATGCCTCTCTGCCAAGTGGGCAAAGTTGGCATTCCTTAATATACACAGCACACTTTGGGCCTATCTGTACATTATATAAAGGGACATAGCTCTGCTTGATACTTTTGCCTCATTTGTCAGCTCAGTGATCTTTGTGAAAGGACCCCCTGTGTCCAGGAGCATATCCTGATAGGCCCACAATAAATGATCCATCCCTTTTTTTAGTTCTTTCATGTACTTTGAGAAGAATGTACACATTTTGGTATCTATGTCAGGCTTCAAGGTCACTTAACCCTCATACAGGGTCTAAGGCAATCTTTCCCTCAATCCCCTTATCCAAAGGTTGCATTGTTTTCTTCACTACGTAGTTTGCCCCCTTCTGTTCAGGTATTCATTCAGAAGATTGTACATAATATAGCTGCTTCAATTCAAACATGTCTTATTTGACCGTTTTACCATCTGTCCCTGCTATAGGAAGAAGTCATGGCCACTAAGGTCTGCTACCACCCAACTCTTCGTCTGATGTGTCATCATCTTCTGTGCCACCCTCTCCTGCTACGGAAGACCTTGTCACTGACTGGAACTACAGAGGTGCCAGTTGTCCCAGTTACTAAAGCCTTCTGAGAGAACAGTACCTACCTTAATGGGCATGCAGTCATAGGGAAGAATTCCTGTGATTTGTCAAATCTCTCTAGATGCATAGCATCACATTTTCTGGATGGCTTGTTATGCTTTTGACTGTCTTGGTTACCATCAAATCTCCCAAGGTTATCTTGGGCTCCCCCCTGTGGGCCACGTCCTTATTCTAGAAGTTCAGTAAGTCTTAAATGGTCTTTACTAGGCCTGTAGGCCTCTGAAATCCCCTGAGCGAGTGTCCTTTCCACAACTTCTGAGATCTTGACCCAATGAGGGCCATTCTTCCTTCTCTCCCTCACAGTACTGGGAATACTCCATTTTGAGCGGGCAGTAACGCCAATTAATCTTACCCTTACTTTGCAGGACAGCCCCGCTCACTGGTGTTAATTAATTATAGACTACCTCGTGGGGGATCACCTCTGGCTGCTTCTGCCGGGTACTCCGGAGAGAAGGAAATATCTCTGCACACTTTGGGCTTAGCAGGAGAGGCTTCTCTCTTCCCACTCAGTTTGGGCACAGGTTAGACGGCTTTTGGGAGGCCGCAGACTGTACTGCACAGGTCCAATTAGTGTCTGACCCACCAGTTGGGTGAGTCTCGCTGGGCATCTAATTTTCACAATCAGGGTCCTATTCCACTGCAGTGGGCTGCACAGGTGGTGCACTAAGCACCTAATTGCAACAGAGAATAAACTGATCACTTTAAATAGTACAGAAATAAAGCGGGAATCAACTTAACTGCATTCTGAACTGTGGCCGAAGAGGCAGACAATACAAAGGTACTTATAATGGATCAGGATTGGTGGACTATATGGCTATTTTGTTTAATTTGATTTCCCTGTGTTCTTGGAAAACGTAGTTGTGTTGGTATTATAAAAGGAACATGGAAATCACTGCTGTTTAATTACATGACGAAAGACATGCATAATGCTCGCCCCCAGTCCTCACATAAAATGAATAGAAGAACACCATGACCTCAAAAAAGTATGAATTAATCTGACCTTGTATGATGTAGTCTGATGCTCATCTAAATAGTTTTAATGCCCCTGGGCCAATTTTGTGCTATACCCATGTGCAGAAAAAAGTAGACTACTACTTTACAAATATAGTACAACAGTGCCCTGATGTGTCAATGGATGTTTGTGAATCAATGGAAAACGAAAACTGAGAAACCACTTTGAAGGAAACCAAATCATGGAAAACCAATTTTAAGGAACTACAATAAAATAGAAAATGAAAGGAAACATTTTTAAGAAGATATGATTTTAAGGAAAAATCCAAAATTACATTAAACTTGTGTTAGTAATGGGGTCTCTAGTTGGCAGTCCGTTTACACCCTGTCCAGGTAGGGAACCTCACAATAGTCAGGGTAAGGGAGTCACACACCTAAGATAACCCCGGCTCACCCCCTGGGTAGCTTGGTACTAGCAGCTGGCCTATCTCAGAGGCAATGTGCAAAGTATTTGTACACACACACACTGTAACACAGTGAAAAGACTGCAAATGGACTCCACACTAGTTTAGAAAAAATAGCCAATATTTATTGGAATAAAACCAGTCCAAAATGACAGAAATCCAGCATACACAATAAAAGATACCAATTTTTTAAGTTGAGTCCTAATCCATCGGAATCAATGGATGTGTTGTTTTAGCACAAAGTATCTGGTATGCGTCAAAAATTAAAGCAGCAGGAGAGGTGATGCGTCAGAAAACCAAGTGATGTGTCGATTCCTTACTCACAAGTGAGGTCGTGCGTCGATTCTTTCCCCGCTTGGTAGGCAATGCATTGATTCTTTCTCCCCAGGACATCAGTGTTTTGATTCCTTGCTATGCAACCTCGGTTTCTTTGGCTGAAGTTGAAGATTTGACGCCCAGAGATGATGTGTGGAAAATCCTGACGCACTGCAACAATCTGCGCTGAAGCAGGTGTTAAGTCGATTTCCCTCGGCGCTGCATCGGTTTTTCAGATGCAGTGCAGGCGCTGCCTCAGTTTTTCTGCTAGGACGGCCGCTGTGCGTGGAATTTTCTCTAGGTCACCAGCTTACACTTCCAAGGGCTCAGGGTCTGGATTTGGTACCACTTGGCAAGTCAGAACTCTCAGCAGAAGAGCCCAGGCACTGGCAGATGAAATATTTGATGTCCCTGAGACTTCTCAACAGGAGGCAAGCTCAGTTCAAGCCTGTGGAGAACCTTGGAAAGTAGGATGTACAAAGCAAAATCCAGTCCTTTCACTCCCATGGCAGAAGTAGCAGCAGCAGGTCAGCACAGCAAAGCAACAGGCAGAGTGGCCGGTCCTCCTCAAGCATACAGCTCTTCTCCTTGGCAGAATGTCCTAAGTCCAGAAGTGTTGTAAAGGTGTGGTGTCAGCAGTCCAATAATTATACTCATTTCTGCCTTTGAAGCAGGCAAACTTAAAGGAAAGTCTTTGTAGTGCACAAGACCCTACCTCTCCATGTTCTGGCCCCAGACACACTCTAGGGGGTTGGAGACTGTATTGTATAAGGACAGGGGCAGCCCTATTCAGGTGCTGGTGTCAGCTCCTCCCACCACTCTAGCCCAGGAAGACCCATCAGGATATGCAGAACACACCTCCGCTCCCTTTGTGTGGCTGTCTAGGGCGAATCGACAAACAGCTGAAGTGTCAGTCTGACCCAGACATGTATTCAGCAGCCAGGCCGCGGCACAGAATGGTTAAGCAAGAAAGGGCCTACTTTCTAAACATGGCATTTTCAAACTTACAATCTAAAAAACAACTTTACCAAAAAATGTATTTTTAAATTGTGAGTTCAGAGACCCCAAACTCCACAGCTCCATATCTCCATCTGCTCCCAATGGGAAACTGCACTTAAAAGATATTTCAAGGCAATACCAATGTTACCCTATGGGAGAGATAGGCCTTGCAATAGTGAAAAACCAATTTAGCAGTATTTCACTATCAGAGCACGTAAAACACACCAGAACATGTCCTACCTTTCACATATACTGCACCCTACCCATGGGGCTGCCTTGGGCTTACCTTAAAGGTGACTAACATGTAGTAAAAGGGAAGGTTTGGGCCTGGCAAGTGGGTACACTTGCCAAGTCGACATGGCCTTTTAAACCTGCACACACACACACTGCAGTGGCAGGTTTGAGGCATGTTTACAGGGCCACTCATACAGGTGACACAGTCAGTGCTGCAGGCCCACTAGCCTTGATTTACAGGCCCTGGGCACCTCTGGTGCACTTTACTAGGGACTTACTTGTAAATCAGATATGCCAATCATGGATAAACCAAGACAACACCCTGGACCCCCACAGCGACGCATGCAGAGAGAATCCAGAGGCTCCCACTGACCACAACTGCCTGAAACAAGGAACCCGGCACCTGGACCAAGCACTCCACCCGCAGCCCCCAGAACCAGAAGGAACCGAACTCCAGTGCAGGAGTGACCCTCAGGCGACCCTCTGCATAGACCAGTCGGTGGCTGGCCCAAGCAGCCCCTCTGTGCTCTGCCTGCCCCGCTAGAGTGACCCCCGGGCCCCTCCATTGATTCCTATTCAAAACCCGATGCCTGCTTTGCACACTGCACCCGGCCGCCCTTGTGCCTCTGGGGGTGTGTTTTGTGTGCCTACTTGTGTCCCCCCCAGTGCTCTACAAAAACCCCCTGGTCTGCCCTCTGAAGACGCAGGTACTTACCTGTTGGCAGACTGGAACCGGAGCACCCCTGTTCTCCATAGGCGCCTATGTGTTTTGGGCCCTCCTTTGACCTCTGCACCTGAGGTTGCTGGTGCAGTGACTTTGGGGTTGCCTTGAACCCCCAATGGTGGGCTACCTATGCCCAGGAACTTGAACTTGTAAGTACCTTACTTACCTGGAAAACTAACCAATACTTAACTCCCCCAGGAACTGTTGATTTTTGCAGTGTGTACACTTTTAAAATAGCATATTGCCATTTTAACTAAAACTGTGTATGTTACTGCTCTAATTCAAAGTTCCTTACTTACCTATGTGGAGTACTTTGCATTTTATGAATTTACTTCAAATCTTGAATCTTGTGGTTCTAAAATAAATTAAGAAAATATATTTTTCTATATAAAAACTATTGGCCTGGAGTAAAGTCTTTGAGTGTGTGTTCCTCACTTATTGCCTGTGTGTGTACAACAAATGTTTAACACTACCCTCTGATAAGCCTACTGTTCAACCACACTACCACAAAATAGAGCATTAGAATTATCTAGTGTTGCCACTATCTTACCTCCAAAGGGAACCCTTGGTCTCTGTGCACACTATCTCTTACTTTGAGATAGTATAGACAGAGCCGACTTCCTACATTGGTGGATCAGCGGTGGGGTTTGAGACTTTGCATTTGCAGGACTACTCAGACAATACCTGATCACACAACTAAATTCCCAAAATTGTCATTAGAAACGGATTTTTGAAATTTGAGCTATTTTTCTAAATTTTTAAGTCCTGCTAGGGCCTTGTGTAAGTCCCTGTTAGCATTTATTTTCTTTTAGAGTTTAAAAGTTTGTAAAAGTTTGGATTTAAGTTCTAGATGTAGTTTTTAGATTCTTAAAAAGTAATCCCAACTTTTAGAGAAATAATGTCTAGCATAGATGAGATGGTGGTGGAACTCAACCTCACCCCTTACCTGCATCTAGGGGTGTCAGAGTTAAGGACTCTCTGTAAGCTAAAAAATATAAAGACTGGGTCCAACCCTACCAAAGTAAAGCTCCAGGAGCTTTTGGTAGAGTTTGCAAAGGACCACCCTTCTGAGTATAATCCTGCAGATGGGGAAGCTAGTGACCAGGAGGATGATTCCCTCCCTCCCGTCCTAACTAGGGAGAACAGGGTCTCTCAAACCCTGACTCCACAAGTGATAGAGAGACTGGTTCTCCCACATGGGAGACCAGTAACTCTGGAATCATTGAGGGCAGCCTCAATGAAGATGACCTCCTGTTAGTCAGGATGGCCAAAAGATTGGCTTTGGAGAGACAGCTCCTAGCCATAGAGAGGGAAAGACAAGAGATGGTTTTAGCTCCTATCTATGGTGGCAGCAATACAAATAGGGTCAGAAAGAATACTGACATCCTAAAAATCCCCAAAGGGATTGTAACAAAATATGAAGATGGTGATGATATCACCAAAATGTTCACAGCTTTTGAGAGGGCTCGTGCAACCAGAAAAGTAAACATATCTCACTAGGGTGCTCTCCTTTTGGAAATATTCACTGGAAAGTGTAGGGTAGACTCCTCACCCTCTCTGGTAAAGATGCAGAATCCTATGATCTCATGAAGGCTACCCTGATTGAGGGCTTTCGATTCTCAACTGAGGAGTAAAGGATTAGGTTCAGGGGGGCTCAAAAATCCTCGAGCCTGACCTGGGTTGATTTTGTTGACTTCTCAGTCAAAACACTAGATGGTTGGATAACTGGCAGTGGTGTAAATGATTATGATGGGCTGCATAATTTGTTTATGAAAGAATATCTGTTAAGTAATTGTTTCAATAACAAACTGCATCAGCATCTGGTAGACCTAGGTCCAATTTCTCCCCAAGAATTGGGAAAAAAGGCAGACCATTGGGTCAAGACTCGTGTGACCAAGACTTCCACAGGGGGTGACCAAAATAAAGGGGTCACAAAGCCTCCCCAGGGGAAGAGTGTTGAGACATCCAAGGGAAAAAGTAAAGAGTTTTCTACAGGGCCCAAAAAACCTGCTCAGTAGGGTGGGCCCAGAACCTCTTCACAGTCCTCAAATGGGTATATGGGTAAAAACTGTGATCCCAAGAAGGACTGGTGTCGCATCTGTACTCAGCATGGACACCAAACTGGAGACAAGGCTTGTCCCAAGAAAAATCCCACAACAAATACTACTCCAGTCAGCACTGGAAAAGCCAGTCTCCAGGTGGGATCAACAGTGAACAAATCAGGGTTCACACCGAAGCTACATTAGTCCTGAGGGTAGGGTGGATTTAGCCACACTTGCTGCCTGGCCACCTAACATGCAAAAATACAGGCAGCAGCTCCTAATCAATGGGACTAGAGTAGAAGCCCTGAGGGGTACAGGTGCCAGTGTCACTATGGTGAAAGACAAACTGGTTTCCCCAGGACAGTACCTGGCTGGACCGACATATCCAGTCACAAATGCTGACAATCAAACTAAAGTCCATCCCATGGCAATGGTAACTTTAGAATGGGGAGGGGTCACTGGCCTGAAACAGGTGGTAGTCTCTTCTGCAATCCCAGTAGAATGTCTGCTAGGAAATGATCTGGAATCCTCGGCATGGGCTGAGGTAGAGCTCAAGACCCATGCAGCCATGCTAGGTATCCCTGAACTGGTGTGTGTGTCAAGACAAGGGCACAGTGCAAGGCTCAGGGTGAAAAAGAAGTGTTGGAGTCTGGAATAATAGCCCAACCTTCCAAGAGAAAAGGAAAGGAGAATGGGGAACCAGCTTCAACACAGCAAAAGAAACAGAACCTCTCTTCCCAGGAAGAAGTTCTATCCCCTGAGGGAACTGAGTCCATGGAGCTGGGACCTTACCAGGTTGAGCTTTTGGGCCCAGGGGGACCCTCAAGGGAACAGCTGTGTAAGGGGCACAAAACTTATCCCTCTCTTGAAGGCCTGAGACAGCAAGCAGCTGAGCAAGAAAAAGGGAATGTCAGTGGAACTCACAGGGTCTATTGGGAAGATGGACTCTTTTACACTGAGGCAAGAGATCCCAAACCTGGTGCCACTAGGAGAGTGGTAGTGCCTCACAAGTTTAGGGAGTTCATTCTGACCTTAGCCCCTTGCTGGGCATTTGGGACAAACCAAGACATGTGAGAGATTAGTCAACCATTTCTACTTGCCCAGTATGTCCCAGAAGGTAAAGGAGTTTTGTACCTCCT